>NC_136929.1:43494761-43997740 GCF_949752795.1 Hyperoodon ampullatus
AAAGAAAATTAAAGACCAATATCATTGATGAATAGAGATGGAAAAATCCTCAAAAAAAATGCTAGCAAACAGAATCCAACAACACATTAAAAGAATCATACACCATGATCAAGTGGGATTTATCCTAGGGATGCAAGGATTCTTCAATATACACAAATCAATCAGTGTGATACACCATATAAACAAATTGAAAAATAAAAACCATATGATCATCTCAATAGATGCAGAAAAAGCTTTTGATAAAATTCAACACTGATTTATGATAAAAACTCTCCAGAAAGTGGGCATAGAGGGAACCTACCTCAACGTAATAAAGGTCATATACAACAAACCCACAGCAAACATCATTCTAAATGGTGAAAAACTGAAATCATTTCCACTAAGATCAGGAAGAAGATAAAGATGTCCACTTTTACCACTATTATTCAACATAGATTTGGAAGTCTTAGCCATGGCAATCAGAGAAGAAAAATAAAAGGAATCGAAATTGGAAAAGAAGTAAAACAGTCACTGCTTGCAGATGACATGATACTATACATAGAGAATCCTAAAGATGCCACCATCAAACTACTAGAGCTAATTATTGAATTTGGTAACGTTTCAGGATAGAACATTAATGCACAGAAATCTTTCGCATTCCTATACACTAACAATGAAGGATCAGAAAGAAATAAAGAAAACAATCTCATTCACCATTACAACACAAAGAATAAAATACCTAGGAATAAACCTACCTAAGGAGGCAAAAGTCCTCTACTCAGAAAACTATAAGACACAGAAGAAAGAAATCGCAGATGACACAGATGGAGAGATATACCATGTTCTTGGATTGGAAGAATCAATATTGTCGAAAAATGACTATACTACCCAAAGCAATTTACAGATTCAATGCAAACCTTATCAAATTAACAATGGCATTTTTTACAGAACTAGAACAAAAATTCTTAAAATTTATATGAAGACACAAAAGACCATGAATAGCCAAAGCAATTTTGAGGAAAAAAAATAAAATAAAAAATAAAACAGAGCTGGAGGAATCAGACTCCCTGACTTCAGACTATACTACAAAGCTACAGTAATCAAGATAGTACACTACCAGCACAAAAACAGAAATATAGATTAATGGAACAAGATAGAAAGCCCAGACATAAACTCACACACCTATGGTCAACTAATTTATAAAGAAGAATGAAAGGATATACAATGGAGAAAAGACAATCTCTTCAATAAGTGGTACTGGGAAAACTGGACAGCTACATGTAAAAGAATGAAATTAGAACATTCCCTAACACTATACACAAAAATAAACTCAAAATAGATTAAAGAATTAAATGTAAGACTGAACACTATAAAACTATTATGGGAAACCATAGGCAGAACACTCTCTGACATAAATCACAGCAAGATCTTTTTTGACCCACCTCCTAGAGTAATGGAAATTTAAAAAAATAAATAAATAAACAAATGGGACCTAATGAAACTTAAAAGCTTCTGCATAGCAAAGGAAACCATAAGTAAGACGAAAAGACAATCCTCAGAATGGGAGAAAATATTTGAAAATATTTGACAAAGGATTAATCTCCAAAATATACAAACAGCTCATGCAGCTCATTATCTAAAAACAACAAACAACACAATCAAAAATGAGCAGAGACCTAAATAGACATTTTTTCTTAGAAGACATACAGATAGCCAAGAGTCACATGAAAAGCTGCTCAACATCACTTATTATTAGAGAAATGCAAATCAAAACTACACTGAGATATCACCTGGCACTGCTTAGAATGGGCATCTACAAACAATACATGCTGGAGAGGGTTAAGAGAAAAGGGAACCCTCTTTCACTGTTGGTGGGGATGTAAATTGATACAGCCACTATTGAAAACACTATGGAGGTTCCTTAAAATACTAAAAATAGAATTACCATATGACCCGGTAATCCTACTACTGGGCATATACCCAGATAAAACCTTAATTCAAAAAGACATATTTACCCCAATGTTCATTGTAGCACTATTTACAATAGTTGGGACATGGAAACAACATAAATGTCCATCGACAGACAGACGGATAAAGAAGAAGTGGTATATACATACAATGGAATATTACTCAGGCATAAAAAGGAATGAAATTGGGTCATTTGTAAAAAGGTGGATGGACCTAGAGACTATCATGGAAAGTGAAGTAAGTCAGAAAAACAAAATAAATATCGTATATTAATGCTTATATGTGGAATCTAGAAAAATGGTACAGAAAAACCAGCTTGCAAGGCAGAAATAGAGACACAAACATAGAAAACAAATGCATGGACACCAAGGGGGGAAAGAGGGTGGGTGGGATGAACTGGAAAATTGGGATCGACATATATACTAATATGTATAAAATAGATAACTAATGAGAACCTGCTGTATAACACAGGGAACTCTATTCAGTTCACTTTACAGTAAAAATTAACACAACATTGTAAAACAACTATACCCCAATTTTTTTTAAAAAAATGTCTGGAAAAGAAAAGTGAATGTACGTTGAATGCTGTTTTGTTGCCTGCATCTATTGATATGATCATATGTTTTTTCATCTTTAGATTTTTCATATGTTATCTTTTATTAGTTGGTTTTCCAATATTGAATCAGATTCATACTCCCGTGAAAAACAACACTTTGTCATGGTGTATAATAATTTTGCATATTTCTTAGTCTACTATGATTTTGAACAGAAGGGTGAAATAATATTATCTTGACTTTAAAATGACTTATCTGGCCACTAGTTTGATAATAAATATCAGGAGTTTTGTGGAAGAAGATATTCCTGATTGAAGACGCTTGCAAATAATTCAAATGATTGATGAAAGTCAGCTTGGGTTGTATGGATTATATGAGCACACTTCCAGCCATGAGCACTTTCTACTGATGTTTGGAACTGTGGCTGAATTCTTATATAAATTTCAAAGTTATACTAATAAAGATTCCTATTGAATTTAATGTGGGATATAAGAGAGAGAAAAATGCAAGTTTTTTTTTTTTTTTTTTTACCTATAGAACTTGAAGTACAGAATTGCTATCAACTCTGATGGGGAAAAATGTCAGTATATCAGGTTTTATGGAGAAGAACAAAATTCACTTTTGGTCAAATTAAGTTTGAGTTTTATTTTAAATATGCAACTGAAGTTGTCAATGGAATGTTTAGTATGTGAGGCTAGAGTTCAATAAGGTGTCTGCACTAGTGATAAAGAGAAATAACTTATTATTTTCTGTTTCATAAAACAAAAATCAATCCCTTGACTTACAATGATGTCCTTTTATTATAATTTTTGGAATGCTGCATTTTTTTTTCTCCTTTTCCCAATATCAAGATTTTTGTTGAATCAAGTTAGTAATCATTTTTTAATGAGAAAAGTACTAAAATCCACAAAGAATGTCTTATAGCTGATGAAATATTTCTACCCCTCAACAGGATACCCCTTCATGAATGATGTGCACATTCTCTCATATTCAAAGTCTCTCCCCTGGCAGTACTATAGATACACTGATACATTCTTACTAATTAACACACTCTTGGCTTTAACAGTAGGCTTCCATATGGAATCACAATTAATTAGGTTTGTTTTCTAAACTGGAATCACTGACATCTTGAAATTATCTACACTATGTCAGTTAGAATTTTGAATGTTTTATAATCTTTTCTATGACATGTTACTTCCATGGAGTAAAAATATGTATGTATTTTAAGAGGAAAATTCTCAGAAATAAAATATATACCAAAGTTATTAAAGGAAGCTCTCAGCTGTTACCTTCATTCATATTTCAAATAAAATTTGTCCTATTCTGACAACTAATAGGAAAATCTATATCAGACAAATAGCCCAATAATTTAAGTAGTTTTCTTTATACAGTAACTAATTACCCAACATTAGGTTGTTTCTGTTGCTCAAGCAATACGAAATTTAAAAAGAACTAGTTAAATACTTGGATCATTTACTATTAGTCAAGGAATATTGTACATTTATAATGACTCAGACTATGTATTTGAAAATAGTTATTCTCATTAAATGTTTATTTATTTATCTTTCTTAGTGCAAATAGTAGGTAGAATTATTGTCAGTGGTATCTTGAGCAAACCAATATTATGCAGTTTATTTAGTAAGCTAGAACATGATCAACTGAGGTAATGTTTTATTTTTCTTTATGGGTGTGCCTTTGTATATAATCATAAAAGTAGCACATGAACAAGTGAATAAAAATGTTTTTGTTTTATAGTTATGTATATAACTCTGTTTTTGTGCATTTGTGTTTAGCAATATGATCGATGTCCATGGCCTCTATTCTTAATTGGAATATAAGAGGTAGAAGGTTGCTGGAGATAGAATAAAATTATCTATGGAGTGATATCAATTGTATTGTTTTCAAGTGAACTGAATAAGTAAAAGAAATGAATACATTGCACTGTAAATATTCAGGGGAAATTTAACCTTATTGAATATATGGTTTCACATAGAACAAAAGCCAGAGTAGTTCAAAATAAAGAATTAGTATTTCTTCAGGGAAATATAAAGTAAATAAGAGCACTGATACTTTCCAGGTTTTATCAGTTTTTATACAACTTTGAAAAGTTACTTTTTATTTAGCTATTACAAAAAATTGGTTATATTCCCCATGTTCTAAGACTTCAACTTTTACAACTATCAATTTCACATAAGTTTTACATAACCATTCTTAAAAAAATTTTACCAAATGGTGGACAGCTTGCTTTTATACCTTTTTGTAGATGAACACTATATCTCTCTGGATTCCCATGGGATTAGTAACAAAACAAAATCACTTCATTGTGTACCCTAAGAACTATTCATATTCCTTTATTCTTTTAATTCATAATCTGTCAAAATATAAAAGAGTCAGTCAGATTTGGTGAAACTTAATTTTATATCAAATAGTGAAAAATAATTTAAATTTCCTAGTGTAGTCACTGACAGAAAAATCATGATGGTACCCTATAAGATACATTTGTCTTGCTATAAAACATAACATTTGAAAATCTAGCATTGTCTAATACAGAAAGGTTCTAATATTACTTAAATTCTTTTCAAACTGAAAAAAGATATTTAAATATATATTCTTTGTATTTTAAACTAACTTTTGCATAAGACACAGCTCCCCTTATTAAAATAACTCAGAGCCAACAAATCTCTGCAGGAAAATTCTAAATGCCATGTTCTGACACATGAAGCCATTAAGTAAAATACAGAGTCAAATTTCTAATTGGCTCTGCAACAGCCTAGAAGATGATACTGTACTGTTTTCAAATATAAATTTCAATTTATGTATGAAATATATTTCTATCCAATATGTAATCTTCATAATGCCTAACAAACTATTGTCCATGCCTCAAGCTTCATGAAAATGTTTCTGCTTTCTGGATATGTAAACTAAAAGTGAATGTAATAATCTTCCATGTTACTGTAGTAGAGTGTAAAATTCTAGTTTATTAAATAACTAATTCAGCACATAGTACAATTATATTGTTATTTTATTATATATTATAATTTATATAATATAGTGCATATATTCACATAGATGACTTTATATCTTCTCTAGTATATATTACATTATAGCATAGTAATGTTTACATATCTTTCTTTTATATCAGTTTGGTTGTATACTACTCAGATTGTGACAAATATTATAAAATAATTTCCTAAAAGCATTTTGTGGCCTATCAATTTACCCCAGCAGGGTTAGAATAGCTAAAATAACTATGTAGCCCTTGCTTAGTAGTATATGGGATAATCCAGGAGTAAACTAGTATGTTTAAATTTGTTTGACTTGTTTTGTGTGATTAAATCAGTGGTTAGAAAACTTTTCCTGAAAAAGACCAAAGAGTAAATACTTTAGGATATGTGGCCCATATGGTCTTTCTCACAACTATTGATCTCTGCCGTGGTAGTGCAAAATCAGTCATAGACAATATTTTAACAAATATGCGTGGCTGTTTTCAAATTAAAATGTATTTACATAAATAGGGTGTGGGCTGGATAATCTGAAGCCCATAGTTTGCCCTCCTCTGAATTAGTGTATCACTTTTCTGCAATTATTATAAAAAAACAAGTAAATCTTGAATGCAAACTGATGGTCTATGCAATTTCATTTGGCTACAATTGTAATTCTTGTCATTGATAGTTGTGGGGGAAATATGCAAGCTTATGTTCTAAGAGAGAATGATTTCACAAGTCATCTAAAGAATATATAAATGTAACAGCTGGAAAAGCTAAGAACACTCAAATAACAACATTCAAATTTTCCACATCAGTGACCTCAGGAGAAGGAAATAATTATAAGTACTTCCAGAAATTTACAAGAGTACATACTTAACTTAGATGTAAATGATTTTTGGAAGGAAATGGTTATTATTTTTATATGAAAAATAAAAAGCAGGGACTGGAATTAAAATAGTAATATTATTTACTGAGTCTTTAAATGTGATGAGAATTATTCTCTACATCTTAACTCACATATCCAAAACATATTCAAAACATTCAGAGGTGCTTTAAGGTGGAGGAACAGTAAGACATGGAGATCACCTTCCTCTCCACAAATATATCAGGAATACATCTACATGTGGAACAGCTCCTATAGAACACCTACTGAATGCTGGCAGAAGACCTCAGACCTCCCAAAAGGCAAGAAACTCCTCACGTACCTGGGTAGGGCAAAAGAAAAAAGAAAAAACAGAAACAAAAAATAAGGACGGGACCTGCACCAGTGGGAGGGAGCTGTGCAGGAGGAAAGGTTTCCACACACTAGGAAGCCCCTTTGTGGGCAGAGACTGCAGGTGACGGAGGGGGGGAGCTTCGGAGCCACAGAGCAGAGTGCAGAAACAGGGGTGCAGAGTGCAAAGCAGAGAGATTCCTGCACAGAGAATCAGTGCCGAGCAGCAGTCACCAGCCCGAGAGGCTTGTCTGCTCACCCGCCAGGGTGGGCAGTGGCTGGGAGCTGAGCCTAGGGCTTCAGTCAGATCCCAGGGAGAGGACCGGGGTTGGCTGAGTGAACACAGCCTGATGGTACTAGTGTGCCACAGCTAGCCAGGAGGGAGCCTGGGGAAAAGTCTGGACCTGCCGAAGAGGCAAGTGACTTTTTCTTCCCTCTTTATGTCCTTGTGCGACAGGAGAGGGGATTAAGAGTGCCGCTTAAAGGAGCTCCAGAGATGGGCACGAGCTGCGGCTATCAGCGTGGACCCCAGAGATGGGCATGGGACACTAAGGCTGTTGCTGCCACCACCAAGAAGCCTGTGTGGGAGCATAGGTCACTCCCCACACCTCCCTTCTCGGGAATCTGTGCAGCCCACCACTGTCAGGGACCTGTGATCCAGGGACAACTTCCCAGGGAGAACACAGGTACAACTTCCCTGGGAGAACACATGGCACACCTCAGGCTGTTGCAACGTCACGTTGGCCTCTAGTGTCGCAGGCTCACCCCACATCCATACTTCGTACCCCTGACCTGAGTGAGCCAGAGCACCCGAGTCAGATGCTCCTTTAACCCCGTCCTGTCTGAGTGAATAGAAGACACTATGAGGCGACCTACATGCAGAGGCAGGTCCAGATCCAAAGCTGAAACCCAGGAGCTGTGCGAACAAAGAAGAGAAAGGGAAATTTTTCCCAGTGGCCTCAGGAACAGCGGATCAAATCTCCACAGTCAACTTGATGTACCCTGCATCTGTGATATACCTGAATAGACAACGAATCATCCCAAACTGAGGAGGTGGACTTTAGGAACAAAGATACATATTTTTTTTTCCTTTTTTCTCCTTTTCTGAGTGTGTATGTGTATGCTTCTGTGTGTGATTTTGTCTGTATAGCATTGTTTTTACCATTTCTCATAGGGTTCTGTAGGTCCATGGTTGTATTTTTTTTCCTTAATAATTATTTGTTATTTTAATAACTTTCTTTTATTTTACTTTAATTTTTTTATCTTTCTTTCTTTCTTTCTTTCTTTCTTTCTTTCTCTCTCTCTACTTTTTCCCACTTTTATTTTGAGCTGTGCAGATGAAAGGCTCTTGGTGCTCCAACCAGGCATTATGGCTGTGCCTCTGAGGTGAGAGAGACAATTTCAGGACACTGCTTAAGAAGAGACGTCCAGGCTCCACGTAATATCAGAGGTGGAAACCTCCCAAAGATCTCTATCTCAACACCAAGACCCAGCTTCACTCAATGACCAGCAAGCTACAGTGCTGGACACCCTATGCCAAACAACTACCAAGACAGGAGCACAACCACATCCATTAGGAGAGAGGCTGCCTAAAATCATAATAAGGTCACAGACACCCCAAAGCACACCACCAGAAGTGAACCTGCCCACCAGAAAGAAAAGATCCAGCCTCATCCAACAGAACACAGGCACTAGTCCCAGGAAGCGTACCAGGAAGGCTACACAACCCATTGAACCAACCTTAGCCACTGAGGACAGACAGAAAAAACAATGGGAACTACGAACCTGCAGCCTGTATAAAGGAGACCCCAAACACAATAAGTCAAGCAAAATGAGAAGACAGGAAAACACACAGCAGATGAAGGGGCAAGGTAAAAACCCACCAGACCTAACAAATAAAGAGGAAATAGGCAGTCTACCTGAAAAAGAATTCAGAATAATGATAGTAAATATTATCCAAATTCTTAGAAATAAAATAGAGAAAATACAAGAAACATTTAATAAGGACCTAGAAGAACTAAAGAGCAAACAAACAATAATGAACAGCACAATAAATGAAATTTAAAATTCTCTGGAAGGAATCAATAGCAGAATAACTGAGGCAGAAGAACAGCTAAGTGACCTGGAAGAAAAAATAATAAAAGTAACTAGAATAGAGCAGAATAAAGAAAAAAGAATGAAAAGAACTGAGGACAGTCTAAGAGACCTCTGAGACAACATTAAATGCACCAACATTCGAATTATAGGGGTTCCAGAAGAAGAAGAGAAAAAGAAAGGGACTGAGAAAATATTTGAAGAGATTAAAGTTGAAAACTTGGGAAAGGAAATAGTTAATCAAGTCCAGGAAGCACAGGGTGTCATATACAGGATAAATCCAAGGAGGAACACACCAAGACACATATAATCAAACTATCAAGAGTTAAAAACAAAGAAAAAATATTAAAAGCAGTAAGGGAAAAACAACAAATAACACACAAGGGAATCCACATAAGGTTAACAGCTGATCTTTCAGCAGAAACTCTTCAAGCCAGAAGGGAGTGTCAGGACATATTTAAAGTAATGAGGGAGAAAAACCTACAACCAAGATTACTCAACCCAGCAAGGATCTCATTCAGATATATATATATGTATATATATATATTTTTTTTTGGGGGGGGGGGGAGTTTGCGGTCCTCTCACTGTTTTGGCCTCTCCCTTTGCAGAGCACAGGCTCTGGATGCGCAGGCTCAGCAGCCATGGCTCACGGGCCTAGCTGCTCTGTGGCATGTGGGATCTTCCCGGACCTGGGCATGAACATGTGAACCCTGCATCGGCAGGCGGACTCTCAATCACTGCACCACCAGGGAAGTCCCTCATACAGATTTGATGGAAAAATTAAAACCTTTACAGACAAGCAAAAGCTAAGAGAATTCCACACCACAAAACCAGCTTTACAACAAATGCTAAAGGAACTTCTCTGGGCTGGGAACACAGGAGAAGTAAAAGACCTACAAAAACAAACCCAAAACAATTAAGAAAATGGGAATAGGAACATACATATCAATAATTACATAAAATGTGAATGGATTAAATCCTCCAACCAAAAGATATAGACTGGCTGAATGGATACAAAAAGAAGACCTGTATATATGCCGTATACAAGAGACCCACCTCAGACCTATGGACACATACAAACTGAAAGTGAGGGGATGGAAAAAGATATCCCATCCAAATGGAAATCAAAAGAAAGCTGAAGTAGCAATTCTCATATCAGACAAAATAGACTATAGAATAAAGATTATTGCAAGAGACAAGGACACTACATAATGATCAATGGATTGAACCAAGAAGAAGATATAAAAATTGTAAATATTTATGCATCCAAAATAGGAGCACCTCAATACATAAGGCAAATACTAACACCCATAAAAAGGGAAATCCACAGTAACACAAACATAGTAGGGGACTTTCACTCCCCTCGTTCACCAATGGACAGATCATCCAAAATGAAAATAAATAAGGAAACACAAGCTTAAAATGATACATTAAACAAGATGGACTTAATTGATATTTATAGGACATTCCATCCGAAAACAACAGAATACACATTCTTCTCAAGTGCTCATGGAACATTCTCCAGGATAGATCATATCGTGGGTCACAAATCAAGCCTTGGTAAATTTAAGAAAATTGAAACTGTATCAAGTATCTTTTCTGACCACAACGCTATGAGACTACATATAAATTACAGGAAAAATATGTAAAAAATACAAGCACATTGAGGTTAAACAGTACACAACTTAATAACCAACAGATCACTGAAGAAATCAAAGAAGAAATCAAAAAGTAACTAGAAACAAATGCCAATGAAAACACGACCTCCCAAAACCTATGGGATGCAGCAAAAGCAGTTCTAAGAGGGAAGTTTATAGCAACAAAATCGCACCTTAAGAAACAAGAAACATCTCAAATAAACAACCTGACCCTGCACCTAAAGCAATTAGAGAAAGAAGAACAAAAATACCCCAAAGTTAGCAGAAGGAAAGAAATCATAAGAATCAGATCAGAAATAAATGAAAAATAAATGAAGGAAATGATAGCAAAGATCAATAGAACTAAAAGCTGATTCTTTGAGAAGATAAACAAAATTGATAAACCATTAGCCAGACTCATCAAGAACAAAAGGAGAAGACTCAAATAAATAGAATTAAGAAATGAAAAAAGAGAAGAAACAACTTTCACTGCAAAAATACAAAGGACCATGAGATTACTACAAGCAACTCTATGAAAATAAAATTGAAAACCTGGAAGAAATGCACAAACTCTTAGAAAAGCACAACCTTCTGAGCCTGAGCCAAGAAGAAATATAAAATATGAGTAGACTAATCACAAGCACTGAAATTGAAATTGTGATAAAAAATCTTCCAACAAACAAAAGCACGGGACCAGATGGCTTCACAGGCAAATTACATCAAACATTCAGAGAAGAGCTAACACCTATCCTGAAACTCTTCCAAAATATAGCAGAGGGAGGAAAACAACCAAACTCGTTGTATGAGGTCACCATCACTCTGATACCAAAACCAGACAAAGATGTCAAAAAGAAAGAAAACTAAAGGCCAATATCACTGATGAACATAGATGCATAAATTCTCAACAAAATACAAGGAAATAGAATCCAACAGCACATTAAAAGGATCATCCAACATGATCAAGTGGGGTCTATCCCAGGAATGCAAGGATTCTTCCATATAGGCAAATCAATGACTGTGATACACTTTATTAACACATTGAAGGAGAAAAATGGTCATGAAAAACCTAGGGGCAAGTCAGGAATAAAGACACAGACCTACTAGAGAATGGACCTGAGGATATGGGGAGGGAGAAGGGTAAGCTTTGACAAAGTGAGAGAGTGGTATATACATTTATACACTACCAAACATAAAATAGATAGATAGTGGGAAGCAGCTGCATAGCACAGGGAGATCAGCTCGATTCTTTGTGACCACCTAGAGGGATGGGATAGGGAGGGTGGGAGGGAAGGAGACACAAGAGGGAAGAGATATGGGAACACATTTATATGTATAACTGATTCAATTTGTTATAAAGCAGAAACTAACACACCAGTGTAAAGCAGTTATACTCCAATAAATATGTTTAAAAATAAAAAAAGAAAATAATAAAAAAAAGAAAAGAAAAAAACACACAAAACATCCCTGAGAGTGAGAGGAAGATGCTATTACCACCATTTCTATTTTACAGATGATGAAATTGAAGCAAAACTATTTTAGAAAATTGCCTGATGCTACATATCATGTATTTGACAGACCCTGCTTTCAAAACCTAGCAATTTGACAGTACAACTGGCTCTAGTTCAAATATGTCTTCTATTTTGCCTGACTTATAATCCTGATTGCAGTTTCTTAGCTGTTGACCACCAAAAAGTGGTTTAACCTCTTTGAGTTTCGATTTCCTCATGTTTGTAATGATTAGTTTGAAGTAGAAAATCTCTAAGGCCTTATTTAAATACCGTGGTTAAATTCTTTAAAAATCTTAGCTTCATAAGTGTTTTTGAGATTTTCAAAATTTTACCCACATTATTTTTATATGAAATATTTTTTACATATTCTAAAGTAATTTGTATTTTCTCTTTAGTAGTACCTCTGATTAGAGGATATAGAAATCCCAGTTCTGGGAAGAGGGTGAAATGGTAGAATCTTAGGACTGTTGTAAAGAGATCATGGAGATTGGAATCAGGGAACTGGAGTCATGTCTACTTTCAATCTTGACAATTCTGTTATTTTTAATCAAGGGGATTGTTGGAAAAGGAGGAATATGAAACCCATCTTAAAGAGTTGCTGTGAAATGAAGTATACTGTGATATATGGATGCTAATATTATTGATCTAAGCTATATAATATTATAAAATTTTTGAAAGAAATATTAATAATGATATTAAATATACGCAAATAAATTCATTTTAAGTGGTGACAATTTTCAGAGGTCAAGGTGGTTTCAGTTGTTTGAATCTTGGTTTCAGTGGTGATTCCACAAATTTAGGTACTTAAACATCTACTCAGGAAATAAATTAGTGATATTTTCTTCAAGTAAGATTTTCTTTAGAATCAAGTTAGAAAATATTATTTGATATAAGATGTAAATGTCAATAGCAGCGTTATTTATAACAGCAAAAAAGGGAAACTACCTAAATATCCCTTATCAGATGATTGAATATATATATATGGAATTTCTATACAATTGAATATTATTTAGCCATAAAAAATGGAAATGTTGATACTTGCTGTGGTGCTCCAAGGACAATGGTGTTTCAAGGACAAAGGACAACCCTTCCTGGAAAAGTTTCAGCGTTACACACTCTACCAGATTCTTGTCACCCTCCCCGCCATGTTGCGATGATTTTGAAATTCCTGAACCCACCTGGGCAACAGGACCTGCTCCCCTCTTGTCTCAAATAAGGAAAGGCATCTGTCTTGCCCCACTCCCACCCTATAGAAGGAAGTTATATGTGCCTCGACCAATCAGAACATGAATTTTTCACCTTGGACCATTTCTTTGTTCTCTGGCTATAAAAACGGATTAATAGGACATGTACAGGTTCGGTTCTCCCATACTAGTAGGAAGTCGGCCCGCTGTTCTGGCTGTGACCGTTCCCTCTAATAAATTCTGTCCTCTTTACATTTTACCTTGTTTCTGGAAATTATTTTCCAACTGGGGTTCAGACCATGACACATGCTACAACTTGGATGAACCTTGAAAACATTATTCTAAGTGAAAGAAGTTGGTAACAAACTATCATGTATTATATAATTCCACTTATCTAAAATTTCCAGATTAGGAAAATAAATAGAGGCAAAAAGTAGATTACTGGCTGCTTGGGGCTGGAGACTGGAGGAATAGAGCATGACTGTTAATAGGAATGAGGTTTCTTTGGAGATAATGAAATGTTTTAAAATGAATGGTTTTACAAAGCTGAATACACTAAAAATCACTGAATTGTACAGTTTAATGGAATAAATTTTGTGGTAATGTGAATTATATGTCAATAAAGCTGTTATTAAAAAACAATACAAAGGGATTTATGATCTTTTACATGTTTTCTTATTTATAAATATTGATTTATGAATGATAAACTCACCCCTGATATAAAATTATTTGTAACCTAATAATAAGTGATACTAAGAGAGAAAAATTATTAGCCACTGGAATTTAAATACATACTCTGAAGATGAGCACTCCTCAATCTCAGAATCACAAGTCACGGAAGGATGTATTTGACAAAGAAATGATCTTGTGCAGCTTCAAGTGTCAACATGTCAGATTAGTTCCTAGTGTCTGTTACATTTTGGCACCACAAGATACCAGTGACAGAACTTTAAGTGTGTGACAGAATTCTTCTAATTATCACAGAATTTACTAAAAAGTGGAAAGAAATATTAAGCACAAAATATAAATATGTGTAACAGTGCCACGTTTTCAACCACATCCAGATATACATGGGCCATTTTCATTGTATGCCCCCCCCCAAAACCCAATTTATAGGTTGGAAGCTAATTACCTTGTATAACAAAAATGAGAAGTTCTAGATAATTCAAAGAGTCAGTAAACAGGCTCAGACAGCTGTGGTTTACTGGAGAGAGAAACAGATTTCAATTTTGAACAGTTGGCATTAAAAACCAGCTCCATGACCCACATAAACAAAAATGATTCCCAAATATTGTGCTTGCCTTAACTGTCTGCACCACTTTCATACTATTTATTTTAAAGAAGATAACACTGAGCTGCAAGTATTCCTGTGAAATGTAACTGAAAATCAAATGCTGAAGAGTCTAATTTATGGTATGCAATCCATAAATATTTGCAATATCTGGTAATTTATTATTTCAGATGGCATAAAAAATAATAGTAAAACCATACTGAATATAATAAACATATTTTAATAATTTAGAATGAATTTTTATATTTTGAAATATCTAAGGATCTTCCTCAGAAAAATGTGTTATTATATTCTACATGCATAAAGGAAAGACTTTTACATAATGAAAGAAAAGTTAAGGAGTGTTTCTTTATTGTACATTGCTAAAATGACAGAAGCCAAAATTTATGAAACACTACTTGAAATCTTGTAATTAACATAACAAACAGGGAGATTTTTGAAGTGTAACACATAAGATCCAAACTTCTGTGATTTTAAAGGACTACTGGTCACAATAAAATGAATAATACTTTTAAAAAGATATCTTTCAAAATAATATTAGGAATGTATTTTTTAATTACTGAAGGACAATGATTTTGTATAACAGCTTGGTAATCCAACCACTAACAAGTAGCATAAAAAATATAGCCTGTAAATAATAACGTATAATTCAGATGGATTAAAACATAGTATTGTATATTAATATTTGTAAGTACATTTTTGTTGTAATAAAACTCTAAAAAGTTATACTCCCCTTTACCTATAATAATTTACTGTAAGAGTAAAATAAAACAATAAATAATTCTTTCCTTTCCAGCTCAACAGAAAAAGTCACATAAATCAAAATGTCATCAGTGAATTGGTAGTACTATAATACACAATCCATCATAGTCTTCATAGTGTCCAAAGTAAGTATTACAGAGAAAGAGAGAAAAACTAAAATCCCTCGAGATGCTGCATGATAACTTTTACAGCAAACGGACAAGTACCAAATGCTGCCCTTTGGGCTCCTGTCCCTATAAGAGGAATGAAATAAATGAAGGTCCTTCAAACCCAACTCAGTATCTCAGGGCCGTTAGTATACAACACACCTGACAATAGAGAGAAACATAAATTTTTTTTCTAAAAACCAAGTTTCTTTTCCAGATGCCCCTGATTGTATATTACTGCTTTTGTTGTAAAGGCATTTCCAAGTAATGTCTATAGATAAACTTCAAAGTCTAAGATCAAACATAAAAATCTGACTGTGTATGTTTCAAAGAATGAAAAGCACTTTAAAAAGATGAATCAAGCATTTAGGAAAATAAGGTAACAGCATGCTTTGTAGCATATTCTACTTCCGTATTAGGTAAATTTCTTATAAATATAATTTTAACCAAAATTATATGCATGATTTGGCAAAGAAGTGCTATATAATATACAATTCGTATAGAAGATGAACCAGGAAGATAATTTTGCTCAAAAGTATATAGGTTGAAAAGGTGCTAGGATTTCTTTGTTTTTTAAATTTTTATTTGAGTGTAGTTGATTTAAAATGCTGTGTTAGGTTCTACCATACAACAAAGTGAATCAGTTATACATATACATATATCCACTCTTATTTAGATTCTTTTCCCATATAGGTCATTAGAGAGTCTTGAGTAGAGTGCCCTGTGCTATACAGTAGGTCCTTATTAGTTATCTATTTTATATATTGGAGTGTATATATATCAATCCCAGTCTCCCAATTTATCCTTCCCCCTTTCCCACACCCCAGGTAACCATAAGATTGTTTTCTATATCTGTGACTCTCTTTCTGTTTTGTAAATAAGTTTATTTGTACCATTTTTTAGAATCCATATATAAGTGATATCATATGATATTTGTTTTTTTATTGACTGACTTACATCTCTCAGTATGACAATCTATAGCTCCCTCCTCGTTGCTGCAAATTACATTATTTTATTTTTTATTGTGGCTGAGTAATATTCCATTGTATATATGTATCACCTCTTTTTTATCCATTCCTCTATCTATGGACATTTAGGTAATTTCCATGTCTTGGTTATTATAAATAGTGCTACAGTGAACTCTGGGGTGCATGTATCTTTTCAAATTACGGTTTTCTCCGGGTATATGCCCAGTAGTGGGATTGCAGTATCATATGGTATCTCTATTTTTAGTTTTCAAAGGAACTTCCATACTGTTCTGCACAGTGGTTTTACCAATTTACATTCCCACCAACCGTGTGGGAGGGTTCCCTTTTCTCAACACCCTCTCTAGCATTTATTGTTTGTAGATTTTTTGATGATGGCCATTGTGACTACTGTGAGGTGATACTCCACTGTAGTTTTGTTTTGCATTTCTTTAACAATTAATGATGTTGAGCATCTTTTCATGTGCTTTTTGGACATCTGGATATCTTCTTTGGAGAAATGTCTGTTTAGATCTTGTATCCATTTCTTTACTGGGTTTTATGTTTTTCTGATATCAAGCTGCATGGAATGGTTGTATATTTCGGAGCTTAATCCCTTGTTGGTTGCTTCATTTGAAAATATTCTCTACCATTCTGTGGGTTATCTATTAGTATTGTTTATGGTTTCCTTTGCTATGCAAAAGCTTTTAAGTTTAATTATGTCCTGTTTGTTTATTTTTGTTTTTATTACTCTAAGAGATGGATCAAAAAAATCCTGATGCGATTTATGTCAGAGAGTATTCTGCCTGTGTTTTCCTCTAAGAGCTTTATAATATCCCACCTTACATTTATGTTGTTAATCCATTTTAAGTTTATTTTGTATATGGTGTTAGGGAGTGTCCTAATTTCATTCTGTTACATGTAGCTGTCCAGTTTTCTGAGCAGCATTTATTAAAGAGACTGTCTTTTCTCCATTGTATATTCTTGCCTCCTTTGTCATAGATTAGGTGACCATAGGTGCTTGGGTTTATCTCTGGACTTTCTATCCTGTTCCATTGACCTATATTTCTGTTTTTGTTCCAGTACCATAATGTTTTGATGACTGTAGCTTTCTAGTATAGTCTGAAGTCAGGGAACTTGATTAATCCAGCTCTGTTGTTCTTTCTCAAGCTTACTTTGGCTATTGCAGGTCTTTTGTGTTTCCATGAAAATTGTATTTTTTTTTTGTTCTAGTTGTGTGAAAAATGCCATTGGTAGTTTGATAGGGATTGCACTGAATCTGTAGATTGCTTTGGGTAGTATAGTCATTTTCACAATGTTGATTCTTCCAATCCAAGAACATGGTATATCTTTCCATCTGTTTCTGTCATCTTTGATTTTTGTTATCAGTATCTTATAGTTTTCTGAGTACGGCTCTTTTGCCTCCTTAGGTAGTTTTATTCCTAGGTATTTCATTCTTTTTGATGCAATGGTAAGTGAGATTGTTTCCTTAATTTCTCTTTCTGATCTTTCATTGTGAGTGTATAAGAATGCAAGATATTTCTGTGCATTAAATTTGTAACCTGCAACTTTACCAAATTCATTGATGAGCTCTAGTAATTTTCTGATAGCATCTTTAGGATTTTCTATGTATAGTATCATGTCATCTGCCATCAGTGATGTTTTTACTTCTTCTTTTCCAGTTTGGATTCCTTTTATTTCTTTATCTTCTCTGATTGCAGTGGCTAGGACTTCCAAAATTATGTTGAATAAAAGTGTCGAGAGTGGACATCCATGTTTTGTTCCTGATTTTACAGGAATAGCTTTCAGTTTTTCACCATTGAAAATGAGTGCTGTGGGTTTGTCAAATATGGTTTTATTATGTTTAGGTAGGTTCCCTCTATGCTCACTTTCTGGAGAGTTTTTATCATAAAAATGTATTGAACTTTGTCAAAGTTTATTCTGCATCTATTGAGATGATCATATAGATTTATTCTTCAGTTATTGTGGTGTATCACATTCATTGATTCATGGATATTGAAGAATCTTTGCATACCTGGGATAAATCCCACTTGATCATGGTGTATGATCCTTTAATGTGTTGCTCAATTTGGTGTTTTAGTATTTTGTTGAGGATTTTTACATCTCTGTTCATCAGTGATATTGACCTGTAATTTTCTTTTTTTGTGATATCTTTGTCTGGTTTGGTATCAGGGTGATGGTGGCTTCATAGAATGAGTTTGGGAGTGTTTCTTCCTCTGAAATTGTTTGGAAGAATTTCAGAAGGATAGGTGTTAACTCTTCTCTAAATGTGTGATAGAATTTGCCTGTTATGCCATTTGATCCTGGACTTTTCTTTCTTTGAAGTTTTAAAATCACAGTTTCAATTTCAGTACTTATGACTGATCTGTTCATATTTTCTGTTTTTTCCTAGTTCAGCTTGGAAGGTTGTACCTTTCTAAGAATTTGTCCATTTCTTACAGGTTGTCCATTTTGTGGGCATATAGTTGCTTGTGGTATTCTCATATGATCCTTTGCACTTCTGCCAAGTCAGTTGTAACTTCTCCTTTTTCATTTCTAATTTTATTGATATGAGTCATCTCCCTTTTTTCTTGATGAGTATGGCTAAAGGTTTATCAATTTTGTTTATCTTTTCAAAGAACCAGCTTTTAGCTTCATTGATCTTTGCTATTGTCTTCTTCATCTCTCTTTCATTTATTTCTGCTCTGATATATATGATTTCTTTCCTTCCACTAACTTTAGGTTTTGCTTGTTCTTTCTCTTGTTGCTTTAGGTGTAAGGTTAGGTTGTTTATTTGAGATTTTTCTTGTTTCCTGAGGTAAGATTGTATTGCTATAAACTTTCCTCTTAAAACTGCTTTTGCTACATCCCATAGGTTTTGGATCATTGTGCTTTCATTTTAATTTGTCTCTAAGCATTTTTTAAACTTCCTCTTTTATTTCTTCAGTGATCCATTGGTAATTTAGTAGTATATTGTTTAGCCTCTACATATTTGTGTTTTTTATAGTTTTTTTTTTCTTGTAGTCAATTTCTAATCTCATAGCACTGTAGTCGGAAATGTTGCTGGATATGATTTCCGTTTTCTTAAATTTACCAAGGCTCTCTTTGTGGCCCAGCATGTGATGTATCCTGGAGAACGTTCTGTGAGCACTTGGGAAGAATATGTATTCTGTTGCATTTTAATGGAATGCTCTATAAATATCAGTTAAGGCCATCTGTTCTAATGTGTCATTTAAGGCCTATGTTTTCTTATTGATTTTCTGTCTGGATTATCTGTCCATTGGTGTAAGTGGTATGTTAAAGTCCCCCGTTATTAGTGTGTCACTGTTGATTTCCCCCTTTTTGTCTGTTAGAAGCTGCTTTATATATTGAGGTGCTCCTATGTTGGGTGCATATATATTTACAATTGTTATATATTCTTCTTAGTGTTTACAATTGTTATATCTTCTTCTTAGTATGATCCCTTGATCATTATGCAATGTCCATCCTTGTCTCTTGTAACAGTCTTTATTTTAAGTCTACTTTTTCTGATTTGTGCATTGCTACTCCAGCTTTCTTTTGATTTTCATTTTGATGGAATACCTTCTTCCATCCCCTCACTTTCAGTCTGTACGTGTCTGTAGATATGAAGTTGTTCTCTTGTAGACAGCATATGTCCAGGTCTTGTATTTTTTTTTTTAATCTATTCAGCCCGTCAGTATATTTTGGTTGGAATAGTTAATCCATTTACATTTAAGGTAACTGTTGATATGTACATTCCTACTGGCATTTTCTTAATTTTTGGAGTTTTGTTTTTGTAGGTCTTTTTTCTTCCTTTCCTCTTTTGCTCTCTTCTCTTGTGGTTTGATGACCATCTTTAGTGTTGTGTTTGGGTTGTTTTTTATTGCATGTTTGTGTGTGTATTGTAGTTTTTTGATTTGCCTTGCCAATGAGGTTTTGATAAAGCTGTCTTTCTCTCTGTCTCTCTGTCTCTCTGTCTTTCTCTGTCTCTGTCTCTCTCTGTCTATGTCTCTGTCTCTCTCTCTCTCTCTCTCTGTCTCTCTCTCTCTCTCTGTCTCTCTCTCTCTCTCTCTCTCTCTCTCTCTCTCTCTCTCTATATATATATATATATATATATATATATATATATATATATATATATGGTTGTGTTAAGTTGCTGGTCTCTTAATTTCAAATTCATTTCCCATTTCCTGCATTTGTACTCTCCTCTCCTCTTGGATGCCTGTTTTGATATCATATTTGTGTATGGATGATTTACCGCTTTTACTGTATGTTTACATTTACCAGTGAGCTTTCTCATTTTTGATTTTCTTGTTTTTAGTTGTGGCCTCTTTTTTTTTTTTCTGCCTAGAGAAGTTCCTTTTGCATTTGTATAAAGCTATTTTGGTGGTGCTGAATTCTCTTAGCTTTTGCTTATCTGCAAAGTTTTTGATTTCTACATCAAATCTGAATGAGACCTTTGCTGGGTAGAGTATTCTTAGTTGTAAGTTTCTCCCTTTCATCACTTGAAATATATCATGCCACTTCCTTCTGGCCTGCAGAGTTTCTGCTGAAAAATCATTTGATGACCTTATGGAAATTCCCTTTTACATTATTTGTGTTTTCCCCTGTTGCTTTTAACTCTTCAGTCTTTAATTTTTGTCAGTTTGATTAATATGTGTCTCGGGATGTTCCTTCTTGGGTTTATTCTGTATGGGACTCTGCTCTTCCTGGATATGGGTGACTATTTCCTTTCCCATGTTAAGGAAGTTTTTGTCTCTAATATCTTCAAATATTTTCTCAGGACCTTTCTTTTTCTCTTCTTCTTCTGGGACCCCTATGACTTGAATATTGGTGCTTTTCAAAGTTGTCCCAGAGTTCTCTAAGACTATCCTTATTTCTTTTCATTCTTTACTCTGCTTCGCAGCAGTTATTTCCAACATTCCATCTTCCAGCTCACTTATCTCTTCTTCTGTCTCAATTTTTCGGCTTTTTATTCCTTCTAGCATCTTTTTTTTTTATTTCAGTTATTGTATTGTTCCTCTCTGTTTGCTCTTTAGGTCTTCTGGGTCTTTTTAAAACATTTTTTTGTATCTTCTCCATCCATACCTCCATTCTTTTTCTGAGATTTTTTTCTGAGATTTTGTATCATTTTTATTATCATTACTCTGAATTCCTTTACAGATAGATCACTTATCTCCTCTTCATTTAGTTGTTCTTGTATGTTTTTATCTTGCTCCTTGTCTGCTACATATTTCTTTATCATCTCATTTGGTCTAACTTACTGTGCTTGTAGTCTCCTTTCTACAGGCTGAAGACTCCTAGTTTCTCTTGTTTCTGGTAACTGCTCCCCTGGTGGGCAAGGTTAGTATAGGGACTTGTGCAGGTTTCCTGGTGGAGGGGGTACTGGTATCTTCCCTCTGAGTAGAGCTGGGTCTTGTCCCTTTGTTGGAAGGACCATGTTAAGGAATGTGTTTTGGGATGACTGTGAGATTAATATGACTTTAGGAAGCCTGTATGCTGATGGGGGTGGCTGTGTTCCTATCTTGCTGATTGCTTGGCCTGATGTTTTCCAGCAGTGGAGTCTGCAGGCTGTTTGCTGGGGTCAGGTCTTGGTGCTGAAATATGGACTTCCACAGAACTCACGCTGGTTAACATTCCCTCGGGCCTCTGTTACCAGTGTCCTTACCCACACAGTGAGCAACAATCAACCCCTGATTTCCCAGGAGAAGCTTCAAGGCTCTAGGTAGGTCTAGCCCAGGTTACTATGGAGTTACTTCTTTGTACTGGGTCACAGTGCAGGGGAGACCTTGTGTGTGCCCTCCAAGACTGGATTCTTTTTCCCTCAGCTCTGTGGGTTTCCTGTCTCAAGCCCCACTGGTCTTCAAGGCAGGTGTGAAACAGCCAGCCCTGTTGGGAACCTTTCCTAGTGCCCATGGAGGCAGGGACCAGAGTGTGGGCAGAGAGGCTACCAAGGCAGCTTCACCCCTTGCACATCACTCAACAATGGCACTTCAGTTCTATGGCAGTCCGGGTTTCTTCCTCAAGCATTCCCAGTTACAGAGCTGCTCTCTGCTCTCCCCTCAGGCTGTCTCCTCACAACCACAGCAGTCCTTTTCACGTGTCTGCTCTCCAAACCCCACGTTCCAGCACCCAGTCCCTGTCCATCCAGTGGACATTCGTCTCAGGCTGGGACATGCAGTGTTGTGGCTTGGACCCTCTGTATTTCTCACTCTGTCCTGCCTGCCATAGACCAGTTCCTGCACTCTACTCTGAAACCCCAAAGTTCCCCTTCTATCTCACTTGATCTCCCATTGTTGAGGGAGCTTTTCTGGATGTGGGAATCTCTCTTCCCCTTTGGTTCTTCCCCAGGGGTGCAGGTCCTATCCCTCTTCCTCTTTTCTTCCTTTTCTTTTCTTCTTTCTTTTGTTCTACCCAGTTTTGCAGGGTTCTTTCTTGCCCTTTTAGATGTCCAAGGTCCTCTGCTAGTGTTCAGAAGGTGCTCTGTGAGAACTATTCCCTTTGTAGATATATTTTTGATGCATTTGTGGGGAGAGATGAACTCCACGTCCTCCTACTTCTCCTCCATTTTGATTCCCTCTGGGATTTCATTTTAAAGATTTTTAAGGAAAATTAGAGGAAAAAAAGGAAAGAAAACTCACAAAGTCTTCAAGCTCAAATTTTCTGAGGGGGATAAATGTACATATGTATATAAATTCTTTGATAACCACTATACATATATATATATATATATATATATATATATATATATATATATATGTGTGTGTGTGTGTGTGTGTGTATTCAGATCTTTTCATTGTTTTGGAAGAGACTTTGTTAGCTATGTACTAGTCATGTATCTCAGTTAAAATCTACAGAGTGAGTCGTCTTTAAGGTCTCAACTTCATTTACTTTTTCCTGCAACTGATTTTGTGCTCTATTACATTTATGAAAAACACCTTTCATTTTGTGCTCTCAGTTACTACAGGGAAGTTAAAAAACAGAATGTTGCTATGTGTAAATAAAGTAAGATATTCAACAAAGGTACAGTTTACCACCTTTAGTTCCTTTAATGTTATAAACAGAATTGATGAAATTTGTCATGACTTGATCTGGATTTTATTATGTAAAAATATGATGTCTAACATGAAGTATTTCTTAAGAATTTAGCAAGAAATTTCTGATATATATTTGTTGAAAATCTTCAGGGGTGTTCAATCAATCAGACATCAGGGTGTCTTACTAGTTTCAACTGAGAAATGTCCAAGATTTGGTATGGATTCTTGTCACTGAAATATCCAATGTAAATTAATTGGCTAAGGCATTTTAAATGTGATATATGGGACCACTATTTACATTTTAAAAATAAATAGTTTAAGAGAAAATACTTAATTTCCTTTAGGAATTTTGAGATTAAATGATTCTTCAATACCAGTCTGATCTTGTTGAGTGGAGTGCAGGTATAATATAGTGACTCAAACTCAGATGGGAAAGATAATTTTTATCTACCCAGGCCAATAAATCTCAGGAAAATGAGGAAAGTTTTTATAAAATTATAGGGGACACGGGTTACTTTTTGTTGTAAATGGGAATAAATTAATAGGAAGATAAAATTTTTCAAACAGAAAGTAACTGCATGGGAAAGTAAGAATGATTATAGAAAAATCAAAATAATTTTATAAGAAGTTGCACTTTTTTTTTTTTTTTTTTTTTTTTTGCGGTACGCGGGCCGGGCCTCTCACTGTTGTGGTCTCTCCTGTTGCAGAGCACAGGCTCCAGATGCGCAGGCTCAGTGGCCATGGCTCATGAGCCCAGCTGCTCTGAGGCATGTGGGATCCTTCTGGACCAGGGCACGAACCCGTGTCCCCTGCATCGGCAGGCGGACTCTCAACCACTGCGCCACTAGGGAAGCCCAAGAAGTTGCACTTTAAATATAGGCAAATACTCTGTTTCTTTTGCACTCAAGACTGACACAGAGAGAAAATTATATTAAATGGGTATTTGGGCAATTGGACTTGCATGCCATAAAAAAAAAGGTTGTATAGAAACAGTCATAAATACACATAAATACACAGAACAGACAGGTGGTTACCATAGGGATGGGGGCAGGGGTGTGAGAGAAATAGGTGAGGGAGCTTAAGAGGTACAAACTTCCAGTTACAAAATTAAAGAAACATGGGTATAAAATATACAGTATGGGGAATATATTCAATAACAATGTAATATTTTTGTATGGTGACAGACTTCTTGTGGTGATCATTTTGAAATACTCAGAAATATTGAATCACTATGCTGTACACCAGAAACAAATATAGTGTTGTAAGTCAGATATACTTCAAAAGGCAAACAAACAAACTCATAAAAAAGTCGGATTTGTGCTAATCATATGAGGGAGGTTGGGGGAGGGGGAGTGGGGTGAAGGAAGCCAAAAGTACAAACTTCCAGTTATAAGATGAATAAGTGATAGAGCTATAATGTACAACATGATTAATTACTATGTTCTATGTTCTATATGAACGTTAGAGTAAATGTTGAGTTCTCATCAGAAGGAAAACATCTTTTATTTTGTACCTATATGAGATGACGGATATTCACTAAACTTACTGTGGTAGTCATTTCATGATATATGTAAGTAAAATCATTGTGCTGAACATCTTAAATGAACACAGTGCTGCATGTTAATGTTTTCTCAATAGATCTAGAAGAAAAGACATTATAATAACAAAACAAAACTAAACTAAAACAACTTAATTGTTTCAAGTAAAAAATGATAAAAGCAGTAAAAAAAACACAGTCATGTTCCTAAAAAAAGAGGCTTATAGTATGGCTTAAATTCTGTTTATGTTTTAATTTTTTTGAAAAACATAGTGTTGTCTGCTCAAGATATTTTCCTATATGTCATTAGAAAAGTTTTCAATTCAGTTGAGGAGATACTGATAATTAAAACACCCATTCATGCAAACCTTAGACTTGTGACAGTTGTTTCATCTGATTTAATGTGGTAAGACAGGGGTCTCCCATCCCCAGGCCACAAACCAGTAGGAAAAGGACTGCACAGTGGGAGGTGAGTAGTGGGCAAGCGAGTGAAGCTTCATCTGTATTTACAGCTGCTCCCCATCACTCCCATTACCACCTGAGGCCTATCTCCTGTCAGATCAGTGGTGGTATTAGATCCTCATAGGTGCACAAACCCTACTGTGGACTGCACATGTGAGGGATCTAGGTTGTGTGCTTCTTATGAGAATCTAATGCCTGATGATCTGAAGTAGAGTTGAGGTGGTGATGCTAGAGCTGGGGAGCAGCTGGAAATACAGATTATTATTAGCAGAGATATTTGACTGCACAGAGACGATAATAAATCAATTGTTTGCAGACTCATACCGAAACCTTATCAGTGAGTGGCAAGTGAAAACAAGCTCAGGCCTCCCACTGATTCTGCATTATGGTGAGTTGTATAATTATTTCATTATATATTACAATTTAATAATAATAAAGTGCACAATAAATGTACTGTACTTTAATCATTCTGAAACTATTCCCCAACCCCAGGTCCAAGGAAAAATTGTCTTCCATGAAACTGGACGTGGTGCCAAAAAGGTTGACGACCACTGTGCTAATGTTTATACTTCTCATAGAAGTGCTATAATATTCTAGTTCAATTATAGTTGAATTAAGAAGATTTCAGTTTCTGTTTGAAAAACATATTTGACAATTATATGATTCTAATATGAGAAAAATATTCAGCTATAAAAGAATGATAAAATTGTTATGATTCTAGATTCATTGATAGACAAATCAAGTGATAGCTATATAATTAGAGTGAGCTTAGATATCAAAAGAGCTAAAGTAATTTAATTACTGATTCAACAATATTAGACTTCAGAGATATTATTGACTCCCACAGTAATAGTCAAAGTATATGTGACTGTATTTGCACAAATTTTAGATTTGAGAGGTATTTAATTTGGGTACTTTATCTGGTAATATATTCCCACTTATGTCATTTAAACTACAGATTGTCCTGGGTGGCATATTTAAATGATGAAAATAGGCTATATTGATTTGGCAGTTATTATTTTAATTGTCCCCCATAGTATAGAGATTGAAACTCCTGTAATAGGATTCTTAATAGTGCTGTGACTTTGGGCAATTTTTTAAAACAATGTGAAAAAAAATCCATGAGTGTGATAATTAAAAGAGATAGTCTTTGACATACATTATTATTAATAGTTCTTATAAATAGCAATTTTACATACTGTATAGTTAACAGGGATTTATGTTTACTATTCTTACAGGAGAGGTCTTAAACCAAAAGTTTCTTAGAAATTACCTTTTGTCTGTTTGTCAGCTTACAGAGGATTATCAAGGGCTTCGGCAGAGAGGAATATTGCCATTGTCATCAAAAAAGATACAATTAATTTTGTATTTTGATTTTGATAATATTAATTCTGTTATTTACAACCTATATACAAACACATTTAATTTCAGCAATCTAGTGTTCTCTTTTGATTACAATAATATTTTCTACTTTCAGATTGCTATTTTTTAATATAAAATACATGAAAAGTATTCTTCCTTATAGGTAAATTGTGGTAGACATTTCTTCTACTCATAATTACCTTACCATCCTAAACATTTATCCTCTGGAATCATAGCCATATGAGTTGTTTCAGTCAAAGATATGTAAGCAAAAGTGATATGTGCCCTACAGCTTCATTTAAATTTCTATTTTATTCATTTATTTTTATTATTTTTTTTGGTAAAGCCTTTTTATTGAAGTATAGTTGCTATATAATATTATAAAAGTTGCAGGTGTAAAATATAGTGATTTAAAATTTTATTTTCTCTTATTTTTAATTTTTATTTTATATTAGAGCATAGTTTATTTATAATGTTGTGTTAGTTTCATGTGTACAGCAAAGTGGTTCAATTATATCCATTCTTTTCCAGATTCTTTTTCCATATAGGTTACTACAGAATAATGAGAGGGGTTCCCTGGGTAATAGAGTAGGTCCTCACTGATTATGTACTTTACATACAGGAGTATGTATGAATTAATCCCAACCTCCTAATTTATCCCCCCCCCAACTTTGGTAATCATAAGTTTGTTTTGGAAGTCTGTGAGTCTGTTTCTGTTTTGTAAATAATTTCATTTGTATCATTTTTTTTATTCCAAATATGTGATATCATATATTTGTCTTTGTCTGAGTTACTTTTTAGTATAATAATCTCTAGGCCCATCTATGTTGCTGCAAATGACATTATTTCATTCATATTTATGTCTAATATTCCATTCTATATATGTAGCATATTTTCTTCACCCATTCCTTTGCAGATGGACATTTAGGCTGCTTCCATGTCTCGGTGATTTTAAATAGTACTGCAATGAACATTGGGGTGCATGTATCTTTTCAAATTATGGTTTTCTCTAGAGGTACGCCCAGGTGTGGGATTGCTGGATCATATGGTAGCTCTATTTTTAGTTTTTAAAGGAATGTCCATACTGTTCTCCATAGTAGTTGTACCAAGTAGTTTACATTCCAACCAATAGTGTGGGAGGGTTCTGTTTTATCCACATGCTCTCCAGGATTTATTCTTTGTAGATTTTTTGATGATGGCTATTCTGACTGGTGTGAGGTGATAGATACCTCATTGTAGTTTTGATGTGAATTTCTCTAACAATTAGAAATCCTGAGCATCTTTTCATGAGCTTTTTGGCCATCTGTAAGTCTTCTTTGGAGAAATGTCTATTTAGATTTCCACCTTTTTTTTTTTTTTTTGATATTTAGCTTCATGAGCTGTTTGTATATTTTGGTGTTTAATTCCCTGTTGGTCACTTTGCAAATATTTTCTCCCATTATGTGGTTTGTCTATTAATATTGTTTATGATTTCCTTTGCAGTGCCAAAGCTTTTAAGTTTAAGTCCTGTTTGGTTATTTTTGGTTTTATTTTTATTACTCTAAGAGATGGATCAAAAAATAATCCTGCTGCGAATTATGTTGAGAGTATTCTGCCTGTGTTTTCCTCTAAGAATTTTATACTATCAGGTCTTACATTTAGGTCTTTAATCCATTTTGATTTTATTTTTGTGTATGGTATTAGAGAATGTTCTAATTTCATTATTTTATATGTATCTGTCCAGACTCTCCAGCACCACTTATTGACAAGTCTTTCTTTTCTCCATTGTATATTTTTCTCCTTTGTCATAGATTAATCGGCCATAGCTTCAGGGTTTGCTTTCTATCCTGTTCCATTGATGTATTGATATATTTTTAACATCTTTATTGGAGTATAATTGCTTTACAATGTTGTGTTAGTTTCTGCTTTATAACAAAGTGAATCAGCTATATGTATACATATATCCCAGTAGAGCCTCCCTCTGTCATCTCCCTCTCACCCTCCCAATCCCACTCCTCTGGGTGGTCACAAAACACTGAGCTGATCTCCCAGTGCTATGCAGCTGCTTCCCACCTGCTATCTATTTTGTATTTGTATATATGTGTATGTATGTCAATGCTACTCTCTCACTTCATCCCAACTTACACTACTCCTTCTCCATGTCCTCATGTCCATATTCTACATCTGTGTCTTTATTCCTGTCCTGCCCCTAAGTTCATCTGAATTATTATTTTTTTTTAGATTCCATATATATGTGTAAGCATACAGTATTTGTTTTACTCTTTCTGACTTACTTCACCCTGTATGACAGACTCTAGGTCCATCCATCTCATTACAAATAACTCAGTTTCATTATTTTTATGGCTGAGTAATATTCCATTATATATAGGTGCCACATTTTCTTTATCCATTCATCTGTTGATGGACACTTAGGTTGCTTCCATGTCCTGGCTATTGTAAATAGTGCTGCAATGAACATTGTGGTACATGTCTCTTTTTGAATTATGGTTTTCTCAGGGTATATGCCCAGTAGTGGAATTGCTGAGTCATTTGGTAGCTCGATTTTTAGTATTTTAAGGAATCTCTATACAGTTATCCATAGTGGCTGTATCAATTTATATTTCCACCAAGAGTGCAAGAGAGTTCCCTTTTCTCCACACCCTATTCAGAACTTATTATTTGTAGATTTTTTGATGATGGTCATTCTGACCAGTGTGAGGTGTAGTTTTGATTTGTATTTTTCTAATGATTAGTGATGTTCATGTGTTAGTTCATGTGTTTGTTGAAATCTGTATATCGTCTTTGGAAAAATGTCTACTTAGCCCTTCAGACCATTTTTGGATTGGGTTGTTTGGTTTTTTGATATTGAGCTGCATGGGATGCTTGTATGGTTTGGAGATTAATCCTTTGTTGGTTGCTTCAATTACAAATATTTTCTCCCATTCTGAGGGTTGTTTTTTGTCTTGTTTATGGTTTCTTTGCTGCACAAATGCTTTTAAGTTTCATTAGGTGACATTTGTTTATTTTTCTTTTATTTCCATTTCTAAAGGAGGTGGGTCTAAAAGGCTCTTGCTGTGGTTTATGTCATACAGTGTTCTGCCTATATTTTCTTCTAACAGTTTTACAGTGTCTGGCCTTATATTTAGGTCTTTCATCCATTTTCAGTTTATTTTTGAACACGGTGTTAGGGAGTGTTCTAATTTCATTCTTTTACATGTAGCTGTCTAGTTTTCCCTACACCACTTATTGAAGAGGCTGTCTTTTCTCCATTGTATATTCTTGCCTCCTTTATCAAAGAGAAGGTGACCATATGTGTGTGGGTTTATCTCTGGGCTTTCTAACCTGTTCCATTGACCTATATTTCTGTTTCTGTGCCAGTACCATATTATCTTGATTACTTTAGCTTTGTAGTACAGTCTGAAGTCTGCAAGCCTGATTCCTTCAGCTCCGTTTTTTGTTCTCAAGATTGTTTTAGCTCTTCAGGGTCTTTTGCGTTTTGATACGAATTGTGAAATGTTTTGTTCTAGTTGTGTGAAAAATGCTGTTGGTAGTTTGATAGGTATTGCACTGAATCTGTTGAATGCTTTGAGTAGTAAATTCAATACCACAATGTTGATTCTTCCAATCCTAGAACATGGTATATCTCTCCAACTATTTGTATCATCTTTAATTTCCTTGATCGGTGTCTCATATTTTTCTGCATACAGGTCTTTGTCTCCTCAGGTAGGTTTATTCCTAGGTATTTTATTATTTTTGTTGCAATGGTTAAATGGGAGTGTTTTCCTAATTCTCTGTCAGATTTTTCATTAATTTTATATCCGGGTACTTTACCAAATTCATTGATTAGTTCTAGTAGTTTTCTGGTAACATCTTTAGGAATTTCTATGTATAGTATCATGTCATTTGCAAAAAGTGACAGTTTTACTTTGTCTTTTCCAATTTAGGCTCCTTTTATTTCTTTTTCTGCTCTGAGTGCTGTGGTTGAAATTTCCAAAACTGTTGAATAATAGCAGGAGAGTGGGCAACCTTGTCTTCTTCCTGATTTTAGAAAAATGATTTCAATTTTTCTCCATTGAGAATGAGGTTGGCTGTAGGTTTGTCATATATGGCCTTTATTATGTTGATGTAAGTACCCTATATGCTTACTTTCTGGAGAGTTTTTAACATAAATGGGTGTTGAATTTTTTTAAAGATTTTTCTGCATCTATTGAGAAGATCATATGGTTTTTACCCTTCAATTTGTTAATATCATATATTACAGTGATTGATTTGTGTATAATGAAGAATCCTTGCATTCCTGGGATAAACCCCATTTGATTGTGGTGTATGATCCTTTTAATGTGCTCTTGGATTCTGTTTGCCAGTATTTTGTTCAGGATTTTGCATCTATATTCATCGGTGATGTTGGCCTGTAGTTTTCTTTCTTTGTGACATCTTTGTCAGGTGTTGGTATCAGGGTGATAGTGGCCTCGTAGAATCAGTTTGGGAGTATTCCTCTCTCTGCTATATATTGGAAGTGTTTAAGAAGGATAGGTGTTAATTCTTCTCTAAATGTTTGATAGAATTTGTCTTTGAAGCGATCTGGTCCTGGGCTTTTTTTGGCTGGAAGAATTTTAATCACAGTTTCAATTTCAGTACTTGTTCTTGACCTGTTTATATTTTCTATTTCTTCCTGGTTCAGTCTTGGAATATTGTACATTTCCAAAAATTTGTACAGTTTTTTCCTGTTGTCCATTTTATTGGCATATAGCTGTTTGTAGTAATCGCTCATGATCCTTTGTATTTCTGCAGTGCCAGTTGTTACTTCTCCTTTTTCCTTTCTAATTTTTTTGATTTGAGTCTTCTCCCTTTTTCCTTGATGAGTCTGGCTAATGGTTTATCAATTTTATTTATCATCTCAAAGAACCAGCTTTTAGTTTACTTATCTTTGCTATTGTTTCCTTCATTTATTTCTCATTTCTTTCTGATCTGATCTTTATGATTTCTTTCTTTCTGCTAACTTTGGGGTGTTTTGTTTGTTTGTTTGCTTGTTTTTATGGGTTTTTTTGTTGTTCTTCTTCTTTCTCTACTTGCTTTAGATGTATGGTTAGGTTGTTTTTTTTTTGAGATTTGTCTTGTTTCTTGAGATAGGATTTTATAGCTATAAAATTCCTTCTTAGAACTGCTTTTGCTGCATCCCATAGGATTTGGGTCGTCATATTTTAATTGTCATTTGTTTCTAGGTATTTTTTATTTCCTTTTTGATTTCTTCAGTATTCTCTTGGTCATTTAATAGCATATTGTTTAGCCTCCATGTGTTTGTATTTTTTACAGTTTTTTTTCTTGCAATTGATATATAGTTTCATAGCATTGTGGTTAGAAAAGATACTTGATATGATTTCAATTTTCTTAAATTTACCAAGGCTTGATTTGTGACCCAAGATATGATCTCTCCTGGAGAATACTCCATGCACATTTGAGAAGAAAGTGTATTCTCTTATTTTTGGATGGAATGTCCTGTAAATATCCATTAAGTCTTTCTGGTCTAATGTGTCTTTTCAAGCTTGTGTTACCTTATTTATTTTCATTATTGATGATCTTTTCATTGGTGAAAGTGTGGTGTTTATGTCTCCTACTATGAGTGTGTTACTGTCTATTTCCCCTTTTATGACTGTTAGCATTTGCCTTACGTATTGAGGTGCTCCTATGTTTGATGCATAAATATTTATAATTGTTATATCTTCTTCTTGGATTGATCCTATAGAGGGGACTGGAGCCTGTGTTCTGGTGGGTGGGGCTGAATCTTGTCATTCTGGTGGGCAGAGCTGCATCCAGTGGTGTGTTTTGGGGTGTCTGTGCACTTAGTATGATTTTAGGCCACCTGTCTTCTAATGGGTGGGAATGAGTTCTTGTCTTGCTAGTTGATTGGCATGGGATGTCCAGCACTGGAGCTTGCTGGCCATTGGGTGGAGATGGGTCTTTGCATTGAGAAAGAGATTTCTGGGACAGCTCTCTTCAATTGATGGGGCTAGGAGGTCTCTGGTGGTCCAATTTTCTGAACCTGGCTCTCTCACCTCAGAAGCTCAGGTCTGACATCATGCCAGAGCCCCAAGACCCTGTCAGCCACATGGCTCAGAAGAGAAGTGAGAAAATAAATTATTAAATTAAAAAAAATTAAAAAAATAATTTTAAAAGTAGAGTAACCAAACCAATAAACAAATCCACCAACGATAATAAGCACTAAAAACTATAGTAAGATAAACATAAAATCAGAAACAAATCAGTCTCAGACAGCAGACCTCAAAGTCTACAGTTGCTCCCAAAGTCCACCACCTCAATTTTGGGATGATTTATTGTCTATTCAGGTATTACACAGATGCAGGGTACATCAAGTTGATTGTAGGGATTTAATCATCTTCTCCTGAGGCTGCATGGAGAAATTTCTCTTTCTTTTCTTTGTTTGCACAGCTCCTGAGGTTCAGCTTTGGTTTTGGCTCCACCTCTGCATGTAAGTTGCCCTCAGGCATCTGTTCCCACCCAGACAGAATGGGGTTAAAGAAGCAAATGATTAGGGTCCTCTGGCTCACTCATGCCCAGGGGAGGGAGGAGTACAGTAGTTATGATTGGAATGCAGGGTGATCCTGGGGTGGCAGAGGCCAACATGATATTGCAACAGCGTGAGGTGCACCATGTGTTCCTCCAGGGAACTTGTCCCTGGATCACAGTACCCTGGCAGTGGCTTGTTGCACAGGCTCCTGTGGTGGTGTGGATAGTGACCTGTGTTTGCACACAGCATTCTTGGTGTCTGCAGCAGTAGTGTTAGCATTTCATGCCTGTCTCTGTGGTCCGAGATGATAGCCATGGCTTGCATCCATCTCTGGAGCTCGTTTAGGCAATGCTCTGCCTTCTGTGGGCAGACAGGGAAGGAATCCCCTTTCCTCATGCACCCTCCCAAAAATGGTCCCTTGCTTCTTCTGCAGGTCCCGACTTTTCCCCTGGCTTCCTCCCGGCTACCTGTGGCATGCTAGCCCCCTCAGTCTGTCTTCACACTGCCAGCCCCAGTCCTTTCCCTGGGGTATGATCTATATTTCTCTTTTTTGTGCCAGTACCATACTGTTTTGATTATTGTAGCTTTGTAGTATAGTCTAAAGTCAGGGAGCCTGATTCTTCTAACTGTTTTCTTTCTCAGGATTGCTTTAGCTATTCAGGATCTTCTGTATTTCCAAATGAATTTAAACATTTTGTGTTCTAGTTCTGTAGAAAATGTAATTTGAAGGAGATTGCATTGAAGATATAGATTGCCTTGCGGAGTATAGTCATTTTGACGATATTAATTCTTCCAGTCTAAGAATGTGGTATACATTTCCATCTGTTAGTGTCATTGTCAATTTCTTTCATCACCACCGTATAGTTTTCAGAATACAGGTCTTTTGTCTTATTAGGTTGGTTTATTCCTATGTATTTCATTCTTTTTGATGCAGTGGTAATGGGGATTGTTTCCTTAATTTCTCTGTCTGATCTTTTGTTGTTAGTGTATAGAAATGCAACATATTTCTGTTGTTAATTTCATACCCTGCAACTTTACCAAATTCACTGATTAGCTCTTATAGTGTTCTGGTATCATCTTTAGTATTTTCTACATGTCCTATCATGTCATCTGCAAACAGTGACAGTTTAACTTCTTCTTTTCCAATATGGATTCGTTTATTTCTTTTTCTTCTCTGATCACCATGGCTAGGACTTCCAAAACTATTCTGAATAAAATTGGCAAAATTGGATATTCTTGTCTTGTTTCTGATCTTAGAGGAAATGCTTTCAGTTTTTCACTGTTGAGTATGATGTTATCTGTGGGTTTGTCATATATGGATTTTACTATTTTGATGTAGGTTACCTGTATGCCAACTTTCTGGAGAGTTTCTAATCTGAATCGATGTTGAAGTTTGTCTAAAGGTTTCTCTGCCTCTATTGAGATGATCATATGGCTTTTATTCTTCAATTTGTTAAAATAGTTTATCACTCTGATTGATTGGTGAGTATTGAAAACTTCTTGCATCCCTGTGATAAAGCCCACTTGATCATGGTGTATGATCATTTTAATGTGTTGTATTCAGTTTGCTAGTATTTTGTTGAGGAATTTTGCCCTCTATGTTCTTCAGTTATATTGGCCTCTAATTTTCTTTTTTATCTGTGGTATCTTTGTCTGATTTTGGTATCAGGGTTATGGTGGCCTCATAGAAAGAGCTTGGGAGTGTTGCTTCCTCTGCAACTTTTTGGAAGAGTTTCAGAAGCATAGGTGTTAAGGCTTCTCTAAACATTTTATAGATTTTAACTGTGAAGCCATTTGGTCCTGGACTTTTGTTTGTTTGATTTTTTTTTTAATCCAACAAATTTTGGATAGAAATTTTTATTGAAATATTGATTCTCTGTTCATATTTTTCTTGTAATTGTCTGTTCATATTTTTCTATTTATTCCTGGTTCAGCCTTGGAAGTTTGTGCCTTTATAAAAGTTTGTCTGGGCTTCCCTGGTGGTGCAGTAGTTGAGAGACCGCCTGCCGATGCAGGGGACACGGGTTCGTGCCCCGGTCTGGGAAGATCCCACATGCCATGGAGTGGCTGGGCCCGTGAGCCATGGCCGCTGAGCCTGCGCATCCGGAGCCTGCGCTCCACAACGGGAGAGGCCACAACAATGAGAGGCCCGCGTACCACAAAAAAAAAAAAAAAAAAAAAAAAGTTTGTCCATTTCTTCTAGGTTTCCATTTTATTGGCATATAATACCTGTAGTAGTCTCTTATGATCTTTGTATTTCTGTAGTGGCAGCTGTAACTTCTTTTTCATTTCTAATTTTTACTGATTTAGGCCCTACCCCCCTTTTTCTCTTTTTGATTCTGGCTAAAGGTTTACCAGTTTTGTTTACCTTTGCAAAGAACCAGCTTTTAGTTTCATAGATCTTTCTATTGTCTCCTTCTTATTTCATTTATTTCTGCTCTGATATTTATCATTAATTTCCTAGTAACTTTGGGTTTTGTTTCATTTCCTTTCTTTCAGTCGATTAGGTATAAAGTCAGATTGTTTGTTTGAGATTTTTCTTCTTTCCTGAGGTAAGATTATATTGCTATAAAATTCCCTCTTTGAAATGTTTTTGCTGCATCCCATAGGTTTTGGTTTGTCCTGTTATCATTTTCATTTGTCTCTAGGTATTTTGTGATTTTCTCTTTGTTTTTTTATTTTGTTTTTTTTGTTGTTGTTTTTTGGTGATCTACTGGTTGTTTACTATCACATTTTTTATCCTCCTTATGTTTGTGTGTTTTACACTTTTTTTTCCTGTTCTTGATTTCTAACCTCTTAGCATTGTGGTCAGAAAAGATGCTTGGCATAATTTCAATTTTTTTTAATTTACCGAGACTTGCTTTGTGGCCCAGCATGTGATCTGTCCTGGAGAATGTTCTATATGCACTTGAGAAGACTCTGTATTCTGCTCTTTTCACATAGAATGCTCTATAAATATCAATTAAGTCCATCTGGTCTAATGTGTCATTTAAGGCCTGTGTTTCCTCATTGATTTTCAGTCTAGAGGATCTTCCCATTGATGTAAGAGGGGTGCTAAAGCCACCCCACCTTTATTGTGTTCCTGTAGATTTCCCCTTTTATGTCTGTTAGCATTTGCCTTATGTATTGAGGTGCCCCTTTGTTGGGTGCATAAATATTTACAATTGTTATATCTTCTTCTTGGATTGATCCCTTGATCATTATGTAGTGTTCTTCTTTGTCTCTTGTAATAGTCTTTATTTTAAAGTCTATTTTGTCTGATATGAGTATTGCTATTCCAGCTTTCTTTTGATTTCCATTTGCATGGAATAACTTGTTCCAGCGCCTCACTTTCAGTCTGTATGTGTTCCTAGATCTGAAGTTGGTCTCTTGTGGACAGCATATATGTGAATCTTGTTTTATCTTTCAGCCAGTCTATGTATTTCGGTTGGAGCCTTATTCCATTTACATTTAAGGTAATTTTTGATATGTATGTTCTTATTGCCATTTTGTTAATTGGTTTGGGTTTGTTTTTGTAGGTCTTTTTTCTTCTCTTCCTCTTCTGTTCTCTTTTGATTTGATGACTTTCTTTAGTTTTGTGTTTGGATTGCTTTTGTGTGTGTGTTTTCTTTGTATCTCTTGTAGATTTTTGGCTTGCAGTTACCATGAGGTTTTGATATAGCAGTCTATATATATATATATATATATATATATATATATATATACAAGATTATTTTAAATTGCTGGTCTCTTAATTTCAAATGCATTGCTACTATCCTGCATTTCCACTCCTCTGTTCTCATGATTTCTGGTTTTTATATCATATTTGTGTGTGCAAGATTTTCTACCTTTACTCCATGTTTACATTTACACATGAATTTTCCCATTTGTTGTTTGCTTGTTTCTTGTTGTGACCTTTTTCTTTTATGCCTAGAGAAATACCTTTAGCATTTGTTGTAAAAGTGGTTTGATAGTGCTGAATTCTCTTAGTTTTTGTTTGTCTGTAAAGTTTTTTATTTCTATGTAGAATCTCAACAAGGGTCTTTCTGGATAGGCTATTTTTGGTTGTAGGTTTTTCCCTTTCAGCACTTTAAATATATTGTGCCACTCCCTTCTGGACTGCAGAGTTTCTGTTTTAAAATCAGTCAATAACATTGTTGGGATTGCCTTGTATGTTATTTGTTGCTTTTAAGATTTTTTTTGTCTTTAATTTAGTCAATTTGATTAATATATGTCTCAGTGTGTTCCTCCTTGGGTTTATTGTGTATGGGACTCTCTGCACTTCTTGGATTTGAGTGAGTGTTTCCTTTCCCATGTTAGGAAATTTTAAGCTATTATCTCTTCAAATATTTTCTCAGGCCCTGGCTCTATCTTCTCCCTCTGGGACATGTATAATGTGAATGTTGGTGAGTTTAATGTTGTCTCAGAAGTCTCTGAAAATGTCTTCATTTCTTTTCATTCTTTTTTCTTTATTCTGTTCTGTGTCAGTGATTACCACCAGTCTTTCTTCCTGGTCACTTATTCATTCTTCTGCCTCATTTATTCTGCTATTTCTCCCTTCTTGTATACTTTTCATTTCAGTTATTGATTGTATTGTTTCTCTTTGTTCTTTAAATCTTTTAGCTCTTTGTAAAACATTTCTTGTATTTCTTAGTCTGTGGCTCTATTCTTTTTCTGAAATCTTGAATCATCTTAACTATCCTGAATCCTTTTTCAGGCAGATTGCCTATCTCCAGCTCACTTAGTTGTTCTTCTCAGGTTTTATCTTGTTCCTTCATCTGGAAATATTTTTCTGCCATCTCATTTTGTCTAATTTTCTATGTTTGTAGTCTCCTTTCTGCAGGCTGCAAGACTGTAGCTCTTCTTGCTTCTGATGTCTGCCTGCTGGTGAGTGAGTGTGGTCCAGGGACTTATGCAGGCTTCCAGTGGCAGAGCCTGGTGCCTGCTCATGGCTGGGTTGAGCTGGGTCTTCTCTGGTCAGCAGGGCCATGCCAAGTGGTGTGTTTAGAGCCAGCTATGAGCTCAGGATGATTTTAGACAGCCTGTTTGTTGATGGGTGGGACTGTGTTCCCACTTGTTTTTAGTTTGGCCTGAGTCATCCCAGCACTGAAGTCTGAAGAAAGTTTTGTGAGGCCAGGTCTCAATGCCAAAATGGCAAACTCTGTTAGAACTCACACTGATGAAGATTCACCAGGGCCTCCACCACTAGTGTCCTTGCTTCTGCACTGAGCCACAGATGAACCCTGCCTCCCCAAGAGACCTTCCAAAACCCACAGGTAGGTCTGGACCAGGCTCTTATGAACTCACTGCTTTGTTCTTTGTCCCAGTACATGTGAAAACTTGTGTGTGGTCTCCAAGAATGGAGTTTCTGTTTCACCCAGTCCTGTGGAGCTCCTGAACTCAAGTCCCACTGGCCTTCAAAGTCTAATGCTCTGGTGGTTCCTCCTTCCAATGCCAGACTTCCAGGCTGGAGAGCCTGACTTTGGGCTCAGATCTCTCATTCTGTGGGAGAACTTCTGGGATATAATTTTTTTCCAGTTTTTGGGTTGCCCATTTGGCAGGTATGGGATTTGACTAAATTGAGAAAACACCCCTCTTACCAATTCATTGTGGCTTCTTCTTTGTCTTTGGATGTAGAATGTCTTTTTTGTTGGGTTCCAGTCTTTTTTGTCAATGGATGTTCAACAGTTAGTTGTGATTTTCGTGCTTTTGTGAGAGGAGGTGAACTCAAGTCCTTTTCCTCCACCATCTTCTATCCTTTTTTTCAATGCCTCCCTTGCACAAACACCAATGATTTGCAATGTTAAAGGTTATACTCCATTTATAGTTATTATAAAATATTATCTATATTCCCTGTGTTGTACAATATATCTTTGTAACTTATTTTATACCTAATAGTTTGTATAGATTGCCGTTTTTAAGTTAATGTTTCATTAAATAATGCTAACACATTATTTAACAAGTCAACATAAAAGACTTCTGCTTTTGTCTAGGACTGAGTAACAGGGACTTACTGGGTTTACTGCCCTCTCCCTCCCCCTGCCCACTTAAAGAACTAGAAAATTAGATAAAATATATAAAACCAAGAGCAGAGTAATTAAAACTTTTAGAGACTGATAAAACCAAGTACTGGAATAAATGTGGTGTAACTGGAACTTTCAGAATGAAGATTATACAGCTACTTTAGAAATAATTTTGTCAGTTTCTTATATTTAACAATTAATGTTACTCAATACAGCAATTTCACTCCTAGGTATTTACTCCACATTAAATAACACATGTCCATAATATCTTTTATTTGAATCATTATATTTAAGTCATTCAAAGTAGCCATTTTTTCTTTCAGCTTTATAAAGATATAATTGGCATGCAGTAGTTTGTAAGATGTCCTGCATAATGAGTTGGCATACATATATCATGAAATGATTACCATAATAAGTTTAGTTAACACGTAATGTACAACATGGTGATTATAGTGAACACTGATGTGTGGTATGTTTGAATATTGTTAGGAAACTAGATCCTAAAAGTTCTCATCACAGGAGAAAAAAAAGAAAACCACATTTTTTTAACTATATGAAGTGACGGATGTTAACAGCCATTTATGTTTATATTTTCATTTAAATTTAAGGAATATCATATAAATTGTATTATTAAAATTATTTGCACATCATGACAAATACATTAATATAATTTATAAATATTCAACATTACCAGAGCTGATAAATAATAAAAGAAATCCATTTAAAGTTACTAAAAGAATGATTCAGAAAAAGACAAGAAAGAAATGCTTTATGAGAAATCAATAAATTATTATAATATGTAAAATTATAACTATAAAGTAATTTTTTTGCATTTATATAGTAAATCAACTTTTTCTATTAATATTTTCATTGTAAATAGTAAATCTTACTATGTTTGTTTTACTTTGCTTTGGTGATATAAAATTTATATACAATTTTAAATTAACTTGTATGTAAATTTAATATTTTTATAAATTGCCTAAAGCATGTTAAGCTGTTTTACATATAAAGATAAATTGCTTAAGACATTCTAATTTTTACAATGAACTAGAGCTCACTCATACATTCATATGTGAGCACTTGAGATCATGTAATTTATGTGTCTTAAATAGACATATAACTTGTAAGAAAAATAGAAGCATAATTAACAAAATGATGATTTTGTACCGATTAGCAGGAACATTTTGAGATTAAAGAATATAGAATTAAGCTTTTTGTCCCTAGTATTCTAAAAGATTATGATTAGTTTCATTCCTGTGGGTCATTAATTGGGCATTAAGTTGGAAGTGAGAATCCTCTTTAAATGGTTTATTTACCAATCTTTAAAAAAAATTTATTAATGAATTTGAATTTTTGTTGTGTTTTGTTTTTAATCTTGGGACATTCTTACAATTCGTGGTAGGAGAAAAAAATATCAGTAGTTTGTATTCTTTCTATTTAATGAACTATTGATGATTATAACACACGTCAGTGGCATATTCTTTCTTCCAAATCCAAGAAAATGTAATGACATATATTATTTATTTTTAAAAGAAGAAAATGCTGGTATGATACTGAATATAACATCATTTTTTTATGAGCAATTTCAAGAAATACCTCCCCTCAGCTTACGCTATACTATCTGAGATCCTTATTGATACACACAGGGGTTGCTGCCCAAGAAAGAATTCTCCCCACCCTTCATTATTTATTTATTTATTGATTGATTGATTGATTCATTCATTCATTCTTAGCTATGTTGGGTCTTCGTTGTTGCATGCGGGATTTCTCTAGTTGTGGCAAGCAGGGGCTGCTCTTTTTTGTGGTGTTCAGGCTTCTCATTGCAGTGGCTTCTCTTATTGCAGAACACAGGCTCTAGGAGCACAAGCTTCAGTAAGTGTGGCACATGGGCCCAGTAGTTGTGGCACAGAAGCTTAGTTGCTCTGTGGCATGTGGGAACTGCCAGGACCAGGGCTCGAACCCATGTCTGTTGCTTTGGCAGGCGATTCTTAACCACTGAACCACCCAGGAAGTCCTGAATTTTCTTTTTATCTGGAGAGATTCTAGCCTTTCCTTTCTTATCTCTTTTCATCCACTTTTCCCTAATGTCTTTTTTTTTTTTTTTTTTTTTTGCGGTACACAGGCCTCTCACTGCTGTGGAATCACCCATTGCAGAGCACAGCCTCTGGATGTGCAGGCTTAGCAGCCATGGCTCAAGAGCCCAGCCACTCCATGGTACGTGGGATCCTCACGGACTGGGGCACGAACCTGTATCCCCTGCATCGGCAGGTGGACTCTCAACCACTGCACCACCAGGGAAGCCTCTTAATGTCATTTTTTAAGTTACAGAACCCTATCCAGGGTAGCATTTTCATTTGATTATTATGTCTCCTTAGTATCCTCTTGGCTGAAAGAGTTTTTCAAATTTTTCTTATTTTTGTTAACCTTGAAAAATTTCGAGGAATACTGATGAGGTATTTATGTAGGATGCCCCTCTATTGGAATCTGCTGATAATTTTCTCACGATTAGACTACTGTTATGTGTTTTTTGGTGAAAAATTAGAGAGCTAAAATACCATTTTTGTCACGTCATATCAAGGATATGTACTATCTACATAATTTATCACTGTTCATGTTGATCTTGATGACCTGCTTGAGATAGTAGTATTTATCAGGTTTTGCTGCTGTAAGGTTATCTCCACATTTCAACAGTTTAATTTTGGGAGGGGTCAATACATGTGCCCATATTTAGGAAATGAGGACTTATGCTCTCCTTCTTTTAAAAAAGAATGTACACATAAATGATTTGTAATTTTTCTACATGGGGATTTAATACTTTTCTCCAGTCATTTATTCAATCAATAGTTTATATCAGTGTGAACTAAGGGATATTTATTTTGTATTTTGAGTTATAATTCAATGGTAATTTAAATTTTTTGACTGCTCAAATTTTTCCAACTTTGGCCATCAAGAATTGTTTCAGTCAGCTCCTGTATCTCTTTGACATACCCTCATCAATATGGTTTTGCTGTTCTTGTTGCTATTTGTTATTGCTGTTGTTTGTTATTGAGCAATTTCTTTACTTTCTGGCACTGTAAGATGCTCCAGACTCATCTTGTATATTTCTTGCCTGCATCGTAGGATCAGCCATTTTCCAAAGAGCCCTAGATCTTTATACTGAAAAAAGTATTATAAACTAAGACCTAGGCACTAGATATGTTCATTGCTAATGGTGTTTCATTGTTTATTGTTCCTCTTAGCTGACAAATTAAGGATACATATTTGTGTGCCCTAACCTAAATATCTTTAATTATTTCATACATAAGCATTTACATCCATATTAAGCTACATATGAGTTAATCCATGGTCACAGTGCATAATGTTTTACACACTATTGGATTCAACTTGCTAACATTGTGTGAAAATTCTTGTATTTTTGTTCATGAGAGATATTGGTTTATAGTTTTCCTTTCCTTTAATGTCTTTAACTGGTTTTAATACTAGGGTAATTGTAGCCATATAGAAAGAGTTAAGATGTGTTCTCTCTGCTTCTATTTTATGGAATACTTTACTGCGAATTGATATCATTTCTTCCTTAAATGTTTAGCAAACTTCACCAGTGATACTGTCTTGGCCTGATGCTTCTTTTGGGGAAGATTATTAATTGTTGATTCAATTTCCTTAATAGATATAGTCTATTCAGATTATGTATTTTCCCTTTGTGGGTTTTGGTTGTTTGTGCCATTCAAGAAATTGGTCCATTTTATCTAAGTTATCAAATTTATAAAAAGTGTTAATATAATTGATAAAGATCTATTGTCATACAATGGAGAACATATTGTTAATTGCATAGGAAAAAACACTCCACAATTCTGCAACTATCAATTTAGAAAATTTTATTGAAAATTGTTGAAAGTTCAAATATTGTATTCTTCCAGTGTATAAGCTGTACTCAACTTTGTTAGCACTAACATTGAGTTTTCAGCACTTCACAGAATCAAAGTAACATTTTTAATCAAAGCAGCTGTAGAAGTGTCTGTCCACGTAGGTGAGATAAAGAGTAGAGTCAGTAATAGTCAAGTTACAGTGTTGGTAATCTGGCAAAACAATGATGTTAAGAAGATTTATATTTTAAGAATAAAATATTTTACAAACTGTAATTCTGCAATGTATGATTTTTATACCTACTTACTAGAAAACTAAGGAAATGCATATTAACTTTGAATAAACTAACATGAAAATAAGAATGTGTTTAAAAAATTATAAAGCAGGTTCTTATTAGTTACCTATTTTATACATATTAGTGTATATATGTCAATCCCAATCTCCCAATTCATCCCACAACCCCCCCCCCCGCTTTCTTCCCTTGGTGTCCATATGTTTATTCTCTATATCTGTGTCTTTATCTCTGCCTTTTAAACTGGTCATCTGTACCATTTTTCTAGATTCCACATATATGTGTTAATATACGATATTTGTTTTTCTCTTTCTGACTTAGTTCACTCTGTATGACAGTCTCTAGGTCCATCCATGTCTCTACAGATGATGTAATTTCGTTCCATTTTATGGCTGAGTAATATTCCATTGTATATATGTGCCACATCTTCTTTATCCATTCATCTGTCGATGGGTATTTAGGTTGCTTCCATGACCTGGCTATTGTAAGTAGTGCTGCAATGAACATTGGGGTTCATGTGTCTTTTTGAATTATGATTTTCTCTGGGCATATGTCCAGTAGTGGGATTACTGGGTCATATGGTAATTCTATTTTTATTTTTATAAGGAACTTCCATATCATTCTCCACGGTGACTGTATCAATTTACATTCCCACCAACAGTGCAAGAGAGTTGTCTTTTCTCCCCACCCTCTCCAGCATTTGTTGCTTGTAGATTTTCTGATGGTGCCCATTCTAACCAGTGTGAGGTGATACCTCATTGTAGTAGGAATATATTTTTACTAATCTACAGAAACAAAATATTTACTACATTATTAGAAAGATTTTAAAATATACAGAGACATATTGATCATTAAGGAGAGATTCTACCAGAAAAGTACTTACTAAGTTATCAACTTTAAGGAAGACCAGTTCAAAGATGTATTACATGCCCAATATGGGGAGAGATGGCAGGTATAAAAAAAAGAGATGGCTTAACACTTACTGATAATAATGGTTTGTCTTCATCATCTAAAGCATTGGACAGAAATTAAAATTTTTAAAATTTTACACCTGAATATTTACCCAGAATAATTCAGCTTATTTATTCTGTGTACAGCATAGTTTAAATAATCCTCTACTTCTTAGTTTGTTGAAATATTCTCTTTATCTTTTCATCACGGCAAATGTTTCACACTCTCCCCCACAATACACCCACAATTAAGAACAGCATACTTCATTAGAGAAAATATGTAAGATTTCTGTTCAAAATCTCAGCAAAAGCTAATTTTTTAATTGACTACAAAATTTAAAAGATTGATCCGAAGAATTGAGTTGTTACACTCATTCCATGATGGTACAGAATATGATATTATGTAATAAACATTGGCTGACAAATTACTATTAAAATGCAACATTTCATTAAGGAGGGTTTTTTATTTTTCTTTACATATCTGAAAACTAGTAGAAGTGTCTGAATTTCCTAATGTCAGAAGCTACACTCTTCTTAAAGACAAAGTCTGTAAAACAGTTTAGTGCTTAGTGTTTGTAGCACACAATGTAACTTAGTGCAGAGGATATTTTGTCAACACAATCTAAGCAAGACTAGTGGTTACTGAAAAATAAGTCTTTAAGAATTTCATAAACCCAGATTCACTGATTTTCCTTTTACCATAAATTTGCAGAAAAGTTGTCAAAAACTTTGGGGATTTATTCTCCAGGGAATGCATTGGTTGTGTAACTGATCAGTAGGCAAGTTTTACTTACATTTAAATCTCCCACAATCACACACTTGATGGCCTGCATTTGGGCCACTTCAAGGGTTCTGAGAAGCAGAAGGAGTTAGTTGGCTCCCCAAGGCTTCGCACTTACACTGTGAAATAAAATTCATATTTTATGGCAAGACAAGAAAAATTTAAAGGTAAAAATTTTTCTCTGCCCTTTGTCCTCCTCTCCCTACCCCTACTGTGTACTGTGTATCTGCATTAAGCATCAACCAAAGCTCCCACATTGGCAGAAATGCCTGCTTATCAATAAAGAGCAACATTCTCCTAGCATCAACAAGACAACTCCTTAAAAGACAACATTTCTTCTTGATCTTGTAAGGGACAACCATGTTGCTTACATCTGGATTGTGTAAACTGTCAAGAACACACCATGTAACATGCAGCCCTCTGTCTCAAAAAACTTATGTAACTGTGCCTTGATTTCTAACAGTTGGGACATTTCTCAGACCTTTCTGAGATGCTCTTCCCAGGTTATAATCCTCAAATTTGGCTCAAATAAAATTTTACATTTATTTCTTAGATCAACTGATTAATGTTTTATTGATAATGTTAAGTGGTATTTTCCAAACCAGATATCTATTGACTAACTTCTTCCTATATAATGTTGCATGTTTAAGAGTGAAAGTGATAGACTTAGAATATCTGACTTAAAATCCTTTATTAGCTGTCTAACATTGGAGGTTGACTTTGCATCTCTGTGGTACAGTTCCTTTATCTGTCAAATAGGTATAATAGAGTAAATATATTTGTAAGTATAAAATAAGGTTATATATGTGAAGTACAAAAATAGTGTCTTGCTTTCAGTAAGTATTCAATAGATACAATTTATTAAAAATTTAGCATTACTACAACTTCTCAGTTTTCCTCCCACATGGCTTGAAACATCTATTATTATTCATCCTCTCCTGGGAATTAGTAGTAACATTACCTGGGAACAATAACAACAAATAAACAACAACAAAACAGCAGTTACTTCACTTAAAGGAAAGTAGTTAATGCATAGCACAGAAGTATTTATATGTTTATCCCTTAAGGAAGGTCTGTGAAAAAGGCACCATTACTTGGGTTTACAATGGAACCCTGTAGATCTTGGGGAACTCTGGGTAAGGACTTCAGAGCCTAAACTGATATTCATTTTTTGGGGCATAAATAACCAGTGTGACATTTCTCAATCAGTAACTGATTTTTCATAAGAATACATTCATCTACTCCTGGGATATAGTTCTTTGATTAAATAATAATAACAATCAATCATTTGCAGTTTGTTTTGCTTGAAAAGAGAGATTATATCTATCAATCAGACATAGTTTAGATTTTGCAGAGTGGTAAGAGTTTTGGAACCACACATTTCTTATGCACAGTTTTCAATATCATATTAGCTGAATAATAACCTAGGATAGCAATTACATACAGTTGACCTCTTTAGAGGGCAAATGTGTCATGGAAATGGTAATAAATCCATAATGAATAAGCATTCAAAACATCAGATAGTGAAAAAGATATTCTAATCAAGCCTCTCCAAATCAGTCAAATATGTGTATAATGAAATTTCTTATCATTATTTATGCTTTGTTAAGAATAAATTATTTTTCAGATATTAAAACCAAGCCTGGTCAGGGCATTTGCCCTTTTCTGAGGAAAAGGACTAACTTATTGCCACAACTACTGTTCTAAGTATCCAGTGATATATTAAATTGTTTGTGAATTCTTCAGACTAAAATTAATAATATACAAATAAACCTTCATCTACTTTTCTCTAAATCATTCAATTTTCAAAATCTTTAAAATTAAAATACCCACTAGGGTATATATATGTGTGAGTGCAACCTATTAGAATTTCAAATTAAGGTAAATTATGAGATAGATCATTTTGCCTTACAATGTGTGATGAACTTTTAGCCAACTGGCATCAATTCTCCTTTATAACAGCACCACAGCTTTTTCCTATTATGATTATTTTAAAGGCTAGTTTTCTAGACTATTCCACATATTTAATTTTACCCTTTAATATAAGTGGTCAGAATCAGATTATGTTACTTATATCCAAAGAACCATAACTAATACAAAGTATTTCAAAATTTTATTGTCCACACAGATTCCATTACACTATAGAATATAGGTAATTCTGACAGAATAAAGAAAAAATTATAAGCCTGCATATTATAATTTCCTTATAATATGTCAAGTTCTAGTATCTTACATTTCTATAGCTGTACATGTAACAGAGATGACCAGAAGTCTTTATCTCTTCAGAATAATTTTCTCTTGATATTTTTTGACTTACATCATCAGCAATAAATTCAGCATTTTAAATTGAGTATAACACATTAGCTAAATGGTACATGTTATTGTTACAGGTACATGTACTGTTACACACAAGAAGTTTGTGAGCAAATTTTTGGTAATCTAAAGCAAAAATAAATTATAATAACAACATAAAAATCTCCTGTGTGTTCATGACTTTTGTGATGTGAAAAGAAAATATCCAAGTGTGAAGTACGGAAAGATTCAAAATTTCTTCTACCTTTTTTTTTTTTCTTTTTTTCAATTCTGTTTGAATCTTAATTGCATTTAGGAATGGTTTAGTGATCTCTAGCCTACAAATCAATAGCTCTCAACTTTTTTCTGTTTACAGAATTAAATAAGTTACCTGGAAATATTAGAGGAAAACTATTTCTCTAGAATTCTCTGATTGATTAGAAGGCATTTAAAATACCGTCTGCCATCCATTTATCTGGATATTACCAAAAGGTAGCATAAATGATTGAAAAGTGTTGGATAGAAATTAGAATATCCAGATTTAGTCTTATTATGAAATTTGTATTCTTGGTTTTCTCATGTGATAAATGGGTGTAATATGTCATCCAAGTGAGTGTAACTATATTGAATGCATCATAAATTCATAAATATTTGACAGGGCTTATAACATGAAGTCATATGTATTCAGTTACTTTAAAAAAATCTAAGATCTTTTGTGGAATAAAAGAGAAAAAGATTAAACAATTCATTGGGGTTAAAGACAGCTCTCAGTCTAGACCCTTGAACTGATAAAGTTCAAAAGCAACATTTAATTGGTTAAATAATATATGATTTTATAAGATATGCATTGTGTCAAAAAAAATGTAGTCTATCACCAAAAGATGATAATCACAAAAAAACAGACATCTCAAGATAATGATTTTAAAGCTTTTCTATGTATGGGAAGATGCAAGAATTTGGGTTCATTGAAATTATTCCTTTGATATGCATATTAACTACCTAGGTCCAGTACCCTGTTTTTCTTCATCTTGAATTCCCTTCAGGGTGCACTCTTGGGGGGTGTATGCAGTGGCTGATTGCTTGATGGTGGCAACCAAAATGGCAGGCAACATTCTGTGTCCACAGTACATCCTCTTGGTCATAAATTTGATCAAGGTTTGGGAGGCATTTCATGACCAATTTTTCCCACAGTGGTAGGAGAGCTCATTCCTAGATCAGGCGAGAATTCTAGTGATAAGTCACTCAATGAGTTAATTTTTGGATTAGTCACTGTTGATAACCTTAAATTCTCTGGATCACCTGTCATACTACTCCATTATGATCCAGGAAGTGTTTTCCCTTGTTGCTTCTTCCCAAGTCTAGAGTTGCACTACTACAATTATTCTATGTGGAGTTACACACACACACACACACACACACACACGATTCATTGCCTCAAGTCACCTAACCATCATTAATTTTGTCAAAGAATGGCTACATATTGGGTAATGCAAGAAATAACAATCTTATAAAACAGACATGATATAAGTAATACAGCTAGTAACATTAATAAAGTCATAAATAGGGATTTAAGTAAGCCATGAGCTTCTGGAACCAAACCAGCTCCCTAAAAGATCACCACGAGTAGGAAGTGGATCAGGTAAAGCAGAAATCTGATTTTTCATATGGGTTATTAAATTTGTTATATTAGAGAATACATCTGACTTGAAAACACAAAGTTCAGTTTGAATTTTAGTCCAGGTGCCTCCTTGAAATGCTGTTAGGATGTCAAGGGCCGTGTGATTTTGTAACGCAGCTTTCCTCATCATAGAGATCTCAGAATTCAGTATGCTAATATCCATAATATACTGGTTACTATCATTTAAGGCCTTTAGGTACAACCTGTTAAGGCTTCAATGTGGATGATTACATCTCTCAATTCTATTGAAGGCACAAAAATAGCTGCTAAATGATCATACTGGTGGAATGCAGATCTCTTGGTCCATCAGGCTCTTATTAATAGCAAATTTGCAGGAGTCATATCTAAACTGGCATGCTAGTGGCCTTGTGTTCAAGGACATCCTAAAGTACATCTTCCTACCCATCCTGGTGAAAGCCAGGGCCATAGATTAGTGCCAGAAATCCATTGAGTTTCATTAGATGAGACCCAGTATATTTCTTGTTGCCTGACTCAATCTGTTCCATACCAATTGCTATCTTTAAGGGAAATGATATATTGGCGTATTTGATAATGTGCCCAACCTAATTTTCTAGTGTTACTAGGCTGATTATCTTTAGGATGATTTAATTGTTCTTAACATGGGTGACCCTTACACTTAAATGTCCATAACCTGGTGTTAGTAGTATAAATTCATCCCATAACTGAGAGGTGGCTCCTCCTAATAATTGGGAAGTTATATTTTTGACTGAAAGTTAGTTAATTTTTTCTGTTTGAGATTGAGTAACTTTAAAGAAAACCTCATACCTATGGCCAGGGTCAGATCAAGTGTTCTTGATTGGCCAAGTGAGGCTGTTCCATCTAGTAATATCAACAGGGGCTCAAACAGAACTACAATTTATTTCTTCTAAAATAAATTTTCTAGGGGCCATCCAATCAGAGCCTTGGTGAGGAGAAACCCACCAAGGTAAACCACACATATTGGACATAGGTAAGCGACCACAAACTCAACAATTGTTTTCTAAAATTTGCATAGGATTATGCCCATGATAGAAAAACATTTGACTCATGTGCAAAGGTCCAAGAAGTCAAGGTAACATAAATAATCAAACAGGTCAGGTTTGGCATTTTGAGATACCTGTCTACTGATGTCATTTTCTTCTTGTCCTGGCATGGGTTTTTCTTTCTGTTAGTTATTTTAAGGTGAGTTTGAGGTCAGCAGTTTTCTCTATAGACCAGTCCAGTTCAGGGGTCATTTTTGGTGGGAATATAAATCCCAGAATGAATTACCTTCAGTTTTGCTATGTGTAAGCTAATTAAAAGAACCTGATAATGGCCCTTCTATCTAGGTTGGAGAGATATCTTTGGAATATATCATTTTCAATATACATAATTTCCTTGTTGTAGGTCATGGGGCATCTGATCTTCATTTGAGGATAGATTACTGTGTTAACCTTCAGAAACAAGTTTAGAATGTCCTGTTGATAATTCAATTAAAGACTTGCAATAATGTACTATATCCCCTTTTAATAATATAGGTTCATCTAATCCTTTATCCAATACCTTGGTCTCCCTGTGATAATCTCAAAAGGAAAAAAAAAATGATGTTAACCAAAAGGGTGGATTGTGAGCTTGAGGAGGACCAATGGAAGGGCTTTAGACCAGGGAAAGAAATAAGCATTCATAATCTTAGGCAATTAAGTTTTAATTGTTCTATTATTCTTCCTACTAACCCAGAATACTGAGGGTGATAAGCACAATGGAAATGCTGCATAATTGGCCAAATCATACACATTTAACAATGAGTTAACTCATGAATATATTGTAAAATAAGATATTGAGCTCCAAATGGAAGGAGAAGCTTCCCATCTGAGCCTATTCACAGTTGCTAGATCTGAATCTTCCACACTTTTGGGTCCAGATATCATTTTCCTTTTCTGGCTCTATTCCCTGAAACTTTAACAATATGTCAGTAAGGTTACTGGGAGGCTAAAAAAGAAAGCAATGGTTAGTTGGCTGTTGGCTTGTAAATCTACTGTTTTGTCAAAGTGATCAACCATAATTTCCTATTGCTTTTGCAGTGTCAGACTTTGAAAGAACTGATACCTTAATAATATCAAGTCCACTCAGCAGCACAACTGCATCTAATAATTTTGCTACTGGTTTTCCATTTTCAATAGGCCATCCTGAGGATGTTAAAACTCTTCTTCATTTCCAAAGCATACCAAAATCATGTGCCACTCCAAAAGTGTAGCAGCTATCTGTGTAAGTATTAGCAAATTTTCCTTTTGCCAAATGGTAGGCTTTTATTAGTGCTATTAATTCAGACTGTTGGATGGAAGAGACATTAGGCAAGGGAGTATTTTCAAAAATAAACACTGGAGAAGCAATGGCAAAGCCAGCCTGGTTTCATGAGGTCCTCACAGATATAAGCCATCAGTGAATAATATAAAACCATGATTATCTGTAGGGCTATTTTGAAGATCAATTCTAGGAGATAAAAGATTGTTAGTTAAAACAATACCATCATATTTTCCATTAATGACGTCTCTATCTTCTGGGAGAAATGTGGCCAGATTAACTTTGTTACACCCGTGGGGAGTTATGTTTGTTGAGAGCAAGTCAATTTTATGAGAAGTTAATCAATTTGCTGAATAATGTTGTGTGTGAGGAGACATACAGAATGGGGCACAAAAAAAGTGAGAGGGTGACTCATGACTCTCTTTCTTGTGATCTGACACAGCACAGCTGTTGCTCTGGCAGCTTAGAGACAAGGGGGAAGGCCCTTAGGTATTGAATCTAGCTGTTAGCTGTTGACCAATATCATATTGGTCAGTAATAACCACCATGTTTCTGGGTTAATACTCCTGATGAGACACCCTTGTTTTCATGTACAAAGAGAAAAAAAGGTAAATCATAATTTGGATGCCCCAAGACTGAGGCCTTTGACAGGACTATTTTTTAGGGAAAACACGGCTTTATAATGTCTGTTTCCTAGCAAAGAGTTCAAGGTGGTTTTTTTTTGTTTGTTTTGTTTTGTTTTTTACCACACTGCTCGACCTGTGGAATCTTAGTTCCCTGACCAGGGATTGAACATGGGGCTCTGCAGTGAAAACACTGAGTCCTAACCACTGGACCACCAGGGAATTCCCAAGGTTGGTCTGTTTAAGCAAATGATAAAATGGTTGAGCCACTAAAGAAAAAAAAAAAAAAAGGAATCTAATTCCTGCAGTAGCATGCAAGGCCTAAAAATCCTCTTAATTGTCTTTTGTCTTTTAGGTAGGGAAAGTCAAAATGCTTTTCACTCTACCTAGATCAACTAAATCCCGTCTTTAGATATAATATATCCTAAACATTTCACATTAACCTTACAAAATTCTGATCTTTTAGTTTTGGACACTTTATGTCCCTTTAAAGTAAGTACAGTGTGTCTTGCTGAATATTTATTAAATAATTTTGATAAACAAAACAGCAAATCATCTACACACTGTATCAAAGCTGACTTATGAGGAAAATCTAGATAATCTAAGTCTGCTCTTAATATCTGGGTAGAGTACGTGGAGCTTTCAGTATAGCCCTGTGGCATCCCAGTCCACATATATTGCTGTATATTCTAAGTGAAAGCAAAAAGATATTGGTCATCAGGATGTATAGAAATACTAAAGAATTCACTGCAGAGATTTATCCCCAAAAAGAGAGCTCACTATATTTAGGAATATGGTACACTAAGTTACAGGGATTTGGCACTACAGAAGGGTGAGGAATAATAATAACATTGATAGATCTCAAATCTTATACAATTTTCCAACCCTTGACATTAGGTATTTTTGTTTGTTTGTTTGTTTGTTTGTTTGTTTGTTTTTCTGGCACAGAAAATAAACTCAAAATGGATTAAAGACCTAAATGTAAGGCCAGACACTCTAAAACACTTAGAGGAAAACATAGGCCGAACATTCCATGACATAAATCACAGCAAGATCTTTTTTGACCCACCTCCGAGAGAAATGGAAATAAAAACAAATATAAACAAATGGGACTTGTTTATGGTTTCCTTTGTTGTGCAAAAGATTTTACGTTTCATTAGGTCCCATTTGTTTATATTTGTTTTTATTTCCATTTCTCTCGGAGGTGGGTCAAAAAAGATCTTGCTGTGATTTATGTCATGGAATGTTCGGCCTATGTTTTCCCCTAAGTGTTTTAGAGTGTCTGGCCTTACATTTAGGTCTTTAATCCATTTTGAGTTTATTTTTGTGTATGGTGTTAGGGATTATTCTAATTTCATTCTTTTACATGTAGCTGTCCAGTTTTCCTGACACCACTTATTGAAGAGGCTCTCTTTTCTCCATTGTATATTGCTGCCTCCTTTATCAAAAATACAGTGACCATAGGTGTGTGGGTTTATTTCTGGGCTTTGTATCCTACTCCATTGATCTATATTTCTGTTTTTGTGCCAGTACCACACTGTCTTGATTACTGTAGCTTTACAGTATACTCTGAAGTCAGGGAGCCTGTTTCATCCAGCTCCATTTTTCTTTCTCAAGATTGCTTTTGCTATTCGGGGTATTTTGTGTTTCCATACAAATTGTGAAATTTTTTGTTCTACTTCTGTGAAAAATGCCATTGGTAGTTTGATAAGGATTCCATTGAATCTGTAGATTGCTTTGGATAGTATAGTCATTTTCAAAATATTGATTCTTCCAATCCAAGAGCCTGCTTTATCTCTCCATCTGTTTGCATCATGTTTCATTACTTTCATCAGTGTGTTCTAATTTTCTGCCTACAGGTTTTTTGTCTCCTTAGGTAGGTTTATTCCTAGGTATTTTATTCTTTTTGTTGCAATGGTAAATGTGAGCATTTCCAAAATTTCTCTTTCATATTTTTAATCATTACTGTATAGGAACACAACAGATTTCTGTGCATTAATTTTTTATCCTGATACTTTATCAAATTCATTGATTAACTCTAGTTGTTTTTGGGTAGCATCTTTAGGATTCTCTATGTATGGTATCATGTCATTTTCAAACAGTGACAGCTTTACTCCTTCTTTTCCGATTTGGATTCCTTTTATTTCTTTTTCTTCTGTGATTGCTGCGGCTAAAACTTCCAAACCTATGTTGAATAATAGTGACGAGAGTGTACAACCTTGTCTTTTTCCTGATCTTAGAGGAAATGGTTTTTATTTTTTCTGGCTGTGGGTTTGTCATAAATGGCCTTTATTATGTTGAGGTAAGTTCCCTGTATGCCTACTTTCTGGAGAGTCTTTATCATAACTGGATTTTCAAATTTATCACAAGGTTTTTCTACATCTATTGAGTTGATCATATCATTTTCCTCTTTCAATTTGTTAATATGGTTTATCACATTGATTGATTTGCTTATATTGTAGAATACTTGCATTCCTGGGGTAGACCCCACTTGATCATGTTGTTTGCTAGTATTTTATTGGGGATTTTTGTACCTATACTGATCAATGATACTGGCCTGTCATTTTCTTTCTTTGTGACTTCTTTGTCTGGATTTGGTATCAGGGTGATGGTGCACTCGCAGAAGAAGTTTAGGAGGATTCCTCCCTCCACTATATTTTGGAAGAGTTTGAGAAGGATAGGTGTTAGCTCTTCTCTAAATGTTTGATAGAATTCACCTGTGAAATCATCAGGTCCTGGGTTTTTGTTTGTTGGAAGATTTTTAATCACAGTCGCAATTTCAGTGCTTGTGATTGGTCTGTTTATATTTTCTATTTCACCTGGTTCAGTCTCAGAATGTTGTGCTTTTCTAAAAATTTGTTCATTTCTTCAAGGTTGTCCATTTTATTGGCATATAGATGCTTGTAGTAATCTCTCATTAGCCTTTGTATTTCTGCAGTGCCAGTTGTTACTTCTCCTTTTTCCTTCCTAATACTTTTAATTTGACTTGTCTCCTTTTTTTTCTTGATGAGTCTAGCTAGTGTTTTATCAATTTTGTTTATCTTCTCAAAGAACCAGCATTTAGTTTTACTGATCTTTTCTATTGTTTCCTTCATTTCTTTTTCATTTGTTTTTGATCTGATCTTTATGATTTATTTCCTTCTGCTAATTTTGGACTTTTTTTTTTCTTCTTTCTCTAATTGCTTTAGATGTAAATTTAGCTTATTTGAGATGTTTCTTGTTCCTTGGGGTAGGATTGTATTGCTATAAACTTCCCTCTTAGAACTGCTTTTGCTGTATCCCATAGGTTTTGGGTTATCTTGTCTTCATTGTCATTTGTTTCTAGGTATTTTTTGATTTCCTCTGTGATTTCTTCAGTGATCTCTTGGTTATTCAGTAGTGTATTGTTTAGTTTCCAGTGTTTGTGTTTTTTACTGATTTTTTCATGTAATTAGTATCTAGTCTCATAGTGTTGTTGTCAGAAAAGATACTTGATACAATTTCAATTTTCTTAAATTTACCAAGGCTTGATTTGTGACCCAAATATGATCTATACTGGAGAATGTTCCATGAGCAGTTGAGAAAAAAGTGTATTCTGTTGTTTTTTATACAATGTCCTATAAATATCAATTAAGTCCTTCTTATTTAATGTATCATCTAAGCTAGTGTTTCATCATTTATTTTTATTTTGGAAGATCTGTCCTTTGGTGAAAGTGGGGTGTCAAAGTCTCCGAATTTGATTGTGTTACTGTCAATTTCCCTTTTTATGGCTGTTAGCATTTGCTTTATGTATTGAGGTGCTCCAATGCGGCATGCATAAATATTTACAATTGTTATATCTTCTTCTTGGATTGATCTGTTGATTATTATGTATTGTCCTTCTTTGTCTCTTGTAATAGTCTTTATTTTAAAGTCTATTTTGTCTCATATGAGAATTGCTATTCCAGCTTTCTTTTGATTTCCATTTGCATGGAATATCTTTTTCCATCCCCTCACTTTCAGTCTGTATGTGTCCCTAAGTCTGAAGTGGGTCACATGTAGACAGCATATATACAGGTTTTGCTTTTGTATCTATTCAGCCAGTCTATGTCTTTTGTTTGGAGCATTTAATCCTTTTACATTTAAGGTCATTATCGATATGTATGTTCCTATGACCATTCTTTTAATTCTTTTTTTTTTATTTTTTTTATTTTAGGCCCTTTCCTTCTCTTGTGTTTCCTGCCGAGAGAAGTTCCTTTAGCATTTGTTGTAAAGCTGGTTTGGTGGTACTGATTTTTCTTAGCTTTTGCTTGTCTTTAAAGTTTTTAAATTTCTCCATCAAATCTGAATGAGATCCTTTCTAGGTTGAGTAATCTTTGTTGTAGCTTTTTCCCTTTCATCACTTAAAGTATATCCTGCCACTTCCTTCTGGCTAGCAGAGTTTCTGAATAATGACCAGCTGTTAACCTTCTGGGGATTCCCTTGTATGTTATTTGTTGCTTTTCCTTTGCTCCTTTTAGAATGTTTTTTGTATTTAATTTTTGATAGTTTGATTAATATGTGTCTTGGATTGTTCCTCTTTGGATTTATCCTCTATTGGACTCTCTGTGCTTCCTGGACTTGGTTGACTGTTTCCTTTCCCATATTAGGGAAGTTTTCAACTGTAATCTCTTCAAATATTTTCTCAGTTCCTTTCTTTTTGTCTTCTTCTTCTGGGACCCCTATAATTCGAATGTTGGGGTGTTTAGTGTTGTCCCAGAGGTCTCTGACACTGTCCTCAATTCTTTGCAATCTTTTTCCTTTATTCTGCTCTGAGGTAGTTATTTCCACTATTTTGTCTTGCAGGTCACTTATCCATTGTTCTGCCTCAGTTATTCTGCTATTGATTCCTCTAGAGAATTTTTAATTTTATTTATTTTGTTGTTCATCATTGTTTGCTCTTTAGTTCTTCTTGGTCCTTGTTAAACGTTTCTTGTATTTTCTCCATTCTACTTCCAAGATTTTGGATCATCTTTACTATCATTACTCTGAATTATTTTTCAGTAGACTGCCTATTTCCTCTTCATTTGTTTGGTCTCCTGGGTTTTTACCTTGCTGCTTCATCTGCTGTGTGTTTCTCTGTCTTTTCATTTTGCTTAACTTACTGCATTTGGGGTCTCCTTTTTGCAGGCTGCAGGTTCAAGTTCCATTGTTTTGGTGTTTGCCCCCAGTGACTAATGTTGTTTCAGTGCCTTGTGTAGGTTTCCTGGTGGAGGGGATTGGTGTCAGTGTCCTGGTGGATGAGGCTGGATCATGTCTTTTGATAGGCAGGACCATGTCCAGTGGTGTGTTTTGGGGTGTCTGTGACTTTTTTTATGATTTTAGGTAGCCTCCCTGTTAATGGGTGGGTTTGTCTTGCTGTCTTGCTAGTTTTTTGGCATAGGATGTCTAGTAGCTTGCTCGTCATTGAGTGGAAATGTGTCTTAGTGTTGAGATGGATATCTCTGGAAGAGCTTTCATTGTTTATTATTACGTGGGGCTGGGAGATATCTGGTGGACCAATGTCCTGAATTCAGCTCTCCCACCTTAGTGGCACAGGCCTGACACCTGACCAGAGCACCAAGATTCTGTAAACCACATGGCTCAGAAGAGAAGGTACAAAAAGAGAAATAATGAAAGAAAAAAAAAGTAAAATGAACTAAAGTTATTAAAATAATAAATATAAAAATTATTAAAAACATTAAAATGTAGTTAAAAGAAAAAAGAGAAAAAGAAGAGATAAACCAAAAAAAAAACAAATCCATCAATTATAACAAGTGCTAAAAACTATACAAAATAATAATAATAATAATAAATAAAATAAAAAGGACCAGACAGAACCCTGGGACAAATGGTAAATGCTAATCTATACAGACAAAATCACACAAAGAAATATACACATAGACAATCACAAAAGGAGAAAAAGGAAATATATATGTATGTATATATATATATATATATATATATATATAAAATAAAAAGGAAGAGATCAACCAAATCAATAAACAATTCTACCAATGATAATAAACTCTAAATACTAAACTATTGTAAACTTATAACCAGAAACAAATTAGATTCAGAAAGCAAACCCCAAGTATACAGTTGCTCCCAGAGTCCATCACATAAATTTTGGGATGATTCATTGTCTATTCAGGTATTACAGTGATGCAGGGCACATCAAGTTGATTGTAGAGATTTAATCCACTGTTCCCTGAGGCTGCTGGGAAAACTTTCCCTTTCTCTTGTTTGTTCACACAGCTCCTGGCTTTCAGCTTTGGATTTGGCTCTGCCTCTGAATGTAGGTTGCCTGAGGGCGTCTGTTATTTGGACAGACAGGACAGGGTTAAAGTGGAAGCTGATTAGGCCGACCTTGCAACAGCCTGAGGTATGTTGTGTGTTCTTCTAAGGAAGTTGTCCCTGATCATGGGACCCTGGCAGTGGCATGCTGCAGCTTACTGGGAGGGGTGGTCTGGGTACTGACCTGTGCTTGCACACAGGTTGCTGCAGCAGCAGCTTTAGCATTTCATGCCTGTCTTTGGTGTCCATGCTGATAGCCGTGGCTCAGTCTCATCTCTGGATCTCATTTAGTCGGTTCTCTGATTCCCCTCTCCTCACACATCCTGAAACTATTGTCTCTTTCTTCTTAGGAAGTTTCAGACTTTTTCCCAGACTCCCTCCTGTCTAGGTATGACACACCAGCTCCCTTCAGGCTGTGTTCATGCAGCCACTCCCAATCCTCTCCCTGAGATCGGACGTCTGAAGCCCGAACCTCAGCTTCCAGCCCCCATCCGCCCCAGCTAGTGAGCCGACAATTCTCTGAGGTTGGTGAGTGCTGGTCATCACCGACCTTCTTTGTAGGAATCTCTCTGCTTTGCCCTCTTCACCCCTATTACTGCACTCTCCTCTGTGGCTCTGAAGCTTCTCCCCTGCCACTCACCGTCTCCACCAGTGAAGGGCCTTCCTAGTGTGTGAAAACCTCTTCCTCCTTCACAGTTCCCTTCCTGAGGTGCAGGTCCTGTCCATATTCCTTTTTTTTTTTTTTCAAATATCTTTATTGGAGTATAATTGCTTTACAATGGTGTGTTAGTTTCTGCTTTATAACAAAGTGAATCAGTTATACATATACATATGTTCCCATATCTCTTCCCTCTTGCATCTCCCTCCCTCCCACCCTCCTTATCCCACCCCGCTAGGTGGTCACAAACCACCCAGCTGATCTCCCTGTGCTATGTGGCTACTTCCCACTAGCTATCTATTTTATGTTTGGTAGTGTATATATGTCCATGACACTCTCTCACTTTGTCACAGCTTACCTTTTCCCCTCCCCATATCCTCAAGTCCATTCTCTAGTAGGTCTGTGTCTTTATTCCCATCTTACATTTAGGTTCTTCATGACCTTTTTTTTTCTTACATATGTGTTAGCATATGGTATTTGTTTTTATCTTTCTGACTTACTTCACTCTGTATGACAGACTCTAGGTTCATCCACCTCACTACAAATAACTCAATTTCATTTCTTTTTATGTCTGAGTAATATTCCATTTTATATATGTGCCACATCTTCTTTATCCATTCATCTGTTGATGGGCACTTAGGTTGCTTCCATGTCCTGACAATTGTAAATAGAGCTGCAATGAACATTTTGGTACATGACTCTTTTTGAATTATGGTTTTCTCAGGGTATATGAACAGTAGAGGGATTGCTGGGTCATATGGTAATTCTATTTGTAGTATTTTTTGAGGAACCTCCATACTGTTCTCCATAGTGGCTGTATCAATTTGCATTCCCACCAACAGTGCAAGAGGGTCCCCTTTTCTCCACACCCTCTCCAGCATTTATTGTTTCTAGATTTTTTGATGATGGCCATTCTGACTGGTGTGAGATGATATCTCATTGTACTTTTGATTTGCATTTCTCTAATGATTAATGATGTTGAGCATTCTTTCATGTGTTCATTGGCAAACTGTTTTTCTTCTTTGGAGAAGTGTCTATTTAGGTCTTCTGCCCATTTTTGGATTGGGTTGTTTGTTTTTTTTTGTTATTTAGCTGCATGAACTGCTTGTAAATTTTGGAGATTAATTCTTTTGTCTCTGTTTTTTTCTTTTGCCCTGCCCAGGTATGTGGGTACTTTCTTGCCTTTTGGGAAGTCTGAGGTCTTCTGCCAGTGTTCAGTAGGTGCTCTGTAAGAGTTGTTCCACATGTAGATGTATTTCTGATGTATTTGTAAGGAGGAAGTTGATCTCCACATCTTACTCTTCTGCCATCTTGAAGGTCTCTCTTAATGGGTGTTTTCATCCTGCTCTCTCTATCCATTCATTTGTCTTACTTTCAGAAACCAATGACTCTATTAATTGATATAGATCAAAAACCTGGGGTCATAGGTTTGAACAGTTAACTCAAATTCCATAGCAAACCCCAAATAGAATCAGGAAAGCTCTTAGTTCTGCTCAGATCCAGAGTTTGTATGTAAGCACAAAGAACTGTCTGTCACTTCCTGTAATAAGTTTCTCCTAAAAGGAAGCTATAATTATTTCTGATTTTATGTCACCCTTTACCTGGGGAGAGGAAGCAGCAGGAGGTGGGTGATGGAAAAGAGGAAGATATTGTCTAGGTTACGTGGTTCAGAAAAAAGAGGATATGAGGGAGGAGAAGAGGGAGAGACAGGTTAATGGTAGTGACTTTTTTCTGTTCCAATATTGTTTCAAGCAATATATATATTTTTTGGTTCCTGAAACAGTTTCTTTATCTTTACCTTTTTAGAACACTTTAAATACCAACTGAAATAAGCATTCCATTCAGTCTCTTTGATCTTATGGCCAGGATGCACAAAAATTTGGGGATGCCCAAAGAATTCCAATTTGGCCATTTAAGGTTGAAATCTCCTTTAGTATAGTTTCTCCAATCAAGTATTTGCAAGTATGAATTCCATATGTATGGTTCATAAATCTGGCTGAGGTGTTAGTTGGAGACTGGCAATCTGTAGTTCCTTTTTCTTTTGTTTTGTAAGCTTTATTCTCCTTTCCAGGGTTGGTTTGTCAAGATAAAAACACTAGTGATGATTTTGTGGTGTGCCAACCTGCTATTTGGGAGCTTAACTCTTCTAGGTGTCACCCAAGAGTCATTTCAGCTCTCATATGTCTCAGTTTCTCCCTCAGCAGTCTAAAACCACCCTGGGTGCTTGGATCACTGAGTGACCAGCTCTTGTGTATTGTCCCTGGATAAGCAACTTTTTAGTTAGATGAGTGGTTTTCTATATGAGACTGCTACACAGTATGAGGACTTGCCTCTTCCACTCCCAAAAGTTTCTCAGTGGCCTGAGAAAGTGAATGCTGGCTGAGAGATGCCCTTTCTTCAGAGCTGAAAGCTCTCATGAGATATCTTCCCTTTTATCCTGACAAACTCTTTTATAGTTGTCAATTCGAAGAAAAATGGCAGATCAGTCTCCTACTTAATTACCCAATTCAACCATACTCTGTGGCTTTCAACTAAGAAAATCTCCTCAGTGTTTTTCAACAGAAGATAAACCAAGTACCTCTTCTTGAACATAAGTTCAAGGAAACCTACTCTTCCAGAGAGGAGTTTAACACCTTAGGAGAGATCCAAGACCCAGGAGAGATTCTCTCAAATTCATCTGGACTCACCAAGGAGGCAGATGGACCTGAGAGGCTTCTGATGGTACCAAAGCTCTGAGTTCTGTAGAGTTCAGGTGAAGAAGAGAAGTCTGATCTGAGTCACCTAGTTGGTCACCAAAACTACTGACTGAATAAAAATGTACAATCTAAAAGTTGTGAATTATGTTTTATTAGGAAACTTTACTGAGGGTTATAGTCTGAGTGACAACCTCTCAGATGGTTCTGAGAAACTGTTCCAAAGAGGTAAGGGAGGAGGCAGGATATATAAGAGTTTTTGCTAAAAATGTATGTAGTGGAACATCAAAAGATTACTGCTAATCACAGAAACAGACATCTCAAGTTAATGATTTTAGTGCTTTTCTATGTATGGGGAGATGTAAGAGTCTGGGATCCTTGAAGTTATTCCTTTGATATGAATCTTAACTATCTAGGGCCAATACCCTGTTTTTCTTCATCCTGAATTCCCCTCAGGTTGCACTCTTGGCAGGGGCTGCTGTGGCTCAAGGATTCATGGTGACAACTGAAATGGCAGGTGACAGTCTTTTCCAAAAATTGTAACTGGAAATTTAGAAATCTTAAGGTAAGTGTGGCAATAACACTCTTGGTCATGTCAAAGAGGAAGAAACCTTAGGCATTGGATTGTGTCCTGCCATTTAGATGGACTTCCAGACTCGTTATTTCTGAATAAATTCCAAAACCTTGGTTAAAATGACCTAAATAAATTAGTGTGAAATACAACATTTATTATTAGAATTCATTTAGGTGTTTGTAAGTGTTTTGTAAGGAAAAAAAAAAGGAAGAGAGAAAATCAGGTTGTTGATACATTGAAGCTTTACACAGCAGTGTAACAACTTTCTCTGGGCAGATCACTCAGTATCAAGAAAGAAACTGATTATCTGAGCAGAACTAGGTATTTGGGCCGCTAGAAATGGTATCTGTCATAGAAGAATTTATATAGAAAAATAAATGATAGAATAAAATTGGTAACATTTTCTCCTCTCAGCTGTTTTGAGTCTGACGGGAAGGAATTGGTTAGGTGATACAGTGTCTAAAATGTTTCTGCTTCTTTTCCATGTATATTAGCTTATTTTTAAAATAATGTTGCAATTGTTTCCTCCTTCCCTAAAAAGAAGTTTTGGGTAAAGTAATGTGTTGGGAAAAAATACATCTGCTTGAAGACATATAGTTATTTTCATATCAATGGAAATGGCTGTCTTCTGATCTATATGATTTTCTGAATACCAGTACCATACTGCTTTAAATATTGCAGATTTGTAAAATAACTATATTTTAAACTCCAGAAGTATGATGCCTTCAACTTTTTTCCTCATTGACCTTTATTTTATTATTATTATTTTTTTAATTTACTAAGCAAATACCTATTTATTTTCCTCAGCACCTTCTCTATGCTAGGCATGAGTCTGTTTTACCTACATTATTTCATTTCATTACATTATCATCCGGAACTCAGAAAAGAAGTAACCCATTCAGAGGTCCAATAGGTAATGGTTCCTGCCATTTGTAGTTAGGTAAGAACTGGCATCCCACAGATTTCTACAGCACAGTTGACCTTGAACTTGCATTGCCATGTGGATCAATCCCAAGGCCCCTGGATGATGTCACAGTTATAAGCATCCTGTCTTCTGAAGCAGGCCAGTGTTGATTTGCTATAGCTCTTAACAATTCACCAGCAGAGAAAGTAAAGAAAGAATTCTCCTACACCAGAAGAGGGATCTTTCCTTATTTTTATAGCAGTCTCTATAGGATAGGAACAGTCTTGCCATTGGAAACTGTATACCCTCTGTGTTCATCAAAATAGTACATTTATAATCATTTTTAGATAAACTTTTAATATATTTTCATAATTTATAGAAACATTTATAATTTATATTTCTCAGTTGTCTTTTAAATCATATATGATAAAAAAGGACTTACAAAAATAAATTTATACTGTCTTTTATATTTACATCTGCAGTTACCTTTATCAGTGCTCTGTATTTCTTGTGTGCATTTGAATTACAGTTTAATAACATTTTATTTCTGCCTGAAGTACTCTCTTTCTTATTTCCTCTAGAGGAGGTCTGCCAGTAAAGAATTGTTTCAGTTTTTGTTTATCTGGGAATGACAATTTGTTTTACATTTTTGAAGAATAGTTTTGCCAGATATGGAATTCGTGGTTGAGAGATCTTTTTCCAACTTTAGCTCTTTGGATATGTCTTTCCATTGTATCCTGGTCTCCCTGCTTTCTGATAAGAAATCAGCTGTTAATCTTACTGAAGATCCCTTGTACATGATGAGTCAGTATTCTCTTGAGGCTTACAAGATTATCTTTTGTCTTTTGACTGTTCTATTATGATATGTCTGGATGTGGATCTCATTGAATTCATCCTATGTGGAGTTCATTGAGCTTCTTGGATATACAGATTAAAGTTTTGAATCAAATATGGAAAGCTTTTGGCCATTACTTCTTTAAATATTATTTCTACCCTTTTCCTCTGTCCTTCTGTTCCATTATTCTTTTGTTGGTAGACTTGATGGTGTTCCATGGGTCTCTGAGCCTCTGTTCATTTTTATTCATTTTTTCCTATTTCTTATATTAGATAATACAAATTGCCCAATCTTAATGTTTTCTGATTCTTTATTTTACTTGTTGAAAACTGTTGTTGAACTCCTCTAGTGAATCTCCCATTTCAGTTATAATTTTCAACTCCATAATTTCTACTTGATTCCCTTTTATACTTTCTATCTCTTTATTGATTTTGTCTACTTGGTAAGACATGATTCTCATGCTTTCTTTTAGCTCTTTGGACATGGTTTCCTTTAGTTCTTTGAACATATTTAAAAGAGCTTATTTAAAATATTTGTCTAGCCTGGGTTTCCTCAAGAACAGTTTCTGTTATTTTTTTTTCCTGCAAATGGGCCCTACTTTCTTATTTGTTTGTAGTTTTGTAATTTTTTTGGTTATAAACTGGCCATTTAAAATCATATAATGTGGTAACTTTCGAAATCAGATCTCTACCCTCCCGAAGGTTTTCTTTTTCTACTTGTATAATTGTTGTTTGTTTGTTTAGAAACTTTTCTGATCTAATTCTGTAAAGTCTGTTTTCTTTGTTATGTGTAGTCATTGCAGTTTCTACTTAGCATAGTGGTCATCTAATGATTGGACAGAGATCTTCTTAAATGTCTGGAACCAATAAGTTTACTGGTATTTGCCAAAGGGCCCTGTGTGTGTGTGTTGGGAGCATGCTTCCCACAGTTTCTTTATAACTATCACAGTGTCTAGAACATCATTTATGCTCAATTAATATTTTAGAAATTGAATTGAAGACTATAGAAAGCTGCTGAAAGTTACAAGCAATATGGAGGTATAATATGTGGGTTAAATATAGAAGGTTGACACTCACTATTCATTCCCAACTTCTGTGCTTTTTTTAATATAGAAATTAGAAAATATAAACTGTATTTCATATACACTCTTTAGTGAGGATTATTGATGTAAATTAGGCCCTGTTAATTAAATGTGTTCATGAAATATTTGGGGAAAGACATTTCTTTTTGCTGTTTTAAAATTTTCTGCTAAAAATTTAAAAAATTAAAAAATAAAATTTTCTGCTAATGAGCAAAAAAAATTGTAGATGTGTGAATTTCTTGTGGCAACATTGGTGGTGAGGACTATTCTCAGTATTTCATATCTAGTTTCTCTATTCCTGGACACCAAGAGAAGGAGAGGCACTGTCTATTTCATTTTTCATTTCTTGAATTGTAGCAATGGCAGGTTTTTTTTGTTTGTTTGTTTGTGTGTTGGGGGGAGGAGTGTCCTTGAATTTATTAGTTATAAGAGTAGCTTATTACATTCCATGCCCCAGAGTCTCAAAGAATGTATAAGCAACTATATCCTTGTATTAATATTTTTTCCTAAAATACTGAGATTATTTTTTCTTTTTCAATCTTAATTTTGAATGACACAGTATTGAAGACAGAAGTGATTCCAGGCACTTAAGGAAAGGAATCAACTTGATTATTTGAATGAGCTATCATTGAAGGCAGTCACTACCTGGTTATTAAAAAATGAGACACTAGTAGATTATAGCAAATGATGCCAAAATAGTTACTTAAATTTTATTCAGATGATCACCTGAAATGAAGACTCAATTAAGGTAACTCTTTGAAAGAACACATCTCAAATGTCTATTGCAATAAAACTTTGACAGTAATGAAAATCATGCATGGACTGTCTCCTTCTTTCTTTATTAGAAAAACTAAAGGAAGAAAATAAAATGTCCAGGATTTTAAATTAGTGGCTACAAACAGAGAACTGAAGCAATTCAAATATCCAAAAATATATATTATTTCTTATAATTATAATGCTGTTTTCACATAATATCATTTCAGGGTCTGATAATGTGAGTTGCTGGATTACCATGTAAATATCTTTCTTAACATTCTTGCCATATGTATTATTTAAAATTAGGAAATTTATGGTATAAAGTTGGATGGTGAGGATTGAAATGAGAATTTATGGATGAATTTGAATAATTGTGAATATAACTATATGATGAGCTTATCTGATGGTCTAGACTTGGCTTATTTAGGAATATTGTAGTTACTGATCCTAAGAGAGTTCCCTTGTAAGAGTATGACAAAGGACTTTATGTGGCATCTCAGCTATTTCAATCACTGTCACATCCATAAGTGGGCCCAACATACAATCGGGAAGATAAGTGCAAATTTCAACCTGAAATCAGAAGGCTTACATGACAAAAGTATTGTAACATTATTCTAACATACCAGTAGAAATCTGGGTGATATTTGTGGAAATTTATTATCTGTTTGTTAGAACTAAAAAGAATAAATACATATTTAAATAAGGCCAAATATATCTAAAGGGTATACTGAACAGATATTCTGGACCCAAAGGACTAACTTGAGAATCTGCAAGTGGTTTTGAAGTTTGTTCAGGTGGTTGACTGAAATCTGGACTCACTGGGTTTGGAATACCAGATACCTCTTCTATCTTGTAATAAGAGGAGTACAAATGATGAACAAAATAGAAATATTCAAGTAGATTATCCTATAAGACTTGATCCCCTTCACCTTAACTATATCTCACAAGAAATCCTAGACATTTCGTTCAGTCAAGTGATGAAAAATAAATTGGAGAGGAAAAGATCAGCATTCTTAAAAAGCTTTGCAATGCCCAGTTGGAAGGTCAGTGGTCATAGCCAATCTTAACTGGCTGGAGCTGGAACTGGATGCTTCTGACTCCAAGTCTCTGAAAAACAACTCAGGTGAACATCTTACATTTTAGGTTACATGGTGCTTGGAGGACATGACCCTCAGAGCTTCAGAATACCTAATGAAACCAGTCTCAGGTGAACCTAGTGAATCAGACCATGTAGATTACATACCATTAGTCACTAACTAGATGTCTAACAAAGAAGACATAGCCAAAAAGCACACTATAAGAGTAATGCTAGACAGATTAGTTCAAGATGGTAGAGTAGAGGACATGTGCTCACTCCTTCTTATGAGCACACCAGAATTATGACTAACTGCTGAAAAACCATCAACCAAAAAACTCTGGAACCTACCAAAAAAAGATAGCCTACATCCAAAGACAAAGGAAAAGCCACAGATGTAGGAGGGGTGCAACCGTGATAAAATCAAATCCAATACCCACCAGGTGGGTGACCCACAGACTGGAAAACAATTATATCCTAGGAGTTCTCCCACAGGAGTGAAAGATCTGAGCCCCAGGTCAGACTTCCCAGTCTGGGGGTCCAGCACTGGGAGAAGGAGTCCCCAGAGAATCTGGCTTTGAAGGCCAGCAGGATTTAATTGCAGGATTTCCATAGGACTGAAGAAAACAAAAATTCCACTGTTGGAGGGCACACACAGTATCTTGTGTGCGCTAGGACCCAGGGAAAGAAAGCAGTGACCCTCATAAGAGACTGGGACAGATCTACCTGCTAGTAATGGAACAGGTCTTGCAGAGGCAGGGGTCTGGTGTGGTTCACTGCAGGGACAATGGCACTGGCAGCAGCAGTTCTGGGAAGTACTCATTGGTGTAAGCCCTCCCAGAGGATGCCATTAGTCCCACAAATCAGCTTGTAGGCTCCAGTGCTGGGTTGCCTCAGGCCAAACAACCAACAGGACAGGAACAAAACCCCACCCATCAGCAAACAAGCAGACTAAAGTTTTACAGAGCATGGTCCTGCCCACCAGAGGGCCAAGACCAGCTCTACCCACCACCAGTCACTCCCATCAGAAAGCTTGCACAAGACTCTTACATAGCCTCATCCACCAGAGGGCAGACAGCAGAAGCAAGAAGAACTACATTCCTGCAGCCTGCAGAACAAAATTCACAGTCACAGTTATACAAAATGAAATGGCAGAGGATTATGTTCCAGATGAAGGTAAAAGACAACACCTCAAAAAACAACAAAGTGAAGTGGAGACAGGCAACCTACCAAAAAAAGAATTCAGAATAATAATAGTGAAGATGATCCAGCATCTTAAATAGAATGGAGGCAAAGAAGAAGAAGATACAAGAAATGTTTAACAAAGACCATGAAGAACTAATGAACAAACAAATGGAGATGAATACAATAACTGAAATGAAAAAAATACACTAGAAGGAATCAATAGGAGAATAACTGAAGCACAAGAACAGATAAGTGACCTGGAAGACAGAATGGTGGAAATCATTTCTGTGGAACAGAATAAAGAAAAAAAATAATTAAAACAAATGAAAACAGAAACCTCTGGGAGAAGATTAAAAGAACCAACATTCACAATATAGGGGTCCCAGAAGGAGAAGAGAGAGAGGACTTGAGAAAACTTTTGAAGATATAACAGCTGAAAACTTCCCTAACATGGGAAAGGAAACAGTCACCCAAGTCCAGGAAGTTCAGTGAGTCCCAGGCAGGATGAGCTCAAGGAGGAGCATGCCAAGACACATAGTAATCAAATGGACAAAAATTAAAGACAAAGAAAAAATATAAAAAGCAACAAGGGGAAAATGACAAATAACATACACAGGAACTCCCATAAGGTTATCCCATAATGTTATCAGCTGATTTTTCAGCAAAAGCTCTGCAGGCCAGAATGGAGTGGCATGATATATTTAAAGTGATGAAAGGGAAAAACCTACAACCAAGAATACTCTACCCCTCAAGGCTTTCATTCAGATTTTACAAAGAAATCAAAAGCTTTACAGACAAGCAAAAGCTAAGAGAATTCAGCAGCAGCAGACCAGCTTTGCAACAAATGCTGAAGGAACTTCTCTAGGCAGGAAAAAGAACAACAACTTAAAACAACCTTGTACATAAGTAGACTGTAATATCAAAACCTCATGGGAACAGCAAACCCAAAACATAAAATAGATAAAAACACAAAAAAGAAAAAGCAACCCAAACACAAAACTACAGATGGTCAAACCATGAGAGAAGAGAACAAAAGAGGAAGGAAAGAAAAAAGACCTACTAAAACAAAAAGAAAACAATTAAGAAAATGGTAATAGGAACATACATATCAAAAAATACATTAAATGTAACTTGATGAAATGCTCCAACCAAAAGAGGCAGACTGGCTGAATGGATACAAAAACAATACCCAAATATATGCTGTCTACAAAAGACAGACTTCAGACCTAGGGACACATACAGATTGAAAGAGATGGGATAGAAGTAGGTACTGCATGCAAATGGAAATCAAAAGAAAGCTGGAGTAGCAGTACTCATATCAGACAAAATAAATTTTGAAATAAAGACTATTACAGTAGACAAGGAAGGACAGTACTTAATAATCAAGGGATTATTACAACATTTGTAAATATATAGGCACCCAACATAGGAGCACCCCAATATATAAGGCAAATACTAACAGCAATAACAGGAGAAATCAATAGTAACAGAATAATAGTGGGGGACTTTAACACCCCACTTTCATCAATGGACAGATCATACAGAAAGAAAATCTATAAGGTAACACAGTCCTTAAGTGACACATTAGACCAGATGGACTTAACTGATGCTATAGAGCTTTCCATCCCAAAGCAGCAGAATACACTTTCTTCTAAAAAGCACACGGGACATTCTTCAGGATAGATCAGATGCTAGGCCACAGAGCCAACATTCTCCAGGATAGATCACATGTTGGGACACAAAGCAAGCCTCAGTAAGTTTAAGAAAACTGAAATCATATCAAGCATCTTTTCTGCCACAACACTATGAGATTAGAAATAAACCACAGGAAAAAAGGCCTGTAAAAACACAAACACATGGAGGCTAAACAATATGCTACTAAATAACCAATGGATCACTGAAGAAATCAAAGAGGGAATCAAAAAATAACTAGAGACAAATGAAAATTAAGTACAATGATTGAAAACTTATGGGATTCAGCAAAAACAGTACTAAGAGTGAATTTTATAACAATACAATCTTACCTCAGGAAATAAGAAAAATCTCATATAAAAAACCTAACCTTACACCTAAAGCAATTAGAGAAAGAAAAACAAGGAAAACCCAAATTTAATAGAAGAAAATAAATCATAAAGATCAGAGGAGCAATAAATGAAATAGAGACAAAGAAAACAATAGCAAAGATCAATGAAGCTAAAACTGGTTCTTTGAAAAGATAAACAAAATTGATAAACCTTTAGCCAGACTCATCAAGAAAAAAAAATGGTGGGGGAGGACTCAAATCAAAATTAGAAATGAAAAAGGAAAACAACTGACACCACAGAAATATAAAGGATTATAAGTGACTACTATGAGGAGCTATATGCCAATAAAATGGACAACCTGGAAGAAATGGAAAAATTCTTAGAAAGGGACAATCTCCAAAGACTGAACCAGGGAGAAATAGAAAATACAAACAAACCAATTACAAGTACTGAAATTAACTGTGATTAAAAAACTCCCAACAAACAAACGTCCAGGACCTGATGGCTTCACAGGTGAATTCTGTCAAAAATTTAGGGAAAAGCTAACACCTATTCTTCTGAAACTGTTTCAACAAAAGGCAGAAGAAGGAAAAGTCCCAAACTCACTCTATGAGGCAATCATCACCTTGATAAAAAAACAGGCAAAAAAGAAAAGAAAAGCCATAAAAAAAGAAAATAAAGGCCAATATCACTGATCAACATAGATGCAAAAATCCTCAACAAAACACTAGCAATTCGAATCCAACAATGCATTAAAAGGATTATACACCATGATCAAGTGGGATTTATCCCAGGGATGCAAGGATTTTTCAATATCTGCAAATCAATCAATGCAAAAATCCACATCAATAAACTGAATAATAAAAACACATGATCATCTCAATAGATGCAGAAAAAGCTTTTGACAAAATTCAGCATGCATTTATAATAGAAACTCTCCATATAGTGGGCATAGAAGGAACATGCCTCAACATAATAAAGGTCATCTATGACAAACCTACAGGTGACATCATAGTCAATGGTGAAAAGCTGAAAGCATTTCCTCTATGATCAGGAACAAGACAAGGATGTTCACTCTCAGCACTCTTATTCAACATAGTGTTGGAAGTCCTAGTTATGGCAATCAGAGAAGAAAAAGAAATTAAAGAATCCAAATTGGAAAAAAAGAAGTAAACTTATCACTGTTGGCATTTACTATGACATTATACATAGAAAATCCTAAAGACACTACTGGAAAACTACTAGAGCTCATCAATGAATTTGATAATGTTGCAGGTTACAAAAGTAATGCACAGAAATCTCTTGCATTCCTAAACACTAACAATGAAAGGCTGGAAACAGAAATTCAAGAAACTATCCTATTTATCATCACCTCAAAAAGAATATGATACCTAGGAATAAACCTACCTAACAAGACAAACACCTGTACTCCAATAACTATAAGATGCTGATGAAAGAAATCAAAGATGACACAAACAGATGGAAAGATATACCATGTTCTGGGACTGGAAGAATCAATATAGTCAAAATAAGTATACTACTGAAGGCAATCTACAGAGTCAATGCAATCCTTATCAAATTACCAGTGACATTTTTCACAGCATTAGAACAAAAATAAATAAATCTTAAAATTTGTATGGAGACACAAAAGACCCCAAATAGCCAAAGCAATCTTGAGAAAGAAAAACGGAGCTGGGGGAATCAGGCTCCCTGACTTCAGACTATATTACAAAGCTACAGTCATCAAAGTATTATGGTACTGGCACAAAAATAAAAATATAGATCAATGAAACAGGATAGAAAGCCCAGAAAGAAACCCACAATCCTATGGTCAATTAATCTATGGCAAAGGAGTCAAGACTATACAATGGTGGAAGACACTCTCTTCAATAAATGGTTCTGGGAAAACTGGACAGTTACATTTAAAAAAGTGAAAATAGAAACTTCTTTAACACCATACACAAAAATAAGTTCAAAATATATTAAAGGCCTAAATGTGATACCAGACACTATAAAACTCTTAGAGGAAAACATAGGCAGAACACTCTCTGACATAAATCTCAGCAATACCTTTTCCAATCCATCTCCCAGATTAATGAAAATAAAAACAATAATAAACAAATGATAACTAATGAAGCTCAAAAGCTTTTGCACAACAAAGGAGGCCATAAACACAATGAAAAGACAACCCACATATTGGGAGAAAATATTTGCAAATTATGTGACCAGAAAGGGATTAGTCTAAAAAATTTACAAACAGCTCCTGCATCTTAATACCATCAAAACAAACAACATAATAAAAAACTGGGCAGGAGACCTAAATAGATATTTCTCCAAAGAAAACATACAATTGGCCAAGAGGCAGATGAAAAGATGTTCAACATCACAAATTATTAGAGAAATGTAAATCAAAAGTACAATGAAGCACCACCTCACACTAGTCAGAATGCCTATCATAAAAGAAACAAAAAAAAACCTCACAAACAATAAATCCTGGAGAGGGTGTGGAGAGAAGGGAGACCTCATGCACAGTTGATGGGAATGTAAACTAGTACATACACTATGGAGAACAGTATGGAGGTTCCTTTAAAACTAAAAATAGAGTTAACATATGATCCTGCAATCCCACTCCTGAGCATATATCCAGAGAAAAGTATGGTCCAAAAGAATACATACATCCAACATTCATTGCAGTGCTGTTTACAATAGCCAAGACATGGAAGCAACACAGCAATGGATAAAGAAGATGTGGTACATATATACAACGGAACATTACTTAGTCATTAAAAAGAATGAAATAATGCCATTTGCAGCAACATAGATGGACCTAGAGATTTTCATACTGAGTGAAGTGTCAGAGAAAGAGAAATATTGTATGATATTGCTTATATGAGAAATCTAAAATGAAATAATACAAATGAACTTACTTACAATACAGAAACAGTCTCACAACTTAGAGAACAAACTTATGATCACTAGGGGGGAAGGATGAGGGGGATATTTTGGGAGTTTGGGACTGACATGTACACATTGTTATATTTAAAATGTGTGACCAACAAGGACCTACAGTATAGCCCAGGGAACTCTCCCCAATATTATGTAACAACCTGAATGGGAAAAGAAGTTGGAAAATATTAGATACACGTATATGTATAACTATACATATACACTTTGCTGTACACTGAAACTATCACAACAATGTTAATCAACTATACTCCAATATAAAATGAAAAAGTTTTTTAAAAAGCTTTGCATTACCCATACTTGCAGGCTATGAAAGATGCTAGAGGACAGATGGGCTCCTGAAGCAGTAGAAGCTAAGACACAAAATATAATCACCAGACAATTTACTGTAATAATCAGCAGTGCTGAATAGTTATCAGAATGGTTTTATACAGCAAGATTTCTATTGAATTAGTCATGGGATTCCAGAAAGCAAAACAAAGCCAAAATCCCCAAATCCTATTTGATATATATATATATATATATATATATATATATATATATATATATATATAGACTCTAAATTAGTGCATAAGTCTATATATAAGCCATATAACAGAGAGAATAAAAACTTCTCCCACAAATAGCTAGATAGTTCACTTGATCTAGAAGAAGAGACTGGAGCAGGGAAGATGGCAGAAGTGTAAGATGCGGAGATCACCTTCCTCCCCATAGGTACACCAGAAATTCATCTATATGTGGAACAACTCCTACAGAAAACCTACTGAACGCTGGCAGAAGACCTCAGACTTCCCAAAAGGCAAGAAACTCCCCACATACCTGGGTAGGGCAAAAGAAAAAATAATAAACAGAGACAAAAGAATAGGGACGGGACCTGCACCAGTGAGAGGGAGCCGTGAAGGAGGAAAGGATTCCACACACTAGGAAGCCCCTTCGCAGGTGGAGACTGCGTGTGGCAGAGGGGAAAGCTTCGGAGCCACAGAGGAGAGCACAGCAACAGGGGTGCGGAGGGCAAAGCAGGGAGATTCCCGTACAGAGGATCGGTGCCGATCGGCACTCACCAGCCCGAGAGGCTTGTCTGCTCGGCCGCTGGGGCGGGCGTGGCTGGGAGCTGAGGTTCGGGCTTAGGTCAGAGTGCAGGGAGAGGATGGGGGTTGGCAGCGAGAACACAGCCTGAAGGGGTTAGTGCACCACGGCTGGCTGGGAGGGAGTCAGGGAAAAATTCTGGACCTGCTGAAGAGGCAAGATACTTTTTCGTCCTTCTTTGTTTCCTGGAGCACGAGGAGAGGGGATTAAGAGCGCTGCTTAAAGGAGCTCCAGAGAAGGATGAGAGCCGCGGCTAAAAGCGCGGACCCCAGGGACGGATATGGGACACTGGGGCTGCTGCTGCTGCTGCCAAGAGGCCTGTGTGCCAATGCAGGTCACTGTCCACGCCCCCTTTCCGGGAAGCCTGTGCAGCCTGCCACTGAGGGGGTCCCGTGTTCCAGGGATGGCTTCCCCGGGAGAGTGCATGGCGCGCTGGTGCAATGTCATGCCGGCCTCTGCTGCCCGCAGGCTCGCCCTGCCCTACATCCCCCTCCCTCCCCACAGCCTGAGTGAGCCAGAGTCCCCGAAGCGGCTGCTCCTTTAACTCCTTCCTGTCTGAGCGAAGAACAGATGCCCTCTGGCAATCTACATGCAGAAGCGGGGCAAAATCCAAAGCTGAGACCCGGGAGCTCTGAGAATAAATAAGAGAAAGGGAAATCTCTCTGAGCAGCCTCAGAAGCAGCGGATTAAGTCTCCACAATCAACTTGATGTACCCTGCATCTGTGGAATAAATGAATAGACAATGACTCATCCCAAATTGAGAAGGTGGATTTTGAGAGCAAGATTTATGATTTTTCCCCTTTTCCTCTTTTTGTGACTGTGTATGTGTATGCTTCTTTGTGAGATTTTGTCTGTAGAGCTTTGCTTCCACCATTTTTCCTAGGGTTATATCCATCTTTTTTTTTTCTTAATAATTATTTTTTTAACTTTAATAACTTTATTTTATTTTATCTTATTTTATTTTACTTTATCTTCTTTCTTTCTTTCTTTCCTTCTTTCTTTCTTTTTTCTTTCTTTCTTTCCTTCCTAACCTCCTTTAGAAAACGAATCATGCCAAATTGAGGAGGTGGACTTTGAGAGCAAGATTTATGATTTTTTCCACTTTTCCTCTTTTTGTGAGTGTGTATGTGTATGCTTCTGTGTGAGATTTTGTCTGTATAGCTTTGCTTCCACCATTTGTCCCAGGTTTCTATCCATCTGTGTTTTTTTTTCTTAATAATTATTTTTTATTTTAATAAATTTATTATATTTTATCATACTTTATTCTATTTTAATTTATCTTCTTTCTTTTATCCTACCTTCCCTTCCTCCCTCCTTTCTTTCTTTCCTTCTTTCTTTCTTTCTTTCTTTCTTTCTTTCTTTCTTTCTTTCTTTCTACTTCTTTCTTTCTAATTTTTCTCCCTTTTATTCTGAGCCGTGTGGATGAAAGGCTCTTGGTGCTGCAGGCAGGAGTCCGTGCTGTGCCTCTGAGGTGGGAAAGCCAACTTCAGGACACTGGTCCACAAGAGACCTCCCAGCTCCACATAATATCAAACTGCAAAAATCTCCCAGAAATCTCCATCTCAAAACCAGCACCCATCTTCACTCAATGAACAGCAAGCTACAGTGTGGACACCCTATGCCAAACAACTAGCAAGAGAGGAACACAACCACAGCCATTAGGAGAGAGACTGCCTAAAATCATAATAAGTCGACAAACACCCAAATACACATCACCAGCGGTGGACCTGTCCACCAGAAAGACAAGATCCAGCCTCATCTACCAGAACACAGGTGCTAGTGCCCTCCACCAGTAAGCCTACAGAACCCACTGAACCAACCTTAGTCACTGCAGACAGACACCAAAAACAATGGGAACTACGAACCTGCAGCCTGCAAAAAGGAGACCCCAAACAGAGTAAGATAAGCAAAATGAGAAGACAGAAAAACACACAGCAGGAGAAGGAGCAAGATAAAACCCCACCAGACCTAACAAATGAAAAGGAAATGGTCAGTCTACCTGGAAAAAAAATTCAGAAAAATGATAGTAAAGATGATCCAAAATCTTGGAAATAGACTAGAAAAAAATGCAAGAACATTTAACAAGGACCTAGAAGAAATAAAGATGAAACAAGGACCGATGAGCAACACAATAAATGAAATTAAAAATACTCTAATGGAATCAATAGCAGAATAAGTGAGGCAGAAAAAAAGAGAAGTGACGTGGAAGATAAAATACTGGAAACAACTACTGCAGAGCAGAAGAAAGAAAAAAGAATGAAAAGAACTGAGGACAGTCTCAGAGACCTCTGGGACAGCATTAAATGCACCAACATTCGAATTATAGGGGTTCCAGAAGAAGAAGAGAAAAAGAAAGGGACTGAGAAAATATTTGAAGAGATTATAGTTGAAAACTTCCCTAATATGAGAAAGGAAATAGTTAATCAAGTCCAGGAGGCACAGAGAGTCCAATACAGAATAAATCCAAGGAGAAATAGGCCAAGGCACATATTGATAAAATGGTCAAAAATTAAATACAAAGAAAACATATTAAAAGCAGCAAGGGAAAAACAACAAATAACACACAAGGGAATCCCCATAAGGTTAATAGCTGATCTTTCAGCAGAAATTCTGCAAGCCAGAAGGGACTGGCAGGACATAGTTAAAGTGATGAAGGAGAAAAACCTACAACCAAAATTACTCTACACAGCAAGGATCTCCTTTAGATTTAATGGAGAAATTAAAACTTTTACAGAGAACGAAAAGCTGAGAGAATTCAGCACCACCAAACCAGCTTTACAACAAATGACAAAGGAAATTCTCTAGGCAAGAAACACAACAGAAGAAAAATACCTACAACAACATACCCAAAACAATTAAGAAAATGGGAATAGGAACAAACATATCAATAATTACCTTAAATGTAAATGGAGTAAATGCTCCCACCAAAAGACACAGATTGGCTGAATGGATACAAAAACAAGACCCATATCTATGCTGTCTACAAGAGACCCACTTCAGAACTAGAGACACATACAAACTGAAAGTAAGGGGATGGAAAAAGATATTCAATGCAAATGGAAATCAAAAAAAAAAACTGGAGTAGCAATTCTCATATCAGACAAAATAGACTTTAAAATAAAGACTATTGAAGAGACAAAGAAGTACACTATATAATGATCAAAGGATCGAATGAAGAAGAAGATATAACAATTGCAAACATTTATACACCCAACATAGGAACATTTCAATACATAAGGCAAATACTAACAGCCATAAAAGGGGAAACTGACAGTAACACATTCATAGTAGGGGATTTTAACACCCCACTTTCACCAAGGGACAGATCATCCAAAATGAAAATAAATATGGAAACACAAGCTTTAAATGATACATTAAAGAAGACCGACTTAATTCATATTTATAGGACAATCCATCCAAAAACAACACAATACACATTTTTCTCAAGTGCTCATGGAACGTTCTCCAGGATAGATCATATCTTGGGTCACAAATCAAGCCTTGGCAAATTGATGAAATTTGAAACTGTATGAAGTATCTTATCTGACCACAAGGCTATGAGTTTAGATATCAATTACAGGAAAAGATCGGTAAAAAATAAAAACACCTGGAGGGTAAACAATACACTACTTAATAACTAAGTGATCACTGAAGAAATCAAAGAGGAAATCAGAAAATCCCCAGAAACAAATGTCAATGGAGACACGATGACCCAAAACCTATGGGATGCAGCAAAAGCAGTTCTAAGAGGGAAGTTTATAGCAATATAATCCTACCTTAAGAAATAGGAAACATCTCGAGTAAACAACCTGACCTTGTACCTAAAGCAATTAGAGAAAAAAGAACAAAAAAACCCCACCAAAATTAGCAATAGGGAAGAAATCATAAAAATCAGATCAGAAATAAATGAAAAAGAAATGAAGGAAACGATAGCAACGATCAATAAAACTAAAAGTTGGTTTCTTGAGAAGATAAACAAAATTGATAAAGCATTAGCCAGACTCATCAAGAAAAAAAGGGAGAAGACTCAAATCAATAGAATTAGGAATGAAAAAGGAGAAGTAACAACTGAAACTGCAGAAATACAAAAGATTATGAGAAATTACTACAAGCAACTCTATGCCAATAAAATGGACAACCTGGAAGAAAGGGACAAATTCTTAGAAATGCACAACTGGCCAAGACTGAATCAGGAAGAAATAGAAAATATGAACAGACCAATAACAAGCCCTTAAATTGAAACTGTGATTAAAAATCTTCCAACAAACAAAAGCCCAGGACCAGATGGCATCACAGGCAAATTCTATCAAACCTTTAGAGAAGAGTTAACACCTATTCTTCTCAAACTCTTCCAAAATAAATCAGAGGGAGGAACACTCCCAAACTCATTCTATGAGGCCACCATCACCTTGATACTAAAACCAGACAAGAATGCCACAAAGAAAGAAAACTACAGGCCAATATCACTGATGAACATAGATGCAAAAATCCTCAACAAAATACAAGCAAACAGAATCCAACAGCATGTTAAAAGGATCATACACCATGATCAAGTGGGGTTTATTCCAGGAAAGCAAGAATTCTTCAATATATACAAATCAATCAATGTGATACACCAAATTAGCAAATTGAAGGAGAAAAACCACATGATCCTCTCAATAGATGCTGAGAAAGCCTTCAACAGATTCAACACCCATTTATGATAAAAACCCTGCCGAAAGTAGGCCAGAGGGAACTTTCTCAACATAATAAATCTATATATGACAAACCCACAGCCAACATCATCCTCAATGGTGAAAAACTGAAAACATTTCCACTAAGATCAGGAGCAAGACAAGGTTCCCCACTCTCACCACTCTTATTCAACTTAGTTTTGGAAGTTTTAGCCACAGCAATCAGAGAAGAAAAGGAAATAAAAGGAATCCAAATCAGAAAAGAAGAAGTAAAGCTGTCACTCTTTGTAGATGACATGGTACTATACATAGAGAATCCTAAAGATGCTACCAGAAAACTACTAGAGCTAAACAATGAATTTGGTAAAGTAGCAGGATACAAAATTAATGCACAGAAATCTCTGGCATTCCTGTACACTAATGATGAAAAATCTGAAAGTGAAATCAAGAAAACACTCCCATTTACCATTGCAACAAAAAAAGTAAAATATCTAGGAATAAGCCTACCTAAGGAGACAAAAGACCTGTATGCAGAAAATTATAAGACACTGATGAAAGAAATTAAAGATGATGCAAATAGATGGAGAGATATACCATGTTCTTGGATTGGAAGAATCAACATTGTGAAAATGACTCTACTACCCAAAGCAATGTACAGATTCAATGCAATCCCTATCAAACTACCACTGGCATTTTCCACAGAACTAGAACAAAAAATTTCACAATTTATATGGAAACACAAAAGACCCCAAATAGCAAAAGCAATCTTGAGAACGAAAAATGGAGCTGGAGGAATTAGGCTCCCTGACTTCAGGCTATACTACAAAGCTACAGTAATCAAGACAATATGGGGTCTTCCCTGGTGGCGCAGTGGTTGAGAGACCGCTGCCGATGCAGGGGACACGGGTTCTTGCCCTGGTCTGGGAGGATCCCACGTTCTGCAGAGTGGCTGGGCCCGTGAGCCATGGCTGTTGAGCCTTCACATCCAGAGCCTGTGTTCCGCAATGGGAGAGCCCACAAAATTGAGAGGCCTGCACACTGTTAAAAAAAAAAAAAAAGAAAATAGTATGCTACTGGCACAAGAACAGAGAGAAAGCCCAGAGATAAACCCACGCACATATGGTCACCCTATCTTTGATAAAGGAGGCAGGAATGTAGAGTGGAGAAAGGACATCCTCTTCAATAAGTGGTGCTGGGAAAACTGGACACTGACATGTAAAAGTATGAGATTAGATCACTCCCTAACACCATACACAAAAATAAGCTCAAAATGGATTAAAGACCTAAATGTAAGGCGAAAAGTATCAAACTCTTAGAGGAAAACATAGGCAGAACACTCTATGACATAAATCACAGCAAGATCGTTTTTGACCCACCTCCTAGAGAAATGGAAATAAAAACATAAATAAACAAATGGGACCTAATGAAACTTACAAGCTTTTGCACAGCAAAGGAAACCATAAACAAGACCAAAAGAGAAACCTCAGAATGGGAGAAAATATTTGCCAATGAAGCAACTGACAAAGGATTAATCTCCAAGATTTACAAGCAGCTCATGCAGCTCAATGACAAAAAAACAAACAACCCAATCCAAAAATGGACAGAAGACCTAAATAGACATTTCTCCAAAGAAGATATACAGACTGCCAACAAACAAATGAGAGAATGCTCAACATCATTAATTATTAGAGAAATGCAAATCAAAACTACAATGAGATATCACCTCACACCAGTCAGAATGGCCATCATCAAAAAATCTAGAAACAATAAATGCTGGAGAGGTTGTGGAGAAAAGTGAACACTCTTGCACTGCTGGTGGGAATGTCAATTGGTACAGCCACTGTGGAGAACAGTATGGAGGTTCCTTAAAAAACTAAAAATAGAACTACCATATGACCCAGCAATCCATCTACTTGGCATATACCCTGAGAAAACCATAACTCAAAGAGAGTCATGTACCAAAATGTTCATTGGAGCTCTATTTAAAATAGCCCAGAGATGGCAACAACCTAAGTGTCCATCATCCAATGAATGGCTAAAGAAGATGTGGCACATATATACAATGGAATAGTTCTCAGCCATAAAATGAAACGAAATTGAGCTATTTGTGATGAGGTGGATGGGCCTAGAGTCTGTCATACAGAGTGAAGTAAGTCAGAAAGAGAAAGACAAATACCGTATGCTAACACATATATATGGAATTTAAGAAAAAAAGAAGTGTCATGAAGAACCTAGGGGTAAAACAGGAATAAAGGCACAGACCTACTTGAGAATGGACTTGAGGATATGGGAAGGGGAAGGGTAAGCTATGACAAAGTGAGAGAGAGGCATGGACATATATACACTACCAAACTTAAGGTAGATAGTTAATGGGAAGCAGCCGCATAGCACAGGTAGATCAGCTCGGTGCTTTGTGACCAACTGGAGGGGTGAGATATGGAGGGTGGGAGGGAGGGAGATGCAAGAGGGAAGGGATATGGGAACAGATGTATATATATAACTGATTCACTTTGTTATAAATCAGAAACTAATACACCATTGTGAAGCAACTATACTCCAATAAAGTTGTAAAAAAAAAAAAAGAGACCTAGGGTTCTCAATAAATTTTTAATGACAGTGTTACAAGGATACACTGCAAGTCTCCCTTCTACCATTTGCAAAAGGTACTCAAGATTATTTCTGAGGACAGAGTATATGGGGAAAGGGATATATATATATATATATATATATATATATGTAACATGCTAGCACTTAAGCACATTTTAAGGCAGTGCCAAGGATGGTACTAATATTCACTGTATTCTTTTCTGCTATGTATTCGCAACACCCTCACATCCACAAACAGAGGAAAATTTGAGTTAAGAATAACCTAATGAAGCTGTAAAAATTATTCACCTTATTGACATTTGACTACATTTGGCAAAATTATAAGTCTGCAAAAGTACTTCTGCTTCAAATTAATGTTGCATGATTGTCTAAAGTAAAAACACTTATGCACTTGTTTCAGTTACATGTTGAACAAGCTTCTTATTTTAGACAAGGTTTTCATTTAAAAGAATGCCTGGTAGAAAAATTATAGTAAAAAGGCTTAGGCATTTGTCTGATATTTCTTTGAAAATACATAAAGTGAGTTTAAAAATTTGAGAGCATTTGTTGCCAGTGACAAAATTCTAGCTTTCAAAAGGAAAGAATGAAAGTCTGCCATTTGCAACAACATGGATTGGCCTAGAGGGTATTATTCTTAGAGAAATAAGAAAGAGAAAGACAAATGCTGTATGTTATTACCTATATGTTGAATCTAAAAAATAAGACAAACAAATATAACAAAACACAAACAGACACATAGATATAGAGAATAATCTAGTGGTTGCCAGAAGGAAGAACAGGGGGGAAGGGGCAAATTAGATGAAGGGGATTAATAGGTACAAACTACTAGGTATAGAATACATGTTACAAGATGTAATGTACAGCACAGGGAAAATAGTCAGTATTTTATAATAACTTTTTTATGAATTATAATCTATAAAAATATCAAATTAATATGTTGCACATCTGAGAGTAATATAAACTTGTAAGTCAACTATATTTCATTTAAAAAAGTTTATTAGATGCTGCAGATTTCATTGAAAAAAAAACACTTTTCAAGTTTTGTTGGAGTATCAAAGGAGACTAGTCATAATTGTCTGGAATGCTATTAAAATGTGACTCTCTTTTTCTAGCTACATTTCTTTGTAAGACTGAGTATTCTTCACATATTTTAAAGGAAATTGCATGCAAAATTTGATTATGAGAATTCAACTTTGTTCTACTAATCCACATGTTAAAGTGGTTTACAGTATTCTAAAATAAGGCCATTCTTCTCACTATATTTTTGAAAATACTGTGGGGAAAATTTTTCATAAAATTATGTATGATAAGTGACAACTTATCCTTATCCTTCAATGTTTTATTACTTGAATTTAAATGAATTGGTAAATGCACATTCAGAAAATTTATTGGTTTTAATATCTAATTCAATATATACCTATAGATGTTACACATATAAAGAAAAGTTCTTTGGGGTACTCAATAATTTTTTAGAGTGTAATGTGACTCTGAGACCAAACATTTTGAGAACTAGACAAATTCAGCAACCAAAGTTCCTGATGAGAATGATGTCAGCAAGATGACAGAATAAGCAGTTTTCAGCTCTAGTCTGAGGGGTCACAGTCAGACCAACTAGCAACTATCCATAGACAGGATGCCTTTGTGAAAATCCCAGAAACCAAGAATGAGGCTTAAATACACCCTTGGACCACACAAATGAGAAAATCACATTAGAGGGCTAAGAGGAGCAGTTTCATTTTTATCAAATTCCCCCTCTCCAAGGCTGACACAGTGCTACACTGAAAGGATCCCCTGTGCCTATGCTTTTTCCAGGGGGAAAAGAGAGAGAAAAATGGACTTCCAACTCTCTAGCATTACAGAATGCTCCCTGTGAGGACAACTTAGGTCTTGCCTAACAGGGATCACTGGGGAAATCAGTGGAGCTAGATCACTAGGGATCAGCTACTGATGAAAAGAAAAGGGGAAGCTCACAGAAAACAGCATGCTTATCTCACTGGACTACATTTCTGCTTACAGTGTTTCCCAAGTAAAAAGCCTAGCCAGTGACTCTGCTGATCTTAAGAGCTGAGCCAGTGGCCCCATCTGGCCAAGAAACATGGTTGACAGCTCTACCTAAGTTTGGACCCTAGTCATTGAGATCTTCCAACTGTGGAACAAATCCTACTGCCTGCTAGACAGGGAAGCAAGTCAACAGCCATGTACAAATTGCTGAGAATAGCCTCTAGCCCCTCGTGAGCAGGGAGTCCATCAGTGACCATGGCACAATCCCAGAGTCCATTCGATAAACCTGTACAGGCAGAGAGCCAAGCCAGCAGCCCCACCCAAATTTGTAGCGTAACTTCTGTCCCCACCTTACCAGGGATCCTGAACAGTGACCTCCAGTGAAGCTGGACAGTCTCAGAGCACAGCATAATGTACTGTCCAGGTACAGAGCATGGCCACTGGTCCTGCTTAGTTGCTGAACACAGCCTATGGCCTTGCCTAGACAGGGATCCCTGTCAGAGACTCTACTCAATCACAGATAGTAGCCTGCATCCCCACAAATGAAGGAGCCCAAATAGCAAGAGGAGAGCATAGCCTTCAGCCCCAACCAAATAGCAGAAAAAGCTGTTGGCTGTTCCTGACCAGGCTGTCTGGCCAGTGATCTCTCTACTATTTGAGCTTATCCCATGGTCTTGGCCAACTTCAAGGCACAACCTCTGTTCCTTCCTGATCACAGAGCACAGCCTGATAATCCATCCAGTCACAAAGTCTTGCCTTCATGCTGCATGAATTCAGATTCCATCCATCACTACCATCAAGATAAGGTCAAAACCTTGGGAGCCACCAAAGTAAGGGTGATTGTAGAGCCCAGTCTGTAGCCCTGCCCAATTGCAGAGATCAACTACAGACACTGCCCTGCCTAGGAACACAGACTGTGACACTGCCTACCAGAGGTGATTATGAAGCCTGGCAAGTGATGCCACAAGACTGTGGACCTCAACCAAAAGCCCCATCTAATCATGAAGTACAGGTAGCAAGGCAAATTGGATAAGGACCATAGCCAGCAAGCCAACCCAAATATGGAGCCCAGCCAGCAGTCCCCAATCAGATCACACTGAACTAGAGATCACAACAGAATATGACTTGCTGCAGATGCTATCAGCCGACCCACCCAGAATCCCAAGCTATGTTAATGGATGAATGCCTTTCTTTGTTGAAACAAATCTGTAAATACTAAAAGAGGAGATTGCTTCCTCAAATGTGTGGATAAAAAAGCAAGTATACAAAGTTCACAAAGAATCAATTAAACATGACATTTCCAAAGGAAACTAATAAAGCTGCAACTAATAAAGTTGACCATAAAGAATGGAGATCTACAAACTGACAAAGAATTCAGAATAATCCTCTTAAGTTCAGTGAACCACAAGAAAATGCAGAGACAGCTAAAGAAAATTAGGGGGGAAAATGCATGAACAAAATAAAAAGTATGGCAAAGAGATAAAAACAACAACAACAACAACAAAAAAAAAATACCAGAAATCCTAGAGCTGAAGAATGATTGAACTAAATAATTCAATAGAGAACTTCAACAGCAGACTCATCCATGTAGAAGAAAGAATCAGTGAAATTGCAAACAAGTAATTTGAAATTGTCCAGTCAGGGCAGTGAGAAAAAAAAAGAAGAATGAAAAAGAGGGAAAAGAACTAATGGGAGTTATAGGAAAACATGAAGTAAAACAACATATGACTTATATGAATTAGGAATCCCATAAAGAGAAGAAAGAGAGAAAGGGACAGGAAGTCTATTTCAAGAAATAATGCCTGAAAACTTCTAAACATAGGGAGAGAATCAGACATCCAGATTCATGAGACTGCAAAGACCCCAAATATATTGAATCCCCAAAGGGATATAATGGGGTACATATAGCTAAATTTTCAAAGATCAAAGACAAAGAGAATTTTCAAAGGTCAAAGACAAAGCAACAAGAGAAAAGAGACTTGCCTCATACAAGTGAAATCACATAAGATAGTCAGTAGATTTCTCAGCAGAAACTTGGAAGTCCAGGAAAGAGTGGAATGATATATTCAGAATATTGGAAAAAAAAATCTGTCAACCAAGAATGATAGCCTGGCCTAGTTTTCTTACATAAATAAAGAAGTAATAAATCCTTTCTCAGACAAGAAAGCTTAGAGAGTTTATCACCATTAACCTGTCTTACAAGAAATTCTAATGAGAGTTCTTCAAATTGACATGAAAGGACACTCAATAACCATATATATATATATATATATATATATATATATATATATATATATATATATATATATATGAATATGTAAAACTCACTGCTATATGTAAATATATAAAATGAGTCCCTAATATTGTAATAGTGGTGCCTAAATCACTTTCAACTCTAGTTTAAAAGTTAAAAAATGAATGTATTAAAAATAACTATAACTACAATAATTTGTAACTATATTCCAATGTAATAAAAATGTAAATTGTAACATCAATAATCTAAAATTGAGCAGGGGAGAGGTATAAAATTTCTGCATGCTATTGAGCTAAAATTTTTATCACCTTAAAATAGGAAAACTTTGCTTTAAGGACACAGAAGAGTGAAAATTAAAGGATGGAAAAGATATTCCAAGTAAACAAATACTAACAAACTGAAAAGGGAAATAAACAGTATTTCAATGATGGTAATTATTTAATACCTGAATCTCAACAATGGATAAATCATCCAGACAGAAAATCTATAATGAAAGAGTAGATTTCAAAAACACTATTGAACTAATGGACTTAACTGATATATATATATATATATATATATATATATATATATATATATATATATATATATATATATAATATATAAAACATTCCATCTAATAACACCGAACACATTCTCTCAAACATGCAAGAAACAGTGTTCAAGATAGATCATATGTTAGGCAACACAACAAAGTCAACAAATTCAAGAATTTTGAAATTATATCAAGTACCTTTTTGACCATAATGATATGAATTAGAAATTAATAAAAGATGAAAACTTGGAAAATTTCCAATTATATGGAAATTAAACAACATACTCCTGAACAACTAATGAAGCAACAAAGAAATCAAAAAGGAAATCAAAAATATCTTGAAACAAACAAAAATGGAAATACAATATGCCAAAATGCATGGGAGGTAGCAAAAGCAGTTAAGAGGAAAGTTTATAGCTATAAATGCTCACATTAAGAAAAAAAATAAATATGATCTCAAATATACAACCTAACATTACTCCTCAAGGAACTAGAAAAAGAGCAACAAATTAAGCCAAATTTGGCAGAAGGAAGGAAAAAATAAAGATTAAAGTGAAACAAATAAAATAAATACTAGGAAAACAACAGAAAAGATCAATGAAACTAGAGTGGTTTTTGAAAAGATAAACAAAAATAATAAAACTTTAGATGGACTAATCAAGAAAAAAAAAGAGAGCTCAAGTAAATAAAATTATAAACAAAAGAAAACATTACAATTGATACAGTAGAAATACAAAGGCTCATAAGAGACTACTAAGAACAACTGTATGCCAACAAATTGGACAACTAGGAAAAAATAGATAAATTCTTCAGTCTAAGGGGAATCTAGCATCTTTGAACACGTTTGTGTGGGCTCACTTTTGTAGGTTAGAGATAATATGTGAATGTCATTCTTACAGTAGAAATAATGTCATCCTAGAGGAGCAGAGGTCAAGTTTTGTTAACTATCTGAGAGTAGATGAACACAGTTGCCACAACAAGCCAAGACATAGGAATAGTAACACAAAGTATTGTTTAAGCAACCTTTAGTGATGGTTAATTAATCACAAAGTCCCTAGAAATGAAATAGACACACTATTAAGATGCTGATTCATATATGTTGGAGAAAAAATTTAAACATTATAATTCAATTCACAGTAATGGGAATTCATGGTCTTTTTTTTCAGTTTCTAGAACTAAGTTAGTTCTCAGACATGGAGTCCTTTAACTGAGGTGGAGAATGTATCATTTTGAGGAAAGATCCTGTTTCATAGTCACATGTGTATTCCATGAATCTTCCTTAAGTTTTGCTTGTTTTCCAGGTGAGTGTAAACATGGGAAAGATAAATAGCTATACTTTTAGGATTATTAGATACCAACTCTGAGCTTACATTGACTCTGAGAGTCTCAAAATGCCATTGAGGTCCAAAGGTAAAAATGAAGACTTGAAGAGTTAGGAGTTAGATAAAGACTTAGCCTCCTGCAAAGATCAATAAAACTAAAAGCTGGTTCTTTGAGAAGATAAACAAAATTGATAAACCATTAGCCAGACTCATCAAGAAAAAAAGGGAGAAGACTCAAATCAATAGAATTAGAAATGAAAAAGGAGAAGTAACAACTGACACTGCAGAAATACAAAAGATCATGAGAGATTACTACAAGCAACTCTATGCCAATAAAATGGACAACCTGGAAGAAATGGACAAATTCTTAGAAATGCACAACCTGCCAAGACTGAATCAGGAAGAAATAGAAAATATGAATAGACCAATCACAAGCACTGAAATTGAAACTGTGATTAAAAATCTTCCAACAAACAAGAGCCCAGGACCAGATGGGTCACAGGCGAATTCTATCAAACATTTAGAGAAGAGCTAACACCTATCCTTCTCAAACTCTTCCAAAATATAGCAGAGGGAGGAGCACTCCCACACTCATTCTACGAGGCCACCATCACCTTGATAGCAAAACCAGGCAAGGATGTCACAAAGAAGGAAAACTACAGGCCAATATCACTGATGAACATAGATGCAAAAATCCTCAACCAAATACTAGCAAACAGAATGCAACAGCACATTAAAAGGATCATACACCATGATCAAGTGTGGTTTATTCCAGGAATGCAAGGATTCTTCAATATATGCAAATCAATCAATGTGATACACCATATTAACAAACTGAAGAAGACAAACCATATGATCATCTCAATAGATGAAGAGAAAGCTTTCGACAAAATTCAACACCCATTTATGATAAAAACCCTGCAGAAAGTAGGCATAGAGGGAACTTTCCTCAACATAATAAAGGCCATATATGACAAACCCACAGTCAACATCGTCCTCAATGGTGAAAAACTGAAACCATTTCCACTAAGATCAGGAACAAGACAAGGCTGCCCACTCTCACCACTCTTATTCAACTTAGTTTTGGAAGTTTTAGCCACAGCAATCAGAGAAGAAAAGGAAATAAAAGGAATCCAAATTGGAAAAGAAGAAATACAGCTGTCACTGTTTGCAGATGACATGATATTATACATAGAGAATCCAAAAGGTGCTACAGGAAAACTACTAGAGCTAATCAATGAATCTGGTAAAGTAGCAGGATACAAGATTAATGCACAGAAATCTCTGGCATTCCTGTACACTAATGATGAAAAATCTGAAAGTGAAATCAAGAAAACACTCCCATTTACCATTGCAACAAAAAGAATAAAATATCTAGGGATAAACCTACCTAAGGAGACAAAAGACCTGTATGCAGAAAATTATAAGACACTGATGAAAGAAATTAAAGATGATAGAAATAGATGGAGAGTTAAACCATGCTCCTGGATTGGAAGAATCAACATTGTGAAAATGACTCACCTACCCAAAGCAACCTACAGATTCAATGCAATCCCTATCAAATTACCACTGGCATTTTTCACAGAACTAGAACAAAAAATTTCAAAATTTGTTTGGAAAAATAAAAGGCCCCGAATAGCCAAAGCAATCTTGAGAACGAAAAACGGAGCTGGAGGAATCAGGATCCCTGACTTCAGAATATACTACAAAGCTACAGTAATCAAGACAGTGTGTTACTGGCACAGAAACAGAAAGATAGATCAATGGAACAGGATAGAAAGCCCAGAGATAAACCCATGCACATATCATCAACTTATCTTTGTTAAAGGAGGCAGGAATGTACAGTGGAGAAAGGACAGTCTCTTCAATAAGTGGTGCTGGGAAAACTGGACAGGGACATGTAAAAGTATGAGATTAGATCATTCCCTAACACCATACACAAAAATAAGCTCAAAATGGATTAAAGACCTAAATGTAAGGCCAGAAACTATCAAACTCTTAGAGGAAAACATAGGCAGAACACTCTATGACATAAATCACAGCAAGATCCTTTTTGACCCACCTCCTAGAGAAATGGAGATAAAGACAAAAATAAACACATGGGACCTAATGATACTTCAAAGCTTTTGCACAGCAAAGGAAACCATAAATAAGACCAAGAGACAACCCTTAGAATGGGAGAAAATATTTGCAAGTGAAGCAACTGATAAAGGATTAATCTCCAAAATTTATAACAGCTCATGCAGCTCAATAGCAAAAAAACAAACAACCCAATCCAAAAATGGGCAGAAAACTTAAATAGGCATTTCTCCAAAGAAGATATACAGACTGCCAACAAACACATGAAAGAATGCTCAACATCATTAATCATTAGAGAAACGCAAATCAAAACTACAATGAGATATCATCTCACACCAGTCAGAATGGTCATCATCAAGAAATCTAGAAACAATAAATGCTGGAGAGGGTGTGGAGAAAAAGGAACACTCTTGCACTGCTGGTGGGAATGTGAATTGGTACAGCCACTATGGAGAACAATATGGAGCTTCCTTAAAAAACTAAAAATAGAACTACCATATGACCCAGCAATCCCACTACTAGGCATATACCCTGAGAAAACCATAATTCAAAAAGAGACATGTACCAAAATGTTCATTACAGCTCTATTCACAATAGCCCGGAGATGGAAACAACCCAAGTGTCCATCATCAGATGAATGGATAAAGAAGATGTTGCACATATATACAATGGAATATTACTCAGCCATAAAAAGAAACGAAACTGAGCTATTTGTACTGAGGTGGATAGACCTAGAGTCTGTCATACAGAGTGAAGTAAGTCAGAAAGAGAAAGACAAATACCGTATGCTAACACACATATATGGAATTTAAGAAAAAAAAATGTCATGAAGAACTTAGGTGTAAAACAGGAATAGAGACACAGACCTATTGGGGGTGGGCTTAGGGATATGTGGGGGGGTTGTGACGTGGAGGGGGAGAGGCATGGACGTGTATACACTGCCGGGCGTGGGGTGGATGGATGGTGGGGGGTGGCTGCGTGGCGCGGGGGGATTGGCTCGGAGCTTTGTGGCCGCCTGGAGGGGTGGGATGGGGAGGGTGGGAGGGAGGGAGACACAGGAGGGAGGGGATGTGGGAACAGATGTATATGAATGACTGATTCACTTCGTTGTAAAGCAGAGACTAACAAAAAAAAATATTCAAATACAAAAAAAAAAAAAAAAAGACAGCCTCCTGAAATACTAAATACTAGAGTAAGTGACAAATAATATGTATATGTACATATATAATGTGTATATTTATGTATAAACAATTTATATTTATGTGTGCTATTATAATTTATATGTCATATATAATCATTTGAGACATATATATCATATTTTGTGTAGATATATACATATATAGAAGCTGAAGACAAATTTTAAATTGATTTTTATCTTAAATAAATCTGTTTTTGTAATGTTGGCCTCTGATATTCAGGGACCTTTTAGGTTTAATTAGAAATAATCTTCATATATATTTTTGGTTATGATCTAATTTACCCTCTACACATTAGGAAGGGAGAAAGTGATTTACTATATTGAACAAAAGAATCAGATTTACAATTTGAATTTTATTATAAAAACTTGGAGTATCTAAATGCGCTTTTACTTTCTTGAATATTTAGTACTAGTACTAATAAAAGCATGACAACAAATAAAACAATTGTTCAGAGCATCAAGTCTGTTTATCAAAAATTATTTCCCATCCTATAAAATAAATAAGCTACAAGGGTAAATTGTACACATAAGGAATACAGCCAATGTTTTATAATAACTGTAAATGGGATAGAACCTTTAAAAATTATGAATCACTAAGTTGTACATCTGTAACTTATATAATATTGTACATCAGATATATCTAAATTTAAAAATGAATAAATAAATAAAAAGAAAATATTATGTAACCATCCCTATTGAGACCTGTAGTCAAAAGTGTTTAAATTCCCCTCCAAATTATTTGAGTAGCTTTCAAATGAATATAACTAAATGTAAGCAATTTTACTTCTATAATGTTTCCACATAGTAGTAATCATAGTTACATTATAAAATATGATAATTTTTTAAAGATTTAGGGGTTTTGATGAATAATGAGTTGGAAAACATCAGGAATATTCCTTTGTTAAAAATTTGAACAAAATACTGTTCTGTTTACTCACTTGGTAAGCAATGCTCTGTTTAAATTCAAAATTTTTTTAAGTTTCAAAAAGTGCTTACTAATTGCAAAGTATCTTAGGCATTGATAAACTCTACTTCCTATGTAAATAATTTATTGTTATAGTGCTACTACATAACTATAAAAAATCCCAGTGGCTTACTGAAATAAATGTTTATCATTTATGCATCTGAAATCAGCTGGGGTTAGTTAGGAGATACTGACTGCCTTTTTTGGATTGACTGGTTAGGGATTGACTTATATTTTCTTTAGCTGACTTATATTTTCTTTCCTCTCAATTTGTGTTTCATCTTTCAATAGGTTCTCATGATGTCTTAATCAATGTTCTCCAGAGAATCAGAACCTATAGGATGTGTGTGTGTGTGTGTGTGTGTGTGTGTGTGTGTGTGTGTGTATACAGGAGAACCTATGTTCCAATTCAAGTCTAAAGACAGTTGACTGTAGAAGAAAGAAGAGTCAATGCTGCAGATGAAGTTTAAAGGCAGTCTGCTGGAAAATCCTCTCTTATTTGTGGAGGCTGGTCTTTTTGTTCTATTAGGCTTTTAACTGGTTGGATGAAGCCTACTCACGTTATGGAGGGAAATCTGCTTTACTCAAAGTCCACCAATTTAAATGTTAATCCCATCCAAATACACCCTCACAGAAAGACACAAAGTAATATTTGACAAAATATCTGGGTGCCTGATGCCACAGACACGTTGGCACATAAAATAAATCACCACACATGAGAATATCAGAGGCTTAGGAACAAAAGAGAAAATATGCAAAACTTCTTCAGCTATAGACTCAGAACTGGCATGACATAATTTCTGCCACAATCTATGGGATAAAGCAAATCACAGGGTCAACAAGTTTAAGACATAGGGAACAAGGCACCAACACTTCAATGTGAGGAATTTCAAAGTCCTACAACAAAGTGTATGAATACTGACAGAGGTGATTATTTGAAGTTATTAATGCAATCAGTCTAAAATATTTTTTAAAATCTTTGGTATGATTTTATTTTAACCAATGCTTCTTCATTGCCTGATTTTATCATACACTTAGATGAATAATTCAGAATACTTTCTTACAAGTAAGTCCAGATAAGATTTGTGAGATTTAAACTGAAGAGATGTTTGTCAGTCCTTGAAAAATGATTAACAACAATATTATACAACTTGCAAGATACGCAAAATAGAGTTAGAATTTTTAATTACTATAACAAAGAAGTCAGCCAGATGTTTAGTTATCTATCAACAATTTTGTATCCTGTAGAGTACATAGTGTTGAGCTGACTGAGAATTTATGTACTTTATTCCCTGATTTAAAGCTGAATCCCCAAGGTTTAATGAGTATATGGTGTAAATAATGAGTATTTGAATTTCATATTTTTGTCCTGAGTGATGCTCTTTACTTTTTCTTCCTTCATAGATCATTTTATAGAAGGAAAGAGTTAGATATATCCACATAAATGATGCCAAAGAAAGTTTTAAAAAATGAAGCAAGGTAAAAATAATTTCATACAAATATTGACAGGAATTTTTTAGGTTAAGAAAATTTTTAGTAATAATTTTATTCATGCCTAGCACACCAATATTTGAAAAATAATGTAAAATTGAGAAAAAAGAAAAAAATGTATGAAGAAATTTTCTGATCATCTCTGAAAGTGAAAACTGAAAGGAAAGTAGTTAAGAAGAATACTTATTTGTAATTGATGTAAAGTATGTATTTAAAATTTTTCTTCTCTCTGTTGGAAATGTTAATCTGATTTGATAATGTTTTAAAATTTTATTATTCATGAGGAATATTTTTACCATGCTTATTTGAAAAGGCTTTAATTTTTTTTGTCATTTCCTGTCTTTAGCTCAAAATTTTTCTTCCTAAATGGTAAGATACACTCTATTATAAATTTGAATACATTATGCATACAAACAGCTAGAACTTGCCATATATTTGGAATTACAAATTGGTTTTAAATACTGGTAGATGACTAGTATTATTCTTGAATATAGTTAACTGAAGTATAGTTAATCAGTTCTCTGATACAGTTCACTGATAAATTTTAAGTATATAACATTATCTTTTTAAATCAGCATTTATGTTACCATTTTCAGGGCAAATCAAAGCTCCCTCATTTTTCTGGAGTTACATAGAGAAGAGACCTGTTGGTTTCTCAGTTTAATTCATGATGCCTGCAAGCATCAGAAAAGCAAACAAATAATTTTTGAACCATACTTCAAAGTTGTAAGTAGTTACAAAGATTTATAGACAGGTAAGAACTTCCATAACATTTAATTTCTCCCCAGCTCAGCTTCCTTCTAACGAATTCCAAAATAGACAATTTAATCTTGTCAGAATATATAAGAAGAATAAGCTTTACAATTAATCCTCATATTCAAATCAAATATTTTTTTAAGGACAGTACCATCTGAGTATCAGCTCTTTGTAGGGTGTTTCCACTTTTTGAACTACTGTAAGACTAATTAATCTGTGAATCTTCCAAATAATCAGAGGAACCTAACTTTCAGGCAACTAGGTGCCACTGTGAAATGTCTTGGACCTTCACATTAAAAATTTCAGGCTACATAAATCCTATGTTCCAGAGGCAGAAAATTATCATCCACATTAATAATTAAGAACTGGCCTATAATAACAAAACCAAAATATTTTCAAATGTATTCCTCCAGATTCAATCTCTTAGTAAGGAACAGTATAGGATCTAGAAAAAGTCCAGAATTACCTCAATAGAAAAATCTGAATATAATATTTTTAAAGGGAAAACTACAGATGAATACAGTTATTTAATATATACAAATTATAAAAATATTTGCAGAAACAACTAAGCAATATGTAAAAGTATAATTTTAAAAGGTCAAATTAGATATAGTCCAGGAATTCAAGACTAGTATAACATTTAAATATCTATGAACTGTTCCACTTCAAATTAGAGAAAAAGATGCATAATTATTGCAATAGATTTAAATTACTTGATAAAATTTATATCTATTTTTGACAAACACAAATATTTTTTAAAACTACAAACAATTTTAAAAGTCTTTATCTAATAGATTTAATGGAAAAATGATGAAAATTTATCCACTATTTGAAATAAAAAATGTGATAAAGGGCTTCCTTGGTGGCGTAGTGGTTGAGAGTCTGCCTGCCGATGCAGGGGTCACGGGTTCATGCCCCGGTCCGGGAAGATCCCACATGCCACGGAGTGGCTAGGCCCGTTAGCCATGGCCGCTGAGCCTGTGAATCCAGAGACTATGCTCTGCAACGGGAGAGGCCACAGCAGTGAGAGGCCTGTGTACCACAAAAAAAAAAAAAATGTGATAAAGATACTTGTCACTATCCCTTCTATTAAGAATTGTACAGGAGGTAAAATCAATAAAACAAAGAATGAAATAAGAAGAAATAAAGTATATAAAAATATAAATTTTAAATTCTGCAGATGAGGTATTTCCTTGTAAAGTCCAAAGTAACATGCAACTAAACTATTAGAATGAATAAGGAAATTTTCAAGGTCTCCAGGAAAATGAAAATATGCACAATTATTTCTCTGTATATTAACAACAACAACAAAAATAGAAAGCAAATGTTTTAAATTAATGTCTTTTCAAAACATTGAAATTTTAAAAATAATATCTTTTCAAAACATCAAAAATTAAATACTGGGACTTTGTGTTTCTAGTTCTGCATGTAAGGATCTTGGAGCTTACGACTCTTTCTAACAAGTAAACATCTGAACAGACTGAAAAATTAACAATTCTTCTTGGATTTGTAAGAGAGAGCAATACAAAGGGTACATCACTGCTCCTAAGACTGAAGAGACTCACAAGTGGAAATAGGCTCAAGAACCAGTGTCAGGATCAAAAATCATGAACTGTAATTGACAGATTGCTGAAGACTCAGTGTGGACAACTCTGAAAGCTCAAAACCCAAGGTGAACCCAGTCAACAATATTGTGAGATTCACTTTCTAGAGCTCCACCAGATTCCCACAGTAAATATAGGAGAAAAAGAACCCTATCCAGTTTCAGGTAGGGGAGAGGAAAGAAACCATTTTGAAATATTCCAGAGTATTCTGTTCTTCTTAACAAGTCCTGTTCTCAGGTGAAACTAGTTACCGTATGTATGTACAGGTGGGGGTGTTATCAGATTCTGACATCAGGGAAGGGAAATATTCAACTCCAGCCCACTCTAGTCATCCTGGTCCATCTAAGGGGTAGAAAAAAAAATGGAAAAACACTTGTGAAGTTCACAGTCCAGAGTCATAGGCTTACTAAAAGACTGAGACCCAATCTTAGGACTATAGAATGCTGCTCCTCCCTGCACACCTCACCATCACATTACTAAAGATCTATCTACAGCATTTCCCTTTAGCCGGTACATCATTCTCTAATTTCAAAAAAGAAAAAAACTAAAACATATGAAAAAGGCCAAAGACACAGTTTGAAGAGGTAGAGCAAGCTTCAGAAACAGACATGGCAGAAATGTTGTAATTATTAATAAAGACTTTTAAAGAACTATGGTTAATATGTTTTAATGGGCTCTAATGGATAAAGTAGACAACATGCAAGAATAGGTGGGCAATATAAGCAGAGATGGAAATCCTAAGAAAGAACCAAAAAGAAAAGCCAGAGATAAAAAAAAAAGGCCTCATAACAGAAATGAAGAATGCTTCTGATATCCTTACTATTAGAAAGCACACAGCTGAGGAAAGAATCTCTAAGCTAGAGAATATATTAATAGAATCATTGAAAACTGAAAAGCAAAGAGAACAAAGACTGAGAAAAACAGAACAGAATATTGGAGGACTGTGGGAAAACAACAAAATGTGTAACCTACATGTAATGGAAATAGCAGAAGTAAAAGAAAGACAAAGGAACAGAAGAAATATTTGAAACAACACTGCCCTTGAATTAATGTCAGATACCAAACCACAGAAGCTAGAACAACAAGCAAGATAAATGACACAAAAAAGCCACACCTAGGCATATCTTTTGTAAACTATAGGAAATCAAAGATAAAGAAAAAAATCCTCAAAGAAGCTAGAGGAGGAAAAAAGCTTATCTATAGAGAATCAAGGGGAAGAGATAAATTGGGAGTTTGGAACTGATGTATACACATTACTATATTTAAAATAGACAACCAAAAAGAACCTACTGTATAACATAAGGAACTGCTCAATATTCTGTAATAACATAAATGGGAAAAGAATTTGGAAAAGAATACATATATGTATATGTATAACTGAATCACTTTGCTGTACACCTGAAAGTAACACAACAATATAAATCAACTATAGTCCAATATAAAATAAAATAAAATAAATAAAGATTACATCTGACTTCACTGTAGAAACCATGCAAGCAAGAAAAGAATGGAGGAAAATATATAAGGTGTTGAGAGCAAAAAACACTAGTTTAGAATCCTGTACCCCGGAAATTATCCTTCAAAAGTGAAGAAGAATAAAGACCTTCTCAGAAAAACAAAAATTGAAGAAATTTGTTTCCAGCATACCTGCCTTGCAAGAAATGTTAAAAGAAGTTCTTTAAAGAGATGAAAAATAATATTGGTCAGAAACTTGGATCTATATAAAGTAAGAAAAAACATAGAAAAAGAAATAAGAAGAGGTAAAATAAAATATTTTATTTGTATTTTTCTTAACTGATCTAACAGATAATAGCTTGTTTAAAATAATACCAAAAATGTATTTATTTATGTATGCACATTCATTTATGTATACACATAATTTAGGTATATACAGACATATATATATATATATATATATATATATGTATATATGACTATGTATGCTTATATTGTATTCTTTTATATAATTAAAAGGGATGACCGCAAGGGACAGGAGGAAAATGAATTTTTTGTTATTGTAAGGTACTCACAACACACATGAGGTAGTATAGTGTTACTTGAAAATGAAATTGGATTAGTTGTAAATGGTTCAAAGTCGAGGGCAACCACTTAGAAAAGGAAAAAAAAGGTATATATTCTAAGAAAAGAGGGAAGTGGATTTATATAAAATGCTCCCTTAAAACCACAAAATGAAGAAAAAGAATAGAAGAAAAAATAGGAACAAAGAAAAAGAACAACAAATAGAAAACAGGAACAAATGTAGATATAATCCAACTATACCAGGAATCACTTTGAATATCAGTGTTCCAAATGCACCAGTTAAAAGAGACTAGCAGAGTGGATAAAGAGACAAGACTCAACTATATGGTGTTTACAAGAAACTTATTTTAAATGTAAAGACATATATGTATTAAATGCAAATGGATAGAGGATAATATACCATGCTAAAACAACTTAAAATAAAGTAGGAGTATGTATATTAATTTTAGATAAGCAGAATTCAAAGTAAGGAAAATTATCAGGGATAAAGAAGGACATTACATAATGATAAAGGGGCCAGTTCTCCAATAAAACATAATTTTTACATGTATGCACCTAACAACAGAGTGTCCAGGTATATGAGGCAAAAACTAATAGAATTGAAAAGAGAAATATCAATAGATAAATCCACTATCATAGTTGGAGACTTTAGTATCCTTCTTTCAGAAATGGACAGATCCAGCAGGCAGAAAATCAGTAGGGACACAATTAACTCAATGATACCATCAGTCAACAGGATATAATTGACATCTATAGACTACTTTGTCCAACAACAGCAAAATATGTAGAGATTAAATAAAACACAGATCAAAGAAAAAATCTCAACAGAAATTTTAAAATATTTTGAACTAAATGAAAACACAACATCAAAATTTGTGGAATGTAGCAAAAGCAGTGCTTAAAAGGAAATTCATAGAATTGAGTGCATATATTGAAAAGAAGAAATATTTAAAATCAGTAATCTAACTTCTTACCCAGGAAATTAGAAAAAGAAGACTAAATTAAATTTAAAATAAGTAAAAGAAAAGAATAAGAGCAGAAGTCAATAAAATTGAAAACAGAAAATCAATAGAGAAAATCAATGTAACCAAAAATTAGTTCTTTGAAAAGATCAATAAAATCAATAAGCTATTAGGATTAGGTTAGCTCTTAAGAGTGAAGTCCTCATAAATGGTATTACTGCCTTTATGAGTCTTGAGAAAGCTTGTTTTCTCTTCTGCTCTCATGCCATGTTTTCTCTTCTGCTCTCTGCTCTCAATACCTTGAGAGAAATTGTCATTCTCTAACATATAAGAGGTCTGTTATTAGAACCCGATCATGGTGGCATACTGATTTTGCATGTCCAGCCTCCAGAACTGTGAGAAATAATTGTTTGTTGTTTAAAAGCCACTGATATCTTTGTTATAGCATCCTGAGCTAAGACATGTAGTGAACTTTTTTTTCTACTTTTCCAAATTGCTCAATTATACTACTTTTCCCCCTTTATGTGCTTTTTTGAATTTGTTTTACAATTTATTTTCTATTTATTTTCTTTAATATATTTTTATAGTTTTAATTAAAATTAAGTTGATTTATAAAAGCAGATTTCAGTATACTTAGTGAGGCATGTAGTTAAAGTTTTTCAACTGCAATATTCCTCATAACTAGAAACATATTATTCCAAATACAGTCTTTTTTAATGGATACCTATTGCTAATTTTATCTTCCCTGCAGAACAATTATTAATGGAGCACTGTGCTTTATTACATGACCACATGCCCTCAACCTATTTCAATGGCCTTCATTTTCCTATTCTAGTACCTGGAATATGATTCAGAAAGCATTAAAAGTTTCTGTATTATTATTATAATAATTATATCCCAATAAATTATATCTCTTCAAGAAATTTGACCATTATCATACCTATTATGCACAATTTATTTATAGAGAATGCAACTCAAAAACACAGTCAGAGCTACTTCACATTTTAAATCTACTATGTAGATGTTTATGATAATAGTTTTTTTCCAACTACTCTGAACTGTGAAATTATTGTCACATACTTTCTAACTCTAGAAGTTTAAAAGATTATTTTGTATTAAGTTATGGCTGAAACTCTCACATGCTTAAGTGCTTAAATTAAAATTATTAAAAGTATATTATTTTTCTATGAACATTTTCAAGTAATAAAATAGGTATTTTAGAACATTTAAAATACTTAAACAATATTCAATGATATTTTTTCTAAATTTTAAGTATTTCTAATTTATTTAAAATATTTAAATGTATATTATCTTAAATAAGGAGATTCTTTAATAAGAAAATTAAAATGGCCTTTATCAAAAATGAAAATAAACTCATTTTCAGAGAAAAAAAACTACTAACATTTTGGGCTATGTAATCTCAGGATTATTTCCATCTGTATGAAACCCCTCTCCTCACTACACAATTTCTATATTCATAGGAATATAATGAAATGTATTCAGTTCTTTAATGCTTTAAACTTAGAAACAAAATTTGAGATTCTATCAACAGATGGTGGAGTGAAGCAGATTACAGGCTTACTCTCCCAATTATTGTTGAAATGCATTAAAAAAGAAGAGGAAGAAGAAGAAGAAAGAAGAAGAAGAAGAAGAAGAAGAAGAAGAAGAAGAAGAAGAAGAAGAAGAAGAAGAAGAAGAAGAAGAAGAAGAAGAAGAAGAAGAAGAAGAAGAAGAAGAAGAAGAAGAAGAAGAAGAAGAAGAAGAAGAAGAAGAAGAAGAAAGAAAGAAAGAAAGAAAGAAAGAAAGAAAGAAAGAAAGAAAAAAAAAAGAAAGAAAGAAAAGAAACAGCCAAATAAATAGGAACAAACTGCATGCTGTGAAATCTGAAAAAGAAAAAAAAAAAGCATCGGCTAAAAAAATAGCATTCTGGCAAAGAATGGCAAGGTTCCTATCCCTAGCTCTGAAAAGAAGATGGAGTGTTGAGTGAGAAAGAGAAACATTCAGAACTGTCAGACATTTCTCACAACTTTGAAGAAAGTAGAATTGGAGTCAGTGAGGTAAAGTATGGAAAATTATGCCTCTTTCTCCCCTATGATTTTTGTTCTGGGTTCCAGTGAGATCTATTAATGAAAATATCTTCTTAAAAAGGGCATGCCAAACAGTCAATGTGAACAAACACAAAGGTTGCCCCTGAAAGTATAGGTACTAGGCTCCACACACCCACTCATTTATTCATTTATTTAACATATATTTACTGAGTGCTTTCTTAGTAATAGCAACTATTCTAGACATTAACACTAATGACAAAAATGAGATATCATGGGTTTAAATTCTAGCAGGTGAGAGAAATACAGACTGAAACTATAAAATACAGATTACTTCATGGCATGGTAAATGATTGAACTAGATCATTAAGGATAATGTGATAGAGAGTAACTAGGATGAGAAGGTGGGCACCATTAGACTGGGTGGTGAGGCCTCTCTGAGACTATAATGGTTGAACTGTAGCCTGGATGAAGGATCCAGCAGGGCAAAGATCCAGCAGGGAGACAGACTGATCCACACAGAGGTCAGAGGAAGAAAAAGGGCCTGAGGGGAAAACAGGTTCATCAACTTCCTTGACTAGATTGATAATGAGCAAGAGTAAGACATCCAGAGCAGAAACTTCAAGAGGGGAAAGAGGTTAGATAACGCACACCACAGAAGAGCTGGGGTTTTATTTGAAGAGGAACTGGGAGTTTCTCACAATGACCCTGCTCCAGGATGCAGGAAAGGCAGCACTACCGCGGGATTTGGGGAGACATACTGACCACAGGGTGGACATCAGCTCTCAGCTCACCAGGCAAGGGCAGCTGCATTCTCACTCCTTGGACCCTCAGCATCATCTTCCTGCTTTTTGTAAAATGTACAAGTCTTTAATATGCTTTAAATAAATGAAGAAGATAGAAATTCAGAAACATAACTGAATGCATATGGAAACTTGATACCATTGTTTTCCATATCAGTGGGGAAAATGTACTATTCTTATTATAAACAGGATATAAAATTATCTTTCCACATGAATTAAATAGGATGAAATTATAATATATATAACTCCATCCACAGATATGATTTGTGGTGACTTAATATAAGAAAAGAATGAAACTTTAAGTTTCTTGTATTTTATTACTTATGACTAAAATCTGTTATACAGAATGACAATGTAAACAAAGTTAAATGACAAACCACAGAGACTGAGTATGTTTCCAACAAAAGCAAATAAAATTTAAAAAGATAAATTGTAATATACAAAGAATTCACCCATAAATAACTTTAAAAACAGGCTATTTATGTAAGTGACAGTATCTAAGAAGGGGATACAAGCATATGCAAATATATTCAATCTGAAGGACGTTGGCCAAGAGGGTAGAGTAGGAAGACCTTGAGCTAACCTCCGGCCATGGGCACACCAAAATTACAACTATTCACAAAGCAATTATTGATGAGAATGACCTGAAGGTATGTATAAAAGATCTTCTACAACTGAAGATATAAAAAGGAACAACAATGAGACAGGATAGGAGGGGTAGAGATTCAGTACAGTCAACCCCACATACCTGGTTAGGTGACCACAAATAAGAGAATAATCACAATTGCAGAGATTCTCCCCAGGGAGAGAAGGATCCAAGCCCCATATTAGGCTCCCCAACCTGAGTATCCTGCACCAGGAAGGTGAGCTCCCAGAATACCTTTGAAAGGTAGTGGAGCTGGCATTCAGGAGAGCGAGAGGGTTGTAGGAAACAAGAGACTCCAATCTTAAAGGCACACACAAAATCTCATATGCTCTGAGACCCAGGGAAGGACAGTAATTTGAAAGGAGCCTGGATCAAACCCACTTGCTGATCTCGGAGAGTCTCCTGCTAAGGAAGGAGGCAACTGAGACTTACCCTGGGGACAGATATTGCTGATAGTCATTTTGGGGAGCTCATTTTACCATGAAAACACTAGTGCTGGCAAGAGGGGTTTTGGCATCCTCCCTCTAGCTTATTAACACTGGAACTCAGCCCTGCCCACTAGACAGTTAATGTATGAGTACTGCTTTAATGAAGTCACTGTACTTAAAGGGCAATCTGGCATCCTTGGAAACATGCTGTTCCACCTGAGCACTGTGGTGGCCACTCCTTCTCTGCACCCAATCTGCTATATCTACTGAAGTGTCATTACTAGCATTTGTACCTGATCATAGGACATCAGCTTCCTAATTGACGGGGGGGTGGGAGGTGTTCAGTGATTTATTAGCTGGGACATTGAAAACAGTGAGGACTGCCTCAGGCACTTGCAGGTGAACCCACATGTCCCTCCACACATCCTGACACCACAAGGTCCCACACGTGAATCATCCACTCCTTGGCTTTCCATTGTGCATGCAATACAGTTAATCTCTTTAGAACAGCCCAACTGTTAGTGCAAAGGATTAATGGCCAGTGCTCATGAATGAACACTAGTCAAACCCACTGGCTGTTGTGATTTATTCCTTCCTGAGAGACTCAATCTGTGTTTGCTGCTAGGAGCTGTTGCTCTATGGGGGTATATCATGTTTCTTCTCTCTTCCATATCTGGGGCCAAATCCTACGGATACTCTCTCCTTCTGCTGTCCTTGACACAGTGCCTGAACCATAATTTCTGGAATTCACAGATACATCCAACTCAGGGTGATAACAAGAGACTTAATCTACTTCACTTGTATTTTTGTCTTCTCAAAAGTGGTTGCTGCTCAGACCCCCAGTCTTACATGTGCCATCTCTTTACCAGGCAGTATAAGGGACAGAGACACTGTACCAGGTAGGGAATAAAAGTCTTCCAAAATCCTCAAATTCCTACAAACACTTGTAATGATTTCATGTTCTTAGGAGTTGGACAGGCTTGCACAATATCAGTTACAGCTTTAGTGACAACATGCATCTCACCTGACAAAATGACTCCCCAAAACTTTACAGAGGTGCTTGGGAATTGAATTTTGTATGGGTTTGCTGCCCATCTTTTCCCTGGCAAATGTTCCAACAAAGTCTGCATAGTGTCCTGAAGCATCATCAATGTTATGGGCCCATTTTTACTAATGTGGGAGGAGAATAGGGACAGGCCTCTGGTTACCAGCCTACAACATATAGTGGGGCAATGCAAGCAGCCTTGGGGAAGGATTTGAAAGGTTTATTATTGTCCCTCCTACATGAAAGCAAATTACTCTTAGTTATCAGAAGCCTGTACTTGACAAAGTCTTTTCCATGAATTTCCTTGAAGATGAAGTAGTTTTGTAGGAACACATTTTGCCAAAGCATGAGAGTAAAATAATAACTATTTGCAAGTGACAAAAGATTAAAAATGACTATGGTTAAAGGACTGATGAGAGCTCATTATAATGCATTTGACAAAGGAATTTGGTTATTCACATACATATTAAAATCATAAATGCTAACATTATACCAGGACATAGCAGGTTTTTTAAATTTCATACAAATATACCCTAAAGAAAGTTTTGCATCCTTTTTTTATTTGACAATGTTTCCCATGAAATTTAACATACGCAAAAAGTTATATAATGGTAAAAAATTAGCTCTTTTAAATGAGAAGACTGAGTTTTCTTAAATAGTCAAAAACCTGATAAAGACAAAACACAGAATCTCGTTGTCTAGACAGGTTCCATTAAAAGTAAGGAAAAACCTATGTTTACAATGCATTATTAACAGCAGACCAATAATCTAAGAAAACTTTATCCTTTTAATGGAGAGAAAACAAGATTCTAATTTTTCATCAGTGTACTTTTGATACTATAATTCTCTTTCTTTCTTTTTAACTTGAATAAACCTATTCTAATTTTAGCTTGATACACATAAAATTCCTTTCTCAGTGTTCCTTTTCTATCTTACAAACCTTCCATATAACTGTCTATAACCATTCAGTTTTTGTTTTATCATTTTTTTTCTTCTGAAACAATCATTTTACTTCCTTAAAGAAAGGACAAAATTACTTTGTTTTTTTCTTATCAAACACACACACACAAAATCCTACATTCTTTATATTTTTCCTTATCCCCTCTGAAAAAAACAAAACAAACAAAAAATACACATTCTATTTCCCTTACCTACTTTTTACATAGTCATTTCCTGTCACTCTTATTACTTCTAGTAGTTTTGGGAGAAAAAAACATTCAGCATTTTAGAAATATTTTACAAATATTGACAATACCCTCCATAGGTAGTAAAACATCACATATGCACAACCTAGGTAGATAGGTAGGTAGATAGATAAATAGATAGATAGATAGATAGGTAGATGTACAAAAATATACATACAGACACAAATAGAAACACCATAGTTGTCATCCCATATCTTATGTATTATGCCTAGCATCCATGCTTATATATAATTATTTTCTTTATTTAAAAAAAATATAGTGAGTGAGAGAAAACTCTGGGATGGTACAGTAAATGCTGTCAGTGTCTCTGACTAATAGTTGTCCTAATACATTTATAGAACTGTTCCTTGAAGCTTGGAATAAACAATGGGCTATGGTAATTGAGATAAAAGTTTCATAATTGAATCCTAAGAAGTCTTAAATCCTGAATCCTTAGAATCCTAAAAAGAAGTCTTTCAGAAAAGTCAGAGAAGTTTTATTACATTAAAGCATATTATAATGAATTCATTAGGTAAGACTAGATAACCTACCAGATGATCATGTTTTCTTCATTAAAGTAATGAGGAGTATGCTAATAAGATCTGAATAATATTGGTAGATTGTGTCAATGTCCATATTTTGCTTGTAATATTGTATTACAGTTTTATAAGATGTTACTGTTGAAGAAAACTTTGTAATGGATACAGAATATCATCCTGTATTATTTCTTACAAATATATGTGAATTTATAATCATCTCAAAATTAAAAGGTTAATTTAAGAATAAAAATTAGCTCCTGGTATACTACAAGGCCTAGGTAGAAACTAAGAAAATTATCGGGATACATCAAATGATTTTGTGCTCACAGTTGCTCATTATGAGTTTGGTTTTATAAAGCTTCATGTTATTAGGTCAAGCAGGTGCAAAATAGTCCATAATACAATGGAAATAGTGCATATAAAATTAAGACCAAGCAGATCTGAGGGTACATAAATGGGTGATCAAGACTCCCATTAACCTCAGTTATAATAATGTATCTTCATTGACTCATGTGTATAGATAGCCTCATGAGTGGTTTTCTTTAACCAATGGGTGAAAAAAGAAAAAAAAATTCAGTCCTGCTTTATAGAAAACTCAACATGTTACTGTGAAGAGAAGATGGAAAAACCCATGTAGGCGTTACCTGAAAGACAGGCTGAGGTGAAATTGTTCCAAAGAACATGGGCATACCTTGCCATTAACTTGGTGAATGAATCACTGAGGCTGATGGTTCAGGTGTCTGAGAAGAGCAGGATAAGACAACCCAAAAGAGAAATTTCTGTGATAAAAAAGAAAAAAAATGAGGACAAAGCTAAGAAAGTACAGTGCTCACCAGCCAGCATATCCTGCAGATGAAGTATTCAACAAACAGAAAGAAAGAATGCCTCTCCAGTGGACGTCCCTTTCTCTGACCTCGGCCATCCCAAATGTGTTCACAATAGGACATGGACATCATAGTTATGGTATCAGGGATGAATGCTATACATGGACCCAACAGCATGAGCTTTCAATGTTTAAGGTTGATCTACCACCATCTGCAGCTGCTAAATATGCAACCTGTCAGAAGTAGGGATGGACATTGAGTCCCTGGATATAGGACCTCTCGAGGAGACCAACAAATTCTTACTGGCAAGTTGATTATATTGGAATGCTTCCATCCTGAAGAAGATAGTAATTTCTATATTGATTCATGTTCTATTAAAATGGATTTGTTGAACCTGTCCACACAACTCTACCAGCACCACCATCGCCATTACAAACATCTTATTTAACAACATAAGATCTCATGTAACCTCACCTCAGCCCAAAAGACCCAGTTTTTAGATGTGAAAATTACCATTTGATCACAATCCACTGGATGTGCTATATACTGCATCACTTGGAAACTTATGGCCTGACAGCACCTTGAAATGGCCTCTTCAAGGGTCAGATAATACCACATTAAACATGTCACCCTAGGGTTAGAACACCATTATTCAGGATCGGTAAGTAAGTTATAGTACTATGTCCTTAGCATCATAAAAATTCGGATCCATATAACAGATGTAGAATTAGCAGTGACCTCTGTCACCACTACTCTCTGTGATACACTTTGCTTTTGTGTTTTACTGCTTTAAAAATTTTAGACTTGGTAGAATTGCAGGCATGGGATTAAAAAGGTGGACTGTTTTCACCTGTAGACATATGTTGCACTGAACCTAAGCAATGATGTCAAAGGGTCACTTTGGACTCCTTATATTAGTTTACCTACAGGAGAAAAATATAAATCAATACATTTGTGAGGATAATCAACCCTGAATATCATAAAAAATGTAGGACTGCTACTAAATAACAGGGGAAGGAATGAGTAGATTTGAAACTCCAGGGATCTGCTAGGGTGTCTGTTTGTGCTTCTATACTCAGTAAAATGGAAAATTGTAGTAATTGTAGCCTGATAAGAATGAGGAAATTAGGGATTCAGAATTCCATTGGATAAGGATTTGGCTAACCCTACCAGGCAAGCAGTCTAAAACAGGAAAAGTGTTGCCTCTTTTTTAACCATTTATTTGTAATTCTTAAATATTAACTTTAATAATCAATTGTATATAAAGTATAATAGTCTTATATCTGTAATATGTATGGGATATAACTTGTGTGCATTATTAGTATTTGTCTGATGTGCCAAGCATCCTCATCTGCTTATAGCTCATTTCATCCCCTAGAGGAAAGCTCCACTGGTCTGTCTGCTGCCACTACTTAAATTGAGGACCCTACAGATCCACCTACCAGTTCTGTGTATTCATAGTAACAATGGAGATCTTGAGAGGTCCGCTGTTAATTGTCTTATGATTTTCCAGACCCTATCACATTTATTCATCAGTGTGGGGAAAGTCCCTCTAAGATTGTCCCACTCCCCATACCAGAATGTTTTATGCTTTATTGGGGAGGAGATAAAATTATGAGAACAATGACTGCCTTCAGCTTCACAGGTGATTATTACATTAATAAAAATGTTTGTAACATATTAGCACTGTACTGAGGTCTCCCTTACTTTTATAACCTTGTAGTAATTTTGAAACATATCTGGTAGCCATTGTAAAAAGGAGAGAGCTTTGAACATTTTAAAAAGTTTTTCATGAATTGGGAGATTGGGATTGACATATATACACTACTGTGTATAAAATAGATAACTAATTAGAACCTACTGTATAGCACAGGGAACTCACTGCTCTGTGGTGACTTAAATAGGAAGGAAAACTAAAAAAGAGGGGATATATGTACATGTATAATTGATTCACTTTGCTGTACAGCAGAAACTAGCACTACATTGTTAAGCAACTATACTCCAATACAATTTTAAACAATTTTTTTCATATTTCCAAAACATCTTAGATTTTCTTTTTTTTTATTAGATGGTCAGTATTTACATCCTGAAATAAAAGACCTTATTAACTGTTTGTATAAAAAGCTTCAAAGTTACATGTAAGACTAGGGTCAAATGGGTTGAACATGGAACTATCTGGGGTGGCGGTGGTAGTGATGATATTTCAATGGCCATAATGGGAGAGATAATGCTTTCTTTTATCTATCAATCTATCTATCTATCTATCTATATCTATCATCTATCTCTCTATTGTCTATCAATCTCTCTCTAATCTATCCATCTCTAGCTTTAGTTGGAGCTCAGGTGCAAAGGTTTAAATTAACCACACCTCAGTTTATGTCATATCATTACCATTGGTCCACACAAAGCTGCTGTTTAATTTAGTTAGTTTTTTTTTTTTAACTTTTTAAAACTTTTATGCAGATTCCTTACTCCTATTTCCCTCTTCCCACATAGGAAACTATTCTGATGTTTGTTTGTTTGTTTTTCTTTTTTTGGTCTGAGCAATTTACTTTATTTTATTTTATTTTATTTTTTTACAGTTAATCAGTTATACATATACATATGTTCCCATATCCCCTCCCTCTTGCGTCTCCCTCCCACCCTCCCTATCCCACCACTCCAGGAGGTCACAAAGCACAGAGCTGATCTCTCTGTGCTATGCGGCTGCTTCCCACTAGCTATCTACCTTACGTTTGGTAGTGTATATATGTGCATGCCTCTCTTTCGCTTTGTCACAGCTTACACTTCCCCCTCCCCATATCCTCAAGTCCATTATCTAGTAGGTCTGTGTCTTTATTCCTGTCTTACACCTATGTTCTTCATGACAGTTTTTTCTTAAATTCCATATATATGTGTCAGCATACAGTATTTGTATTTCTCTTTCTGACTTACTTCACTCTGTATGACAGACACTAGGCCCATCCACATCATTACAAATAGCTCAATTTCATTTCTTTTTATGGCTGAGTAATATTCCATTGTATATATGTGCCACATCTTCTTTATCCATTCATCCGATGATGGACACTTAGGTTGTTTCCATCTCCGGGCTATTGTGAATAGAGCTGCAATGAACATTTTGGTACATGTCTCTTTTTGAATTATGGTTTTCTCAGGGTATATGCCCAGTAGTGGGATTGCTGGGTCATATGGTAGTTCTATTTGTAGTTTTTTAAGGATTCTCCATACTGTTCTCCATAGTGACTGTACCAATTCACATTCCCACCAGCAGTGCAAGAGGGTTTGCTTTTTTCCACACCTTCTCCAGCATTTATTGTTTCTAGATTTTTTGATGATGGCCATTCTGACTGGTGTGAGATGATATCTCATTGTAGATTTGATTTGCATTTCTCTAATGAGGAAAGATGTTGAGCATCCTTTCATGTGTTTGTTGGCAGTCTGTATATCTTCTGTGAGAAATGTCTATTTAGGTCTTCCGCCCATTTTTGGATTGGGTTGTTTGTTTTTTTGTTATTGAGCTGCATGAGCTGCTTATAAATTTTGGAGATCAATCCTTTGTCAGTTGCTTCATTGGCAAATATTTTCTCCCATTCTAAGGGTTGTCCCTTGGTCTTATTTATGGTTTCCTTTGCTGTGTAAAAGCTTCAAAGTTTCATTAGGTCCCATGTTTTTATTTTTGTCTTTATCTCCATTTCTCTAGGAGGTGGGTCAAAAAGGATCTTGCTGTCATTTATGTCATAGAGTGTTCTGCCTATCTTTTCCTCTAAGAGTTTGATAGTGTCTAGCCTTACATTTAGGTCTTTAATCCATTTTGAGCTTATTTTTGTGTATGGTGTTAGGGAGTGATCTAAACTCATACTTTTACATGTCCCTGTACAGTTTTCCCAGCACCACTTATTGAAGAGACTGTTCTTTCTCCACTGTACATTCCTGCCTCCTTTATCAAAGATAAGGGGACCATATGTCCATGGGTTTATCTCTGAGCTTTCTATCCTGTTCCATTGATCTATCTTTTTGTTTTCATGCCAGTCATACTGCCTTGATTACTGTAGCTTTGTAGTATAGTCTGAAGTCAGGGAGCCTGATTCCTCCAGCTCCATTTTTCGTTCTCAAGATTGCTTTGGCTATTCGGGGTCTTTTGTGTTTCCATACAAATTATGAAATTTTTTTGTTCTAGTTCTGTGAAAACTGCCAGTGGTAGTTTGATAGGGATTGCATTGAATCTGTAGATTGCTTTGGGTAGTAGAGTCATTTTCAAAATGTTGATTCTTCCAATCCAAGAACATGGTATATCTCTCCATCTATTTGTATCATCGTTAATTTCTTTCATCAGTGTCTTATAATTTTCTGCATACAGGTCTTTTGTCTCCTTAGGTAGGTTTTTTTTTTTTTTTTTTTTTTTTTATTAGTTTCTGCTTTATAACAAAGTGAATCAGTCATACATATACATCTGTTCCCACATCCCCTCCCTCATGCATCTCCCTCCCTCCCACCCTCCCCATCCCACCCCTCCAGGCGGTCACAAAGCACCGAGCTGATCTCCCTGTGCTCTGCGGCTGCTTCCCACTATATATCTACCTTATGTTTGGTAGTGTATATATGTCCATGCCTCTCTTTCCCTTTGTCACAGCTTACCCTTCCCCTTCCCCATATCCTCAAGTCCATTCTCAAGTAGGTCTGTGTCTTTATTCCCGTTTTACCCCTAGGTTCTTCATGACATTTTTTTTTTTTAATTCCATATATATGTGTTAGCATACGGTATTTGTCTTTCTCTTTCTGACTTACTTCACTCTGTATGACAGACTCTAGGTCTATCCACCTCATTACAAATAGCTCAGTTTCGTTTCTTTTTATGGCTGAGTAATATTCCATTGTATATATGTGCCACATCTTCTTTATCCATTCATCCGATGATGGACACTTAGGTTGTTTCCAGCTCCGGGCTATTGTGAATAGAGCTGCAATGAACATTTTGGTATATGTCTCTTTTTGAATTATGGTTTTCTCAGGGTATATGCCTAGTAGTGGGATTGCTGGGTCATATGGTAGTTCTATTTGTAGTTTTTTAAGGAACCTCCATACTGTTCTCCATAGTGGCTGTACCAATTCACATTCCCACCAGCAGTGCAAGACTGTTCCCTTTTCTCCACACCCTATCCAGCATTTATTGTTTCTAGATTTCTTGATGATGGCCATTCTGACTGGTGTGAGATGATATCTCATTGTAGTTTTGATTTGCATTTCTCTAATGATTAATGATGTTGAGCATTCTTTCATGTGTTTGTTGGCAGTCTGTATATCTTCTTTGGAGAAATGCCTATTTAAGTCTTCTGCCCATTTTTGGATTGGGTTGTTTGTTTTTTTGCTATTGAGCTGCATGAGCTGTTTATAAATTTTGGAGATTAATCCTTTGTCAGTTGCTTCATTTGCAAATATTTTCTCCCATTCTGAGGGTTGTCTTTTGGTCTTGTTTATGGTTTCCTTTGCTGTGCAAAAGCTTTGAAGTTTCATTAGGTCCCATTTGTTTATCTTTGTTTTTATTTCCATTTCTCTAGGAGGTGGGTCCAAAAGGATCTTGCTGTGATTTATGTCATAGAGTGTTCTACCTATGTTTTCCTCTAAGAGTTTGATAGTTTCTGGCCTTACATTTAGGTCTTTAATCCATTTTGAGCTTATTTTTGTGTATGGTGTTAGGGAATGATCTAATCTCATACTTTTACATGTCCCTGTCCAGTTTTCCCAGCACCACTTATTGAAGAGGCTGTCCTTTCTCCACTGTACATTCCTGCCTCCTTTATCAAAGATTAGTTGGCCATATGTGCGTGGGTTTATCTCTGGGCTTTCTATCCTGATCCACTGATCTATCTTTCTGTTTTTATGCCAGTACCACACTGTCTTAATTACTGTAGCTTTATAGTATAGTCTGAAGTCAGGCAGCCTGATTCCTCCAGCTCCGTTTTTCGTTCTCAAGATTGCTTTGGCTATTCGGGGTCTTTTGTTTTTTCCAAACAAATTTTGAAATTTTTTGTTCTACTTCTGTGAAAAATGCCAGTGGTAGTTTGATAGGGATTGCATTGAATCTGTAGATTGCTTTGGGTAGTAGAGTCATTTTCACAATATTGATTCTTCCAATCCAGGAGCATGGTATATCTCTCCATCTATTTATATCATCTTTAATTTCTTTCATCAGTGTCTTATAATTTTCTGCATACAGGTCTTTTGTCTCCTTAGGTAGGTTTATTCCTAGATATTTTATTCTTTTTGTTGCAATGGTAAATGGGAGTGTTTTCTTGATTTCATTTTCAGATTTTTCATCATTAGTGTACAGGAATGCCAGAGATTTCTGTGCATTAATTTTGTATCCTGCTACTTTACCAAATTCATTGATTAGCTCTAGTAGTTTTTCGGTAGCATCTTTAGGATTCTCTATGTATAGTATCATGTCATCTGCAAACAGTGACAGCTTTACTTCTTCTTTTCCAATTTGGATTCCTTTTATTTCCTTTTCTTCTCTGATTGCTGTGGCTAAAACTTCCAAAACTATGTTGAATAAGAGTGGTGAGAGTGGGCAGCCTTGTCTTGTTCCTGATCTTAGTGGAAATGGTTTCAGTTTTTCACCGTTGAGGACAATGTTGGCTGTGGGTTTGTCATATATGGCCTTTATTATGTTGAGGAAAGTTCCCTCTATGCCTACTTTCTGCAGGGTTTTTATCATAAATGGGTGTTGAATTTTGTCGAAAGCTTTCTCTGCATCTATTGAGATGATCATATGGTTTTTCTCCTTCAACTTGTTAATATGGTGTATCACGTTGATTGATTTGCGTATATTGAAGAATCCTTGCATTCCTGGAATAAACCCCACTTGATCATGGTGTATGATCCTTTTAATGTGCTGTTGGATTCTGTTTGCTAGTATTTTGTTGAGGATTTTTGCATCTATGTTCATCAGTGATATTGGCCTGTAGTTTTCTTTCTTTGTGACATCCTTGCCTGGTTTTGGTATCAAGGTGATGGTGGCCTCGTAGAATGAGTTTGGGAGTGTTCCTTCCTCTGATATTGTTTGGAAGAGTTTGAGAAGGGTGGGTGTTAGCTCTTCTCTAAATGTTTGATAGAATTCGCCTGTGAAGCCATCTGGTCCTGGGCTTTTGTTTGATGGAAGATTTTTAATCACAGATCCAATTTCAGTGCTTGTGATTGGTCTATTCATATTTTCTATTTCTTCCTGAGTCAGTCTTGGTAGGTTGTGCATTTCTAAGAATTTGTCCATTTCTTCCAGGTTGTCCATTTTATTGGCATAGAGTTGCTTATAGTAATCTCTCATGATCTTTTGTATTTCTGCAGTGTCAGTTGTTACTTCTCCTTTTTCATTTCTAATTCTACTGATTTGAGTCTTCTCCCTTCTTTTCTTGATGAGTCTGGCTAATGGTTTGTCAATTTTGTTTATCTTCTCAAAGAACCAGCTTTTAGTTTGGTTGATCTTTGCTATCGTTTCCTTCATTTCTTTTTCATTTATTTCTGATCTGATCTTTATGATTTCTTTCCTTCTGCTAACTTTGGGGGTTTTTTGTTCTTCTTTCTCTAATTGCTTTAGGTGCAGGGTCAGGTTGTTTACTCGAAATGTTTCCTGTTTCTTAAGGTGGGATTGTATTGCTATAAACTTCCCCCTTAGAACTGCTTTTGCTGCGTCCCATAGGTTTTGGGTCGTCGTGTCTCCATTGTCATTTGTTTCTAAGTATTTCTTAATTTCCTCTTTGATTTCTTCAGTGATCACTTCGTTATTGAGTAGTGTATTGTTTAGCCTCCATGTGTTTGTATTTTTTACAGATCTTTTCCTGTAATTGATGTCTACTCTCATAGCATTGTGGTCAGAAAAGATACTTGATACAATTTCAATTTTCTTAAATTTACCAAGGCTTGATTTGTGACCCAAGATATGATCTATCCTGGAGAATGTTCCATGAGCACTTGAGAAAAATGTGTATTCTGTTGTTTTTGGGTGGAATGTCCTATAAATATCAATTAAGTCCATCTTGTTTAATGTATCATTTAAAGCTTGTGTTTCCTTATTTATTTTCATTTTGGATGATCTGTCCATTGGTGAAAGTGGGGTGTTAAAGTCCCCTACTATGATTGTGTTACTGTCGATTTCCCCTTTTATGGCTGTTAGTGTTTGCCTTATGTATTGAGGTGCTCCTATGTTGGGTGCATAAATATTTACAATTGTTATATCTTCTTCTTGGATCGATCCCTTTATCGTTATGTAGTGTCCTTCTTTGTCTCTTCTAATAGTCTTTATTTTAAAGTCTATTTTGTCTGATATAAGAATTGCTACTCCAGCTTTCTTTTGATTTCCATTTGCATGGAATATCTTTTTCCATCCCCTTACTTTCAATCTGTATGTGTCTCTAGGTCTGAAGTGGGTCTCTTGTAGACAGCATATATATGGGTCTTGTTTTTGTATCCATTCAGCCACTCTGTGTCTTTTGGTGGGAGCATTTAGTCCATTTACATTTAAGGTAATTATTGATATGTATGTTCCTATTCCCATTTCCTTAATGGCTTTGGGTTCGTTATTGTAGGTATAGTCCTTCTGTTGTTTTTCTTGCCTAGAGAAGTTCCTTTAGCATTTGTTGTAAAGCTGGTTTGGTGGTGCTGAACTCTCTCAGCTTTTGCTTGTCTGTAAACCTTTTAATTTCTCCATCAAATCTGAATGAGATCCTTGCTGGGTAGAGTAATCTTGGTTGCAGGTTTCTCTCCTTCATCACTTTAATTATGTCCTGCCACTCCCTTCTGGCTTGTAGAGTTTCTGCTGAGAGATCAGCTGTTAACCTGATGGGGATTCCCTTGTGTGTTATTTGTTGTTTTTCCCTTGCTGCTTTTAATATGATTTCTTTGTGTTTAATTTTTGACAGTTTGATTAATATGTGTCTTGGCGTATTTCTTCTTGGATTTATTCTGTATGGGACTCTCTGTGCCTCCTGGACTTGATTAACTATTTCCTTTCCCATATTAGGGAAGTTTTCAACTATAATCTCTTCAAATATTTTCTCAGTCCCTTTCTTTTTCTCTTCTTCTTCTGGAACCCCTATAATTCGAATGTTGGTGCATTTAATGTTGTCCCAGAGGTCTCTGAGACTGTCCTCTGTTCTTTTCATTCTTTTTTCTTTATTTTTCTCTGCATCAGTTATTTCCACTATTTTATATTCCACCTCACTTATCCGTTCTTCTGCCTCAGTTATTCTGCTATTGATCCCATCTAGAGTATTTTTCATTTCATTTATTGTGTTTTTAATCGATGCTTGATTCATCTTTAGTTCTTCTAGGTCCTTGTTACCTGTTTCTTGCATATTGTCGATTCTATTTCCAAGATTTTGGATCTGGGAAATAGAATCTTGGATCAGCTTTACTATCATTATTCTGAATTCTTTTTCAGGTAGACTGCCTATTACCTCTTCATTTGTTAGGTCTGGTAGGTTTTTATCTTGCTCCTTCACTTGCTGTGTGTTTTTCTGCTTTCTCATTTTGCTTATGTTACTGTGTTTGGGGTCTCCTTTTTGCAGGCTGCAGATTCGTAGTTCCTGTTGTTTTTGGTGTCTGTCCCCCGTGGCTAAGGTTGTTTCAGTAGGTTGTGTAGGCTTCCTGGTGGGGGGGACTAATGCCTGTGTTCTGGTGGTTGAAGCTCGATCTTGTCTTTCTGGTGGACAGGTCCACGTCTGGTGGTGTGTTTTGGGGTGCCTGTGGCCTTATTATGTTTTTAGGTATCCTCTCTGCTAATGGGTGGGGTTGTGTTCCTGCCTTGCTAGTTGCTTGGCAGAGGGTGACCAGCACTGTAGCTTGCTGGTCGTTGACTGAAGCTGGGTGCTGGTGTTGAGATGGAGATCCCTGGGAGATTTTCGCTGCTTGATATTATGTGGAGCTGGGAGGTCTCCTGTGGACCCGTGTCCTGAAGTTGGCTCTCCCACTTCAGAGGCACAGCACTAACTCCTGGCTGCAGCACCAAGAGCCTTTCATCCACCCGGCTCAGAATAACAGTGAGAAAAAGTAGAAAGAAATAATTAGTAGAAGAAAGAAAGAGAGATTGAAAGAAAGGAAGAAGGGAAGTAAGGAAGGAAGAAAGAAAGAAAGGAGGGAGGGAGGAAGGATGGAAAGAAAGGAAAGAAAGGAGGGAGGGAGGGAGGAATGAAAGCAAAAGGAAGAGTGAATGGAAGAAGAGAGGGAGGGAGGGAGGGAGGAAAGAAAGAAAGAAAGACAGGAGGGAGGGAGGGAGGGAGGAAGGAAAGAAAAAGAAAGTGGAAAGAAGAAGGGTGGGAGGGAGGGAGGGATGGAGGAAAGAAAAAGAAAGAAGGAAAGGAGGAGCGGAGGGAGGGAGGGAGGAAGGGAAGGGAGGAAAAAAAGAAAGAGCAGGTAAAGTAAAATAGAATAAAGTATGAAATATAGTAGTGTTAGTAAAATTAAAATGTAATTATTGAAAAAAAAACACGGACCGAAAGAACCCTGGGACATATGGTGGAAGCAAAGCTATACAGAGAGAATCTTACACAGAAGATTACACATACACATTCACAAAAAGAGAGCAGGGGGAAAAATCAAAAATCTTGCTCTCCAAGTCCACCTCCTCGATTTGGGATAATTCGTTGTAAAAAGAGGAAAAGGGCGAAAAGTCTGAAATCTTGCTAAGTCCACCTCCTTAATTTGAGATAATTCGTTGTAAAAAGAGGAAAAAAAAAGGGGGGGGGAAGTCTTAAATCTTGTCCTCAAGGTCCACTTCCTCAATTTGGGATGATTCGCTGTCCATTCATGCACTCCACAGACGCAGGGCACATCAAATGGACCGTGGAGCTTTAATCCGCTGCCTCGGAGGCTGCACAGAGAGATTTCCCTGTCTCTGCTCTCACAGCTCCCGGGTCTCAGCCTTGGACCTGGCCCCGCCTCTGTGCGTAGGTCGCCGGAGGGCGTCCGTTCTTCGCTCAGACAGGACGGGTTTAAAGGAGCCGCTGATTCGGGGGCTCTGGCTCACTCAGGCAGAGGGGAGGGAGGGGAATGCCCTCTCCTCGCGCACCAGGCAACAAAAGGGAAAAAAGTCTCTTGCCTCTCCGGTAGCTCCAGACCCTTTCCCCGGACTCCCTCCGGGCTAGCACTAACCCCTTCAGGGTCTCTTCCTGCCGCCAGCCCCAGTCTTCTCCCTGCGCTCCGACTGAAAGCCGATACACGAGCCTCAGCTCCCAGCCCCGCCCGCCCTGGCGGCCGAGCAGACAAGTCTCTCGGGCTGGTGTGTGCCTGAGGGCACCGATCCTCTGTGCCAAAATCTCTCTGCTTTGCCCTCCACACCCCTGTTGCTGTGCTCTCCTCCGCTACTCCGAAGCTTTCCCCCTCCGCCACCTGCAGTCTCCGCCCTCGAAGGGGCTTGTAGTGTGTAGAAACCTTCCCTCCTTCACGGCTCCCTCCCACTGGTGCAGGTCCCGTCCATATCCTATTGTCTCTGTTTATTCTTTTTTTCTTTTGACCTACCCAGGTATGTGGGGAGTTTCTTGCCTTTTGGGGGGTCTGAGGTCTTCTGTCAGCGTTCAGTAGGTGTTCTGTTGGAGTTGTTCCACGTGTAGATGAATTTCTGATGTATCTGTGGGGAGGAAGGTGATCTCCGCGTCTTACTCTTCCGCCATCTTCCTCCGGCTCCCTTAGGTAGGTTTATTCCCAGATATTTTATTCTTTTTGTTGCAATGGTAAATGGGAGTGTTTCCTTGATTTCACTTTCAGATATTTCATCATTAGTATATAGGAATGCCAAAGATTTCTGTGCATTAATTTTGTATCCTGCTACTTTACCAAATTCATTCATTAGCTCTAGTAGTTTTCTGGTAACAACTTTAGGATTCTCTATGTATAGTATCACGTCATCTGCAAACAGTGACAGCTTTATTTCTTCTTTTCCAATTTGGATTCATTTTATTTCCTTTTCTTCTCTGATTGCTGTGGCTAAAACTTCCAAAACTATGTTGAATAAGAGTGGTGAGAATGGGCAACCTTGTCTTGTTCCTGATCTTAGTGGAAATGGTTTCAGTTTTTCACCATTGAGGATGATGTTGGCTGTGGGTTTGTCATATATGGCCTTTATTATGTTGAGGAAAGTTCCCTCTTTGCCTACTTTCTGCAGGGTTTTTATGATAAATTGGTGTTGAATTTTGTCGAAAGCTTTCTCTGCATCTATTGAGATGATCATATGGTTTTTCTCCTTCAATTTGTTAATATGGTGTATCATGTTGACTGATTTGCATATATTGAAGAATCCTTGCATTCCTGGAATAAACCACACTTGATCATGGTGTATGATCCTTTTAATGTGCTGTTGCATTCTGTTTGCTAGTATTTTGTTGAGGATTTTTTCATCTATGTTGATCAGTGATACTTGCCTGTAGTTTTCTTTCTTTGTGACATCCTTGTCTGGTTTTGCTATCAAGGTGATGGTGGCCTCGTAGAATGAGTTTGGGAGTGTTCCTCTGTCTGCTATATTTTGAAAGAGTTTGAGAAGGACAGGTGTTAGCTCTTCTCTAAATGTTTGATAGAATTCGCCTATGAAGCCATCTGGTCCTGTGCTTTTGTTTGTTGGAAGATTTTTAATCACAGTTTCAATTTCAGTGCTTGTGATTGGTCTATTCATATTTTCTATTTCTTCCTGATTCAGTCTTGGCAGGTTGTGCATTTCTAAGAATTTGTCCATTTCTTCCAGGTTGTCCATTTTATTGGCATAGAGTTGCTTGTAGTAATCTCTCATGATCTTTTGTATTTCTGCAGTGTCAGTTGTTACTTCTCCTTTTTCATTTCTAATTCTATTGATTTGAGTCTTCTCCCTTTTTTTCTTGATGAGTCTGTCTAATGTTTTATCAATTTTTTTATCTTCTCAAAGAACCAGCTTTTAGTTTTATTGATCTTTGCCGTCGTTTCCTTCGTTTCTTTTTCATTTATTTCTGATCTGATATTTATTATTTCTTTCATCTGCTAACTTTGGGATGTTTTTGTTCTTCTTTCTCTAATTGCTTTAAAAGAAAGTTTAGGTTGTTTATTTGAGATGTTTCCTGTTTCTTAAGGTGAGATTGTATTGCTATAAACTTCCCTCTTAGGATGTGGGAACAGATGTATATGTATGACTGATTGACTTTGTTATAAACACTAACTAATAAAAAATTAAAAAAAAAATCTTCCCTCTTAGAACTGCTTTTGCTGCATCCCATAGGATTTGGGTCATCGTGTCTCCATTGTCATTTGTTTCTTGGTATTTTTTAATTTCGTCTTTGATTTCTTCAGTGATCACTTCATTATTAAGTAGTGTATTGTTTAGCCTCCATGTGTTTGTATATTTTACAGGTCTTTTCCTGTAATTGATATCTAGTCTCATAGCATTGTGGTCGGAAAAGATACTTGATACAATTTCAATTTTCTTAAATTTACCAAGGCTTGATTTGTGACCCAAGATATGATCTATTCAGGAGAACGTTCCATGAGCACTTGAGAAAAATGTGTATTCTCTTGTTTTTGGATGGAATGTCCTATAAATATCAATTAAGTCCATCTTGTTTAATGTATCATTTAAAGCTTGTGTTTCCTTATTTATTTTCATTTTGGATGATCTGTCCATTGGTGACAGTGGGGTGTTAAAGTCCCCTACTATGATTGTGTTACTGTCGATTTCTCCTTTTATGGCTGTTAGTATTTGCCTTATGTATTGAGGTGCTCCTATGTTGGGTGCATAAATATTTACAATTTTTATATCTTCTTCTTGGATCGATCCCTTGATGATTATGTAGTGCCCTTCTTTGTCTCTTCTAGTAGTCTTTATTTTAAAGTCTATTTTTTCTGATATGAGAATTGCTACTCCAGCTTTCTTTTGGTTTCCATTTGCATGGAATATCTTTTTCCATCCCCTTACTTTCAATCTGTATGTGTCTCTAGGTCTGAAGTGGGTCTCTTGTAGACAGCATATATATGGGTTTTGTTTTTATATCCATTCAGCCAATCTGTGTCTTTTGGTGGGAGCATTTACTCCATTTACATTTAAGGTAATTATCGATATGCATGTTCCTATTCCCATTTTCTTAATTGTTTTGCATTCGTTTTTGTTGGTCTTTCCCTTCTGTTGTGTTTCTTGCTTAGAGAAGTTCCTTTAGCATTTGCTGTAAATCTGGTTTGGTGGTGCTGAACTCTCTCAGCTTCTGCTTGTCTGTAGAGGTTTTAATTTCTCCATCAAATCTGAATGAGATCCTTGCTGGGTAGAGTAATCTTGGTTGCAGGTTTTTCTCCTTCATCACTTCAAATATGTCCTGCCACTCTCTTCTGGCTTGCAGAATTTCTGCTGAAAGATCAGCTGCTAACCTTATGGGGATTCCCTTGTGTGTTATTTGTTGTTTTTTCCTCGCTGCTTTTAATATGATTTCTTTGTGTTTAATTTCTGACAGTTTGATTAATATGTGTCTTGGCATATTTCTCCTTGGATTTATTCTGTATGGAACTCTCTGTGCCTCCTGGACTTGATTAACTATTTCCTTTCCTATATTAGCGAAGTTCTCAACTATAATCACTTCAAATATTTTCTCAGTCCCTTTCTTTTTCTCTTCTTCTTCTGGAACCCGTATAATTCGAATGTTGGTGTGTTTAATGTTATCCCAGACGTCTCTGAGACTGTCCTCAGTTCTTTTCATTCTTTTTTCTTTCTTCTGCTCTGCAGTAGTTATTTCCACTATTTTATCTTCCACCTCACTTATCTGTTCTTCTGCCTCAGTTATTCTGCTATTGTTCACATGTAGAGTATTTTTCATTTCACTTATTGTGTTTTTAATCATTGCTTGATTCATCTTTATTTCTTCTAGAAAATAAGAAATATTATCTGTTATCTGTTTCTTGCATTTTGTCTATTCTATTTCCAAGATTTTGGATCATCTTTTCCATCATTATTCTGAATTCTTTTTCAATTAGACTGCCTATTTCCTCTTCATTTGTTAGGTCTGGTGGGTTTTTATCTTGCTCCTTCTCCTACTGTGTGTTTTTCTGTCTTCTCATTTTGCTTATCTTACTGTGTTTGGGGTCTCCTTTTTGCAGGCTGCAGGTTCGTAGTTCCCATTGTTTTTGGTGTCTGTTCCCAGTGGTTAAGGTTGTTTCAGTGGGTTGTGTAGGCTTCCTGTGGGAGGGGACTAGTGCCTGTGTTTTGGTGGATGAGGCTGGATCTTGTCTTTCTGGTGGGCACGTCCACGTCTGGTGGAGTGTTTTGGGGTGTCTGTGGACTTTTTATGATTTTAGACAGACTCTCTGTTAATGGGTGGCATTGTGTTCCTTTCTTGCTAGTTGTTTCCATATGGTGTCCAGCACTGTAGCTTGCTGGTCGTTGAGTGAAGCTGGGTTCTGGTGTTGAGATGGAGATCTGTGGGAGATTTTCGCCATTTGATATTATGTGGAGCTGGGAGGTCTCTTGTGGACCAGTGTCCTGAAGTTGTCTCTCCCACCTCAGAGGCACAACACTGACTCCTGGCTCCTCAATTTGTGACGATTTGTTGTCTATTCATGTAATCCACAGATGCAGGTACATCAATTTGATTGTGGACATTTAATTCGCTGTTTCTGAGGCTGCTGGGAGAGATTTCCCTTTCTCTTCTTTGTTCTGACAGCTCCCGGGTCTCAGCTTTGGATTTGGCCCCGCCTCTCCATGTAGGTCACTGAAGGGCGTCTGTTCTTTGCTCAGACAGGACAGGGTTAAAGGAGCAGCTGCTTCGGGGACTCTGACTCACTCCGCTCGGGGGGGAGGGAGGGGCACGGAGTGCGGGGCGAGCCTGCAGCGGCAGAGGCCAGCGTGACATTGCACCAGCCCGATGCGCCCCATCGTTCTCCCAGGGAAGACATCCGTGTATCCCGTGACCCCAGCAGTGACGGGCTGCACACGCTCCCCAGAATGGGGGCATGGACAGTGTCCTGCACTCGTACACAGGCCTCTTGTTGGCGGCAGCAGCAGCCCCAGCATCCCACGCCCGTCTCTGTGGTCCACGCTTTTAGCCGCAGCTCACGCCTGTCTCAGGAGCTCCTTTAATCAGCACTCTTAATCCCCTCTCCTCATGCACCAGGAAACAAAGAGGGAAGAAAAAGTCTCTTGCCTCTTCGGCAAGTCTAGACTTTTTCCCGGACTCCCTCCCGGCTAGCTGTGGCGCATTCGCCCCTTCAGGCTGTGTTCACGCCGCCAGCCCGAGCCTCAGCTCCCAGTGCCGCCCGCCCCGGCAGGCGAGCAGCCAAGCCTCTCGGGCTGGTGAGTGCCATTTGGCACTGATCCTCTGTGTGGGAATCTTTCCGCTTTGCCCTACCCAGGTACGTGGTGAGTTTCTTGCCTTTTGGGAGGTCTGAGGTCTTCTGCCAGGGTTCAGTAGGTGTTCTGTAGGATTTGTTCCACATGTAGATGAATTTCTGGTGTATCTGTATTTAGGAAGGTGATTTCCACATCTTACTCTTCCGCCATCTTACCTGGAAGTCTCTATTCTCAGATTTTCTTGTTTATAGTGCATATCAATCTTTGATGACTTCCTTGGTATTTTTTAATAATTTTGTTGATATATAATTTATATACCATGAAGCACACTCATCAAAGTGTATAATTCGGGACTTCCCTGGTGGCACAGTGACTAACAATCCATATGCCAATGCAGGGGACACAGGTTCGATCCCTGGTCCAGGAAGATCCCATCTGCCACGGAGTAAATTAGCCCTTGTGCCACAACTACTGAGCTTGCACTCTAGAGCCTGTGAGCCACAACTACTGAGCCCGTGTCCTGCAACTACTGAAACCCACATGCCTAGAGCCCATGCTCTACAACAAGAGAAGCCACCACAGTGAAAAGCCCATGCGTCACAACGAAGAGTAATCCCTGCTCGCAGCAACTAAAGAAAGCCCATGCACAACAATGAAGACCCAATGCAGCCCTAAATCAATCAATCAATCAATAAATAAATAAACAAACAAATTTACTAAAAAAAAAACCCCAAGTGTGTAATTCAATGATGTTTAAGTATATTTACAGAATACATTGCAAGAATCTAATTTGAAATGGTTTTTGTCACCCACAAAAGAAACTTCATACCCAAAAAGAAACCTCATGCCCATTTGTCGTCACTCCTGTGGCCCCTCCCAGCCCTAAGCAGTCACAAATCTACTTTTTATCTGTACAAACTTAACGTTTCCAAACATTTCATGTAAATTAAATCATGCAAAATGTACAATGTATTGTCTTTTGTGTCTGGCTTCTTTCACTTAGCATAACGTTTTGAGATTGCTAGAAATTTTATGAAAAAAACAAGGAAAATAAAAAACTATACTATAATATAGAGGCTCTTTGAAAGGGTTGATGAAAAAAATATACAGCATAATGAAGAACAAAATTTAATTTAAGATGTCTCTTTAATAATTACATTTCTAATTTTATGGTAACACCACTATGAAGAAGAACATGGTGCTGTTGTATACCAACCCAACACTATTTCACCAAAAAATTATCTCATTTTATTTTATGAAATATTTCCAAGGTCCAGAATCCACTAATCATATATGTAAAAAAATTGACAGGCATTTAAGAAATGAAACCTGAAAAATATTTTAGAATCAAAGACCTTCAGAACAACCTGCACTCTACAATATCTAAGTAATGTAATTTACAAGTGAGGCAAAGGACAATTATCTTTATCAACATCTAGTTTATCATACTTAAATTTGAAAGAGTGCTAAAAACTGTCAAAAATCTTCAAAATGCAGTGCTCTCCTAGGTCTATTTTGACACCTTTGTAGAAGAGTATAATTTTGTATAATTTTTCCTAACAGATTTATCAGGATGAGACTATTAAGTATAAAATCTAAAATGCATAAAGAAGGTAAGATTATAAAACACATAATATGTCTATGCTGAAATAGTTTACTTTTTAAAGATATTCCCCAAGTTAACATTAACAGAATTAACTCCAAAATTACCTTTATTCTATACCTCATGCTATATTTTCCCTAATATATATACTGAAATGCCTGGCCTGGGGATTGATGTTTTGCTCCCTGACTGTGCTCTGGCTAGTGTTAGCAGTTCAGAGTGAATAGCTTTGCAATGAGCCCAGGCAGGAAAGAAGGAGCTGTAGGCACTTAGACTTGGCAGATTCCTGTGACTGAACTAGACTAACCAGAGCTGAGCCACTGCCCTTGTGGAGCCATGTGAACTGGGCATGAAACACATCAGAATAGTAATGAGACACTAAAGCCCTGTGACCTGCACACTTATTTTGTCCTCAACCTTAGGATAAAAAAAATATAACACATATATAACAAAGGTCAGGAATAAGTAACACAGTCAGCAAGAAGCACAATTAAATAAATGCACAATAACAAATTCAAACAGCATATATGAATTTTACTCCATGGACATTTTTGTGCAAAACTGTCAAATTGGCATATTTTCTTGTATCAGATAAAATTGTAATGGTCATTGCCTTAAATAAATGTGTGAAATTCAGTCAGTGAATTGTTTTCTATTATGATTCAAGCAAAAGTTTATACAAAAGCATAAAGTTAGAAAATTATAGAAAATCATCCCAAGATTCCTGAAGATAACAATTGTCTCTGTAAACCATTTATCATAGGAAAATACCATGATAAGAATTCAGCCATCTATTAGGTAATAAATTCAGTAGTCTACTGTTGTTTTAAAAAATTAAATTTTTATCTCACCATGAGAAATGTGGAAATTATGCTTACAAAATGTCAAAATGTATTTAAGCAGTGACTGTGCTACTCTGAGAATGAAGTTACCACAATTATGTTAGCAATTACTAATGCAAAATGTGCTAGTTTCAACTGTATAATCTTGTTAATGAAGTCTGAGAAACACAAGACAAAATTTAAAAAAAACTTTTTTTCTTTGGATAACAAGGTAATAGAGGCAAACATGTGTCTTATTGCTAACACGTTGAAATAAGAAAATATTTGAACTGCATATAAATCTCTGTCATACACTTTGTTTCTCTTAAGGAAAAGGGGCAAGCAAATTAGAGCCATTTGGATAACAAACTAAAATTTTGATTTTAATTTAGCGTAATGTATTCTTTCAACAAATATTTTATGAGTGTCTGTTATGTGGCATAGTAGTTTGGCAATGGGATTATAAAATTCCAAATGTTGGAAGAACTTATATTCTATTATGAGAGACAGGCAAATATTCATAAAATGTTAGTGCATACGACAGTGCAAAAAGATATTACAGAGAATACCAAAATTGAGAATATCATACTATTGAAACGAGTGTGGATTAGTACCGGTTACCAAAACAAAGGAAAATGTGGTGAGTTTTCAATAACTAAAGGCATTCAACCTAGACAAATGACTTTTATCATTAAATTATCTTTCCAATTTGTGTTAAAATGTCCTTTGTTTTATGTGTAAAATATTAATAAATAGAAACCTCAATTAAATAAAGTCGGAGACCAGAAGGTGGAGCTGTCACACCCTGGAAAGATAGCAGAGTCCAACAGGCAGAAGAAAGACTCCTCTTCTTCCTTCAAGGACTCAGGCAATGAAAAGCCGTGCGTTTGTTAACTACAGTCCTCCCAGCTTCCCTTTTCTCTCTATAAAAGCATTTTTCTTCCTTGCCATGTGGGGATTTGCACATGGCTCGCCATGTTTGCAGACCTCAAATTGTAAGTCTCTACTGATCCCAAATAAAAACATCTTTGCTGGAGAAACATCTGGCAGTCTATTTGTTTTAGGTCAACACCTGAACCTAAGTTAACTATGAATGACGATATTTTAATAGACTTACATGAAAAAATAAAATGTGGGCAATCTTCTTTCACCTCCCATCCTTCTATTTTTGATATATAAAATTCAGGGAAATACTGATTTGACAAACAGTGTGTGCACCAGTTTATACCAAAATCATCCTCTCCCAGGAAACTTGACAGTACATAAGTACCTGTGAGGAAAAACTCTGTTACTGTTGAAGAGTAAACCATTAGACTTTAACCTTTTAGGTTTAAAGAAACTTTGTAGCAGATGATGTTTGTCCAGACTCTCACCACTCAGCAAAACACAGATGGAGGGCTGGACTCACTTCACAGATCACAAAAAATATCTGCTACCAAGGACAATCATCAGCATTTCACTTCCACCACTAATGAGACAGCTGTGAAAATGGTAGTGGAGCATAATGTCATCCTCAAAATTCACCTCCGTGGACACATATAGCCTGGAACTACATGTACAGCTCTGACTGAGGTGGTGAATTCTTACCAAGTATAATTCATGAGAATATGAAATTATACCTGCATTTCCCAGAGGTTTTCGGAAATTTTGGAAATTTGTGGGAAATTCTGTAAAATTCCAAGTTAATATATAAGTGAAGGACAAGAGAACACAGATAGATGGGCCCTCCTTTAATAGGACTTCCTGAAGTAAGACTGATAGTTGTAGTGGTATTGGGATATCAACGTAAATGCCAACATAATTATATCACTGACTTTCCCACCCCAGTAAATGACATTTCACACATTTTTATTTTTCTGTAAATGTTCCCACTAATAACCTTGTCTTATATTCTACAGAGAAAAAAACAGTAACCTTAAGAAAATACCTTAATCTGAAAATTAGAGAATTTATTGATCTACCTTATTTTCAAACTTTTCTCTCTGCCTTGTCTCCAGTTATAGAAGTATCATTGCTTCTATTAAGTAAATCACCCTCTCCTAACTTACCCAGTACTTACTAAGGACTTCATTTCTACTATACTCTTTCTATATCTACTTCATCATCATTTTTTTTTTTAGTTCTTAAGTTAATCATTCTATTCAGAAATACAAACATTCTTTAGAACCTCTACCATTGCAAAAACAAAAACAAATCAACTATAACTCGACATCTGCTTCCTGTTTTTCTGATCCCTTTACAAAATGACTTATCAGAAGGAATCCTTAAGCTCATATTTCCCCCATCTTATTCTCATTCTTTCAGTCTCAACTCAATCCTCTATAATAAGGGTTTGGTCTTGTACATTTTGTTAAAACTTCTGAGTTTTAGGTCACCAATGATTGTGTTAACACACTTCCCAATTTTCATGAGGCATCTTGCTTTACACTTATTGCTCTAACTGAAGGTTAATAATATCCCTTTTTATTCTCAAAGTTACCTAGTTGGACAATAAGTTATATATGTAACTCTACCATATGATATCTATGTTGTCATATAGAGTATATTTTTGACTGTAAGTCAGTAGCAGCCAGCAAAGATGAACCTACGTTCTTTTAAAATGTTCTTTCCTTCATTCCTATGACATCTCATGCTCCTGGTTGGTCCATTGCAGTAAAGATTACCAAATTTTCCCTCTGTTCTGTTGCACTTTCCATGTTCTTTCAATTAGTGTCATGTAACAAGTTCTAGACAATAAAATGTGTGGAAAATAATGTGAGTCACATATATGACTCTTAGTCCTTTTCTTATTAAAAAATAAATTCTTCAAATTGTGCATCTATAAGATGTTTCAGCATCCATCAATGAGGTTCCTATGTGACTATATGACAATCACCTGATCACCTAGGTGGGACAGAAAGCATGAGGGAGAAATAAGCTTTTGGATGTTGAACACTGATATATTAGAGTTGTTTTTTACAGAAATAAACCCTGGCCTATTCTGAATAATATACCTACCTTAATTTTTTTCATTTTCTATTTTTATCTTGGGTCTGCCTCCTTTACTTGACATTAAATATATCACGCTGTCACATTATAGGATTTTATTTTCTTCCTAACACTACTTATCAATTTGTTTGCTTCTGTGATTGTTTAATCCCTACTTAGAATCCAAGCTTCATCAGAGATTAAAATGTATTTGCTTTGTTTATCATTTGATCACCAAATTTAGAACATTTCCTATCACAAAGTAGTCACTTCTTATTTTCAACTGAATGAAAGAACCTGAGACATATAATTCAAAATAACTAAAATATTTTTATTTGTGTAACTATTTTTAATTTTGAAAAGTCTTTACTAGAAAATGTCCAGCCCTTGCAATTTGCATTAATGGGTCAATAATTTTCAGCCCAGGAAAGATTCCTCCTAAAGTGGCCCAATATGGATAATTTATTATTCCACTTGTTTTAGCCTGTTTTCCAGGGCTACTAGTTAACTATATGCTATGATTTGAATGTGTCTCCCCACTCCCGGCAAAATTTATATGTTAAAATACTAACCTCCAAAGATGACAGTATTAAGAGATGGGGCCTTTGGGTGAGGCTTAAGTTGTGAAGATGGAGCCCTCGTGAGATGAATTAGTGCCTTATAAAACAGACTCCAGAGAGCTCCCTAGCCCCTTCCACCACAGCAGGACACAGCAGATGAGGTGCTAGCTATGAAACAGAAAGTGGGCTCCCACTCTCTGGGGAGTATTCTGGGGTTATATTCCCCAGAATATAACCATGCTAGAGCCTTGATCTTGGACTTCCCAGCCTCTAGAACTCAAATTGAGAAATCAATTTTTCTTGTTTATAAGCTCCCAAATCTGTGGTATTTTGTTATAGCAGCCCTGATGGACTAAGAAACCATAGTTACATAAAGATACCTTGAACATGTATTTTCCAAGTGGCTAAATATCTGAAAACATCTTTATCTTTTAACATATATTATTAACAACCTAAGTTTAATATGGCTGGGTCACAACACTTTTCTTTCAAATCACTGTAAACTTTGCTTCATTAGCTTCCTTTTTTTTCGTATTAGTACTCTGATCCTTATTCTCCTAAAATAAGCTCATAATTTTAATATTTTAAAATATTTTATGTGTGAATTTTAAAAACTAAAAATAATTTTGTCTAAATATGTATCTTTTCATTAAATTTGAGAGATGAAATGATATAAATTCTCATTGGTACGAATAGGCTCTTTTTTAAAGAAGAAACTTTTTTTCTTTGATTATACATTTTATATGCCCTAATCAACTGAAAAAAATGCACAACTAAAAGTTGAGAATTATGTTTTATTCAGTGGGATTTCTGAGGACTTCAAGCCTGGGAAGCAGCCTCTCAGACAGCTCTGAGGGACTGCTCCAAAGAGGTAAGGGAGGAACCAGGATATATGGGAGTTTTGCAAAAAGACCAGGTAGTCTGAACTTCAAAATATTACCTTTAATTAAAAAAAAACCCAGACATCTCAAGTTAATGATTTTAGTGCTTTTCTACCTATGGGAAGATGCAAGAGTCTGAACTCATTGAAATCATTCATTTGATATGCACCTCAGCTAGCTAGTTGCAAAGAAACCTGTTCTTTTCCATCCTGAGTCCTCTCAGAGTGCACTGCTGGGGGTGGCTGCAGTGGCTGAGGGCTTGGCAATGGGCAGCCCATTTGTCTCCATCCTGGGTTCTCTCAGTGCTCACCATCCAAGGTGGCTGTAGTCACTTGATGGCTGCAATATCCTTTGTTTATTGATATGGCAGGCAACATTTTTCATTCACACCCTCTAATCTCTTTTTAATATATAAACTATTATTATATATAGAACTCATTTCGATTTATCTTAACATTTTCCATATTTTACACTTATATCATTTTCATATATGTTTAGGGGAGATTCTTCTAGATTTTCTCCTCAGCCCACGATTCAATTGTGTTTATTTCCAACAGTCTTCATTTTCCTAAGTGTATTTGTTTGAAGACAATGATTATATTTTTTTAATCCCAAAGATTTCTTTTAATGCTTTCTTTTAACTTTGGTAAAAAAGGCTTTGGTAGTTTCACAAATATAATGTAGCCTTGCAATTTTAAAAGGTGAATAGGGTGTCATAAAATATTATCACTTTTCAGTCAGTAAATTTGGGAGAAACTATGCTTTGGTTATTCAGAAAATGTTAGTCCTCTCCTTTTCTACCACAATTTATTTTCATACATTGCTTAATGTTTACTTTTTGTTAATCACTGCAAGAAGAAACTTTACCTGCATGAAATTGGCAGTTTTCTAAAAGCAATTTCTAATTTATATCTGTGTATGTGTATGCCCAAATCTTTCACAGAGATATATGATAGTCAGGAAAATTGTAGAGAGGTGGGGAGTTGCAATGAAAACAAACAAAAACAAAACAAAACAAAAAATAAATAAAAAAGAGAAACTAGACTATAACTGCAGAGTTCTACCAGTCTGGTGTGGAAATATTACTGTATTAATATTAGTAAGAAAAAAGTGTTTTGTTTGTTTTGCTTTTCTTTTCTGCTTATTTCCATAGATACTCAAGAACAAGTGGCTCTCTGACAAATCAGATTTTCTGGTTAGTGAGCCATTTAGCAGAAGTATATTTGTGATTTCTGCACAAATCAGACAAATGAGAGAAAGGTCATGTGTGTGTCCATCTTTAGTCTTTTAAACTGTCCTTATTATACAAACAATCTGTCAACCAGAAGTTAATGGGGGGATGGTTCCCCTGCCTCATCTCCAAGCAGGCAAAACTATTTAAAAAGGATGGTTTTCAGGGCTTCCCTGTTGGCACAGTGGTTGAGAGTCTGCCTCCGGATGCAGGGGACACGGGTTCGTGCCCTGGTCCGGGAAGATCCCACGTGCCGGGGAGTGGCTAGGCCCCTGAACCCTGGCCGCTGAGCCTGTGCATCCGGAGCCTGTGCTCCACAAAGGGAGAGGCCTGCATACTGCAAAAAAAAAAAAAAAAAAAAAAAAAGAAGGTTTTCAGTTCTTTATCTATTAGAGATCCCTCCAATTTTCAATCAAGAAAACTTATCTTCAGTCCTTTTCTTCTATTTTGTATAGTATATGTTTATTTTAGTATAAACGGTTCACAAGCTATTTAATTCCTAAAGATAGCATGATTTTTCTTTACATGAAAGCATGATCATGCCACATAATTCAGTGGCTTCTCATTGCTGAGAATATCTACCCTATTTATGAGGCTACTTTATTATTACACCCCTTTCCTTCATTCTTTGTCAATTTCTTTCTTTATTTATTTTTTAAATGTAGCATTTATCATTCTGCTCTTCTATCTTCCTCAGCACAAAATTTAGAAAGGTAAATACTAATCCATGGAGGAGTTAAATTTGGGGAATATTGGAATCTACTTCTTGGTCATTTGTCATTGAGAAACGTACATGTGTGTAGTTAGGAGTGGAAAAATGACCACTGTAGAGTTAGTCTTTCAGGAGGCTCTGGGTTATTTGTGATTTTCAGCATTCTATAGTGGTAAAATGTAGCTAGTTGTTGCAAATAGTTTTTATAGTTGTGCAGTTTGCTCTCATTTCTATGTAAGTGACTTTAAGCCTTATATCACACAGGACATGGGAATTTTTCCCCAGTGGGCCATGGAATCCTATGGTGGTTTTAAACACATCAGAGTGACTGTCCATAAATAAACCTTCATGGCTTTAAGGAAGTCTAAATGAGATTAAGAAAGTTTAAAACAGGAGAGTTCCATGAGCTTCAGCAAATGTATGTGGGCCTGGCATGGGAGTGGCGATTTTTTATAGAGGCTGGGATAACCTGATAAAACCACACAGAATCAGCAAGGAGGCACAAGTCCAGCCTTGAAATGTTCAGACTTCAGGGTGTTCACTGTAGCACTGTGTGCAAGGTGGGGCTGTTGCAACCTGGTATAAAGGACCAAATATTCCAACCTAGGGAAAAATCTTCCCATACACATGTCTTTGATTTATTAAAGAGATTAAGTAAATATTTGCTTGTTTAACTTTTTTTTTCAGCAGGCATGCAGCCTAGGATTTTAAACTGCAGTTAAGTCCCATCTATAAAGAACAAAAGGAATACAAAAGAAAAATGGATAAACGATTTGAACAGGTACTTCACAGAAGAAATATAAATGATCAATCAATATATAAAGATGTGTTTAATATTGTTGATGGACAAGAAAATGAAAATCAAGACCACAACAAAATAAAATTCTAGATCCATTTTATCAACAAAAATTTAAATCCAATATTACCAAATGTTAGAGAAATGGTCACAAACCATGATTTACAGTTTGCTGATAGGAGTATGAGTAGTTGCAACACCTTAGAAGAGTTTAAGATGATCATTCCATATTTCATACACTGTAGTCGATCAATGCTGTCCCTTATAAAATAGCAAAAGAGCTACGATAGTAGTGTTATTAGTCTTTTCTTTCTTAATTGTTGACAGCCTTACTTTATATATTCCATATATAAGTCCTTTGGTTATTATAAGTATAAATAAAATTGTTCCTGCCATCCAGGATCAAGTCATTTGTTACTGCAGTCTCCCAAAAACAGTGTACCTTGAAGGGAAGTTAAGATAGAAAAAACAAGAATATATGGGCCCCTAGGTAGTTAATATGCATATCTAAGGAAGAATTTCAATGACCTCAGGTTCTCGCATTTTCCCTAATAGAGAAAAGCATTAAAATCACTACCTTGAGATGTGTGATCTTCATGATTAGCAGGAATACGTCTTTGCTTGACTACATGTATTTCCCAGCCAAAAAATTCATACATATACTGGCTTCTCCCCTACTTCTTCAGAGCAGTTCCTCAAAGCAATCTGAGAGGATGTCTCCTGGGCTACAGTCCTCAGTAAGACCCTGAATAAAACTTAACACACAACTCTCACATTGAGCATTTTTCCTTCAGTTGACTTAAGTATTGCATATAACTTCTTACACACTGTAGTTGGCTTTTCACTTATTTAATGGTTTACTTAATGACCAAACATCTCTAATATTAATATAATAATATTGATTATTTTTGTGGATAAGGCTTTCTGTGTGCTTTTCGAGATATATTTACTTTACCCATGTAATAAATATATTGTATATTAATATGCAATTATGTAATTTATAATATATGTGTAATAAATTACATATAATTTATGGTTTCATTTGGTCATTTATAGACATAATATACCAAGAAATGATTTTATGGCATAATTGATTTTATGGCATATCAAAAATTCATTTTGATAGAGCACTACATTAAATAACATATCCTTTATTCTTATTATGTACATATTCTTTCAGTCTTTTTAAATGAGCATCCTTATTATTTCCCTATTATTTCAGTATTATTTTAGTGGGTACCCTAGGACTGCAAAGCGCATCCTTATTTTATTAAAGTTTAATATATATTAAAAATTTTACTGAAGTCTTTTGACAATATTAATGCTATTCACTTTCCTCCAACTCTTTGTTAAAATTTAATTTTACACAATATTTTTATATAATTAATCAACATGCAAGACATAATTTTGCTTAATATAATCAATATTTAGATTGTGTAATATAGTCTACTATTCGCTATTTTTCTTCTCTTCCCACTTTTATTTTATAGTTATTTCAGCACACAACTTTTTTTTTTTTCTCATACATTTGAGACTTTAAATACATAGTACTTTTCTTGCTTTTTCTCCTTGGAAAATTCATATTTAATTTTTCAGGTATCAGTTCCTTAATTAGTTCCTGTATATTCTTTGCTGCTTTTCAATAAGAAACATATTTCTCTCAGATATGCTTATCATACTCTGCCAAATTTCCATTAGTGTAATAATTATATTGTATATAATTATGAATTTTCCCAATTGTTTTCTCCCTAGGTATTTGAAGGTGAAGAATGCATATTTCTTGTTTGTATCTCTACTGCCTTGTGCATAACAATTATCTGGTAAATAATGGTTAGATCCACAAGTAAATTAACTCTCTGCCACAGATAATGCCCACCACTTTATAAAGGATATCAAACAAATCCAGGTAACAGCAATGTAAAATTCACATTTTAGCATTTCATTTTATCTAAAATTCTAGACCTGTAAAGAAGCAGTAAAATAGGAGAAAAAATTCTTCATACAAATAGATAAAAAAATAATGAAATTAGTAGACAGGATTTAAACCAGCTACTCTCAATAGCATAAGCAGACAATTATTTGAAGCAAAACATGAACATAATAGATGCTATTAAAATAACACTTCTGAAGATAAAATTTTTAATATTTTTAGTTAAAATACACCAGATGAAACTAAAAGCAGATAAAAAAACTGCAGAAGAAAAAATATATATATAATGTACCTGATGGCATAGCAATACTAGCTATTCAAAATGAAGTAAAAAGAGAAAAAAAGACTAAAAAACCATGATCATCAGAGATGTAAAGGACAATATCAAGCAATCTCTAGAAGAAGAGGATGGTTGGTAGAGGGAATAAAAAAACTATTTGAAGAAAAAAATGGCCAAATACTTTCTAAATTTGTCAAAAACAATCTAAAGCCAAAAATCCAAGAGACTAAAAACCCTAAAGACAAATAAACTTAAGAAAATCAAACCAAGCCACGTTATTCTCAAATTGCTGAAAATAAGTGATAGAAGAACATATTTCATACTGAGCAACATTGTTACAGACTTCATCAGACTCATCTGAATTCGTGCAAACCTACAGACCACAGTACAGAAAGGAAAAAAAAAAGCAAATCAAAACTGTGTTGGTTGGCAACCTCAGGAGTTCCTCCAGATGAAATATAAAACAAACCCCCATACTTTGAGGACAAGGAGAGACCCAAAAGAAAGGCAGGCCACTGCAAACTTGTAGGTGACAGGTTTAATAAGCAAGGCAACTTACATAAGAGGCTTGTTTTGGGCAGCTGCAAGAAGAATAGATCTCCATACCCACATATCAAATCTTAAAATTTATATACAGGACTTAACTGGGTTCAGCCAGGTATACTGTCCAGGGGGTCTCAACAGCACATTGCTCTCTCAAGGCTGTGTCCCTGAAACAGCTCTCAGTATGGGAATGGTGGACAGAGCATATATGCTAAGGACAGGGGAAGGGGCAAGAACATCCAATTGCCTGAGTCCAGCTCACAGGTCAACTGGCAATCATACCCTCTCTATGATATCTTCCAATAAACTATCTACTTAGAATTCTAGGTCCAATAAAATATTCAAAAGTAAAAATAAGATTTTTTAAGCTAAAAGTTGAGAAAATGTATCACTATTAGATCTGCATGACAAGAAATGTTATAGGAGGTTCTTCCACCCAGAAAGAAAATGATACCAGATATATATTTAGATCTACGTAAATCAATGAAGCGTGCCAAAAAATGTTAAAACAGGAAGAATGACACCAGTTAGCACAGCACTTTAAAGTAATACACATGGAGATATTAACAAAGTTTAGAAAAAAGGTAGACTAAACTTTTAATGCATTGATCTCTATTATAAGTACATTTCAAAGCAGGAATGTCATTCTTTACCAGAAGCAATAGGGAAATAAATAGACAAGAGTGACTGCCACTGTGTAATTTTCTAAGTGTTTTATGAATTTTAGCTACAGTCATAAAAAGCCCTCCCTTTCCCCTTTCCAATCTTTACTTCATGTTGACATCATTGTAGCCTTAGTATATGGTACAAAAAATCACAATGCTAGCCTTAGACCAAATAGTTGGCTACTGTTGCAAATGAATCTGGTATTATGGTCATTTTAAGACAAATGTAAAGAAAACTTTAATGCTACCTCTGAGATTATCTGATTTCTTTCCAATTAAATCTACATGTGCAGACACTTTCCTTTTTAATAAATAAAATTTATATTTACTATAGAAAAATTAGTTTTAGAACTCAATTTTTTGACAACAAAATCATATTTTAACAAGTTTCTTTGAATGGAAAAACAGGAAATATTTTTAATCTGCATGTTTCCTCATCAATCTTCATTTTTCATTAACCTAACTTTATATACACAATTAAAACTACAAAAGTGAGACACCTCAGACTGTCACTGATACCAAAACTTTTATTTTCCAAGGTCCAAATAGTAAATATAAACTATATTTGTGCATGCAAAACTGGTTGTAAAATACTATGACTACTCCTACTTCTCAAGACAATGTACCATTTGGCTAACTGCTAGGGCTCATTCTTAGGAATTTTAGTATTTTGGCTTGTTTTTTCCTATTTAGATCTTTATACATTCATATTGAGAATGAGAATTAATCACGTTTGTCTTTTTCTCAAATACTTCTGAATTATGTATAGCTAAAATTGTTTTTTTTTCAGAAATATAAATTATTAAATTGATCTTTCCAGGGTCAGGAGAGATTGTCTTTACTTTGTACTTTAATCATGATCTTAACCAAACTACTTAATTTTTTTTTATAAATTTGTGAGGAATATGTTTTCAGAGAACATCTTTTTATAAGTCATAAAATTTACTCCTATAATTCACTTCTAACTGACCAAAAGAAAAAGAATATAAAACTGCAGAAAATGTGGTAGAAATTTTATTGTCACTTTGTTCTGGTTTTACACTCCACATAATAGGGAGCAACTTAGAGCATAAGAATCTAAAATCACCATCAATATCCCTTCTTAGAGATTGACCTTTATGTCTAGTATTGACTACAAAAGTTTAAACTGACAGACGAATAAGCAGAGAAGGAGAGACAGATGGGAGGGGGGATGAGGAGAGCGGGAGAGGAAGAGATAATATCCATTGAATGAATAACAAAATTTACAACAAGGACTTGTAACAAATAGAAAAATCAGTAGAGGCAATGGTGGGTGTGGGTGTGGATTGATCTTCAAGAAAGGATTATGTAAGCTACCAGAGTAGCCAAATTAGTGTACCATATATTAAATATTGCCTTATTCTATGATAAAGAGAATATAACAACAATTGAACAGCAAGTTTTGTTCTGATAATTTTGGTTTGCAAATATGTAGTACATAATACTAAAGAAGCAAGTGTATTCTCTTTATTAGACTAAGTGTAAATCACCTTGTAATATTGGGAATTCAGAGTTTTCAATTGTACCTATTCACTCGAAATCAATTCTTCACTACAAATCAATCAATTATTAAAACAAAAATATGACTATTTTCTCATAAATCAATTACTGGTATGTATACTAATAAGTATTGTGTTTTAGCTTGTTATTTGCATCTTAATCTTTTTAAGATACATTTCAGAAAAATTACATTTCCCCCATTGTATTATTGTTAAACTCAGTAAGATCTTCAATTTTAATACCTGTGTTATTTTGCAACATGTTTCAAAAAATCCATGGCAAAAACAATGTTATTCTTATCTTTTGTTGATCAAGCATTCTTTAATGTAAATTAAATGAGTATTCAATTTTAATATATACTGAATTTGAATAGCTCTTGTTAACATGGAGTACTATGCTAGGCCATCAAACTAGCAGATTAAAATAAAATTATGATTAGCCCTGTAAATTTTTGTGTTTTGTCTTTGCTTATTAGTCTTTTAAAAATATTTGTCAAAATTTCAAGAATAAATGATGAATTCAGAGTTTATATTTCTCATTATTTTTAATAAAGTTGGTGATCATTTATTAAATAAACCATTAGATAAAACTCAAGCAAATCAGTAGAAATCTGTTAATTTTCAACTGCTGACAAATATTAGCCAGTTGATGTATTTTTTCAATTTGATTAGAAAAATATATTTGCCACCTTTTTAGCTAATAACAATATAGATTTTCAAAAAGTACTTTATGAAAAAGTTGAGCCAGTATTTTTTTTCCTTATAGTTGAAGAGTAAACTTATCCACTGCCATAAATATTTCAGTTCATACACTGTGTATATTAGCACTTCAAAATATCCCTGCCTTTTGAAGTAATGTATATCCTCACCTCTTACAACTCCATCAGGAAGAATGAGACAAGGGTTCACTTTTAGTTCTGTGTTTTTTGTGTGTGATATTAGGAGTTTTTAATATGAGAAAAATCTGAATCCTAGTTTTGTTATCCAGAAAGTAAGGGGCTATATTATATGACTTTTCTCATTGTTTGATTTAATGATTAATCTACTAAGGTATGTTCTCTTTTCACTGAAATATAAATTATGATATATGGATGATAATACACTGTATTTTTTGTCTGACTTTGAGAACACTTATTATAATCTCTTTACATGTACAACAAAATTAAACATGGACTAAGTAAGACATTACTCTGAGTTATAAAACTATATATCAATCATGAAATCCTAATAATATCATAAAAGATAAAAGCATGCTTTATTTTTATAGACTCACTATGACAAATTATTATAGCCTAATAATTCATGTTTCCTGGCTCTTATGTCATTTATGTGGCATGCAATTCAGATGTATTTTCAACATATTTTTGGTTCTTTTCTAATTTTATGAATGCTATAAACCACTATTTTTGAATATGGAGGTCATATAACTATATACTAGAATATAAAGCTACTATTCACTTGTCAAAATTTACAAAGCATGTAAAATAAATATGTACTGTAAGAAAGGATGAGTTTGGTTGATAGGCTCAAAATGATAGAAGGAGCATAGCTTGAATTCATAATCATACAAAAATCTTCAATACTTTCATTTAAATTATATCTACTGGGATCTGAGGCAGTTTGTGTTAAAACTAAAGTAGTAAAACCCCGATATTTCCAAAGAGAAGAAAATGTATTATATAGATTTCATTTTAGAAATCTGAAAATCCCCTAAAACATACCATAGCACACACACCAATAAAATAATATCATTCAACAGCAGTATCTAATAAATAGAAGCCACTGGGGATTTTTTTTTCTTTTTTCTTTTTTTTCTTTGGCGGTACACAGGCCTCTCACTGTTGTGGCCTCTCCCGTTGCGGAGCACAGGCTCTGGAAGCGCAGGCTCAACGGCCATGGCTCACGGGCCTAACCACTCCGCGGCATGTGAGATCTTCCCGGACTGGGGCACCCACGTGCCCTGCATTGGCAGGCGGACTCTTAACCACTGCGCCACCAGGGAAGCCCCGCTGGGGATGATTTTTAACCTCAGTTACCCACTGGTGAATACCTGCTCCCTGGTAAAGAAATATGGAAGGCTACTTCAGTCATAAAGCTCATTTGGAACTCATCTGAAGCAAGTCAAGACATATGTGAATCAAATGTAAATTTACCTTAGGCTCAAACTGAAATCCTAGTTGTATAAGGAAAACGAAAAAAAAAATTTAGAAAAAAACTCAATTTTGAGCTTTCTAAAATTATAAATAAATATAGAAAATTGACACTTTTTTTTTGCTCACTTACATATTAGAGGTCTAACTTCAACAATTTACTAAATCTTCATGTAAATTGGTACATTCATCACTAAAACAACAGCAAGCAATCCCTATCTCACATGAATGTTGCATTCATTGTACCAAATTTACAAACACTTTAGCATCATTATTAGTCATAATTAAATGTTAATATATACACTGTCTTATGCATGTTACAGTTTCATTCCTTTCCCACATCAAAACTGACTATATCAAAGTTAAAATGTCCATTCATCATAAGATACTATTAAGAGATTGAAAAGAAAAGATGCCAAAAGGGAAAGATATTTATAGGATGTACATCCAACAAAGCACTCAAATCAATGACAGAAGACAGAACAACCACCAACCTTAAATTGGACAAAATCTCGGGAAAAAAAAAAAAAAAAAACACTTAAAAAAAGAGGATATCCAAAGAGTAATTAAACATATGAAAATGTTCTCAACATCATTGGTGTTCAGATTATTTTCAATTAAAACCACAGTGAACTACCAAATGCACCATCCAGACAGAAAATACCGGATGTTAGCAGCAGTTAGAAGCAAATGGAAATCTCATATTCTTCTCGTGGATCTATTTATCAGTATAAAACAGTTCAAGAGTATCACATATAGTAAAAATACACATACACTGTGACAAACAATTTTATGCTGAGGCATTTATACAACAAAAATGTTTACATATATTTATTAAAAAACATGGTAGCAGTATAAATAATAGTCATAATAAAAACGACCTGAACCTACATCAATAAAATGAATAAATTATAATGTAGTATCATAATGAAACATTATACAACAATGCAAATGAAGAAACTTCTACTATATACATCAATACTGGGTGAATCTCAAAAACAGTACTTGGAGTGAAAAAACTGAGCACAGAAGACTATATACTGTATGAGTCAAATTTTATAATATTCAATAACAAGCAAAATTAATCTATGCTTTTAGAAGCCAGGATATTGGTTACATTTGGAAATGGAGATCATGTAGTGACTAGAAGATTTCTTGAATCAAGATAATATCACTTGATCTTGTAACAGGTTATATAGATGAATTTTCAGTTTGTAAAAATTGTGTGCTCTATACTTATAATTTGTGCACTGTTATGCTTTTATATATTATGAAAAATGCATAAGAATTATAATAAATGGAATTAAATCTATTTTAAAAAATAGAGTATAGTCTTGCTTATCAAATATGATACACTAAACCTACAGTATAATTTTAAAGATATGGTACTGACATAGGTCTAGACAAATAGACAAATGGAAAAGAACAGAGACCCCAGAGACAATTTTACATACAAAGGAACTTAAGATATAATCAAACTCGTATGGCAAAATCATAAAGATAAATTAACAGCTTTAGCATTAAACAAAAACTCACTTTTTAAATTTTATTTTATTGTTTGCTTTTAGCAAATCCATCAAGTGAAGAATTTGATTCCTACCTTACTGCACCAAATGGATAAAAGAAAAAAACTGGAAAGTAAAATTATAAATCTAGTGAAAGAAAATACTGGAGAATATATTTGTACCCTAAGGATGGAAGTAAGCTCAAGACACACATCAAAATACAAAAACAATTGGTATTGACAAGAATTTTGTCCTTGACCAAACTTTAGTCAGGTTTCTTTGAGCTCTCTTCTAGATGAGGCCCGACCTTTGGGTTTCTATGTCTGTCTTTGTATCACCCAATTTTAGCAACAATCTTGTTAAGTTGGTTTGTGAGAATTCCCCATCCTCAATATCTGATTATCCCTGATATCTGATCAAATTCCTAATCCTTCACCATCCCTCGGGTCATATCTGATCACCCTGGCCTGCTTTCAGCAATAATTCTATGAGATTTGTTTAGCTAGAATCTTATCTTACCCCTGATGTCTCCTCTGAATAATTTTCCATTCACCAACCCCCTACCACAACCTTTGGCTATAAATCCCCAGTTTTCCTTGTCATATTTGGAATTGAGCCTAGTTCTATACTGAGATTTATTTGCTCTTGTTACAATAGATCCTGAGTAAAATCTGTTTCTAACCATTTTTTAACTACTGTCAAGTTCTAGTTTTTCATTCACAGGTAACATGATTAATTTTATCAAAATTTAAGTGATGAAGGATATTGGCAGATAACAGATTGAGCAAAGATATTTGTAACATTGAAAACTAATAAGACACAAAAATCCAGAAATGCAAGACATCCTAAAACTGAAAAAATAAGCAAGGGATGTAATCAGGTAATCAACAGAAAGAAAACACAAATGTGTAACTATGCAAAAAGAAGTACTCATATTCATTAGTAATAAGAGAAATGAAATCTAAACCAATATAGATACCAGATTCTACTCAAGAGATTAGTAAATGTTTCACAATTTGGTAATGTTAATTTGGTAATGCTAACTAGAATAGAATTAGGAATAAACATGTCAGCCCTGCAGAAAAATATCTGGAAGTGCTTGAGCAAATTGATCATTTTTATATCCTATTATATAGAAAGCCTTCTCCTGGGAAAAAAAAGTCTTGTGAAATGCTTGGCAGATCTCTAATGGGACACACATTTATCTATTCCTTGTTGCACAGCTTTTTTGATGGGAAAATAGAGGGAAACTCGGTGTCCATCACTAGCAGAAGATAAAAGTACAATGCAACTTATACATTCCATGGAACACTTGGCAGACGATTAAAGCAACAAACTAGATGCACATAGTAATATGGGTAGATTAAAATATCTTGCTCAATAAAAGAAAAAAAGCAGAATGTCACTTTCTGTATGCTGAAAACATTCAAATATAACATAAATTTTATACTACACAATATATAAAAATTACAAAGGAATACACATTAATTCAAGGCACCAAACCAATCACATTAAAGTGGTTGTTTTTGAGAGGGTGGAGAAAGGAGCGAATATTGTCATGAAAGAATAAGTGAACAAAATAAATGGAACCCTCTAGTTATCAATGATAATAGTTACACAATAATGAAGCAAGATGAATTCAAAATTTTTAAATTTACATATAGAAGAGGGCATTGATTTGACAGACAGGCTCTGCATGAAAGAAAAGCACTGAAAGAGGATGTAACAAACAACACAATCAAAAAATGGGAGGAATACCTAAATAGACATTTCCCCAAAGAAGCCAACAAACACATGAAAAATAAAAAAGCTCAAGTCACTAATTACTAGAGAAATGCAAATCAAAACTACAATGAGATATCACCTCACACTGGTCAGAATGGGCATCATCACAAAATCTACCAACAATAAATGCTGGAACAGGTATGGAGAAAAGGGAACCTCTTGCACTGTTGGTGGGAATGTAAACTGATACAACCACTATGGAGAACAGTATTGAGAGTCCTTAAAAAAATAAAAATAGAACTACCATGTGACCCAGCAATCCCACTACTGGGCATATACACTGAGAAAACCATAACTCAAAAAGACACGTGCACCCCAATGTTCATTGTAACACTACTTACAATAGCCAGGACATGGAAACAACATAAATGTCCATTAACAGAGGAATGGATAAAGAAGATGTGGCACATATATACAATGGAATATTAGTCAGCCATATAAAGACTGAAATTGGGTCATTTGTAGAGATGTGGATGGACCTAGAGACTGTCATACAGAGTGAAGTAAGTCAGAAAGAGAAAAAAAAATATCATATATAAATGCATATATGTGAAATCTTAAAAAATTGGTATAGACAATCTTATTTAAAAAGGAGAAATAAAGACACAGATGTAGAGAAAAAACTTATGGATACCAAGGGGGAAATGGGGGTGTGGGATGAATTGGGAGATTGGGATTGACATATATACATCATTGATACTATGCATAAAATGTATAACTAATGAGAACCTACTGTATAGCACGGGGGACTCTACTCAATGCTCTGTGGTGACCTAAATGGGAAGGAAATCAAAAAAGAGTATATATATATATATATATATATATATATATATATATATATATATATAATATATATATATATATATATATATATATATATATATAATATATATATATATATATATACACACACATATATACATATATATATATATAGCTAATTCACTTTGCTGTACAGTAGATACTAACACAGCATTGTAAAGCAACTCTACTCCAATAAAAAAATTAAAAATAATAAAAAGCTCAGCAATAGAAAAAAAAAGAAGAGGATGAATGTACTGTGAATAAGAATTTGTTTTTAATGTTTCTGAAAGTCTGGATTACTTCAAGAATGAACAGTTTTCTTTTTTTCCTGAGGGTTTTCAGAATTTCAATTACACTCACAATTTTATTATACACACACACACACACACACACACACACACACACATACATATATATGTAGTGTGTTTTTATGAATGAAGAGTACCAAATACCAAAAATATTATATAATAGGAATAAAATTACAGAAGATATCAGGAGAAAAAATAAAAAATTAAGACCTAACAGCAGAAAATTTGCTACTCAATACATTTGAATTAAAACTTTATTATTACTAATTTATAAAACTTAATAGCATACTTATTCAAATCTTTACCCACTATAACTTTTTTCCTATTGTTGAACAGATTTTCCATTCTTAAGTTTCACTGAGCTAGAATCTTTAGAAATCTTAAATATAAATTAAAATTTTTAGAATTTTTTTAAAGCGACCATTTGGTAAAATAAGATTATTTTCAACCTGCTACCAGTTTAGGACACAGTCAATTTAAATTAAATTTAAAGCAATCTAAATTTAAACATGAATCAATATTTATAAACTTACAGTTACATAATTATTCAAAATTTATCCACAAAAAAATCATATTAAAAATGAATCCCATACTTTACTATAATATAACAAAAATAAAGAACACATTGTCATCTTTTTAAAAGTGGTCTATAACTAAAAATAACAAACCAGCTTCAAATCTACTTGAATTCTAAACATTTGTTGAGTAGATGTTCTGTGAGAGTGGTTCCACATGTAGATGTATTTTTGATGTATCAGTGGAGAGAAGGTGAGCTCCACATCTTACTCCTCTGCCATCTTGATCCACTCCCCTAAACATTTGTTAAGATTTCTGTGGTAATATTAGAAAAGATGGACATGCTCAAAGTTGTACATTTTACATATAAACCTTTACTACAGCCTTTACTTTTTAAAATGTTTTTCTTATTATAATTAAAATTTGTTCAACCCCCCAAAATTACTCAAGCAAAAAACTAAAACTATTTTTAGTATGGTTCTATAGTATGGTAGTAAATTGTGCATGAAGTGCTATTCTTTTAATTACAGGATGAACAAAATAGCCAAATTAGCCTCAGAAACAAGTTTGAGTAGATTCTTGAAATGATAATGTATTCTGCTTTCCCTTCAGACACAAATTTATGCAAAAGTGAATAGAGATCACAGTTACTACTTGCTTCAGGAGGCAGTAACATGTTCTATTAAACTAACATCAATAGTTAAAATATTTTCTCGGTTTCAGTTAATTTACAGGAAGAAAATAAGCAAGTCTCAACTAATCCACATTAACCCAAATAACATTTCTATTTATTAGGATTTACTAGGGAAAATTTTAAAAGTTAAATTACTTTAAGTGAATTTATCATGACATAGTGTTAATATAAAAGAAATGTAAAAACATATATATGTATCATAAAAAAGCAGTCCTAGAATACCACTTTTAACAAATATATTATTTTATTTAGATATTATGGTAAGCTGGGACGAAGTGAGAGAGTAGCATTCACATATGTACACTACCAAATGTAAACTAGATAGTTAGTGGGAAGCAGCCACATAGCACAGGGAGATCAATTCGGTGCTTGGTGTCCACCTAGAGGGGTGGGATAGAGAGGGTGGGAGGGAGATGCAAGAGGGAGGGGATATGGGGATATATTTATACATATAGCTGATTCACTTTGTTATACAGCAGAAACTAACACAATATTGTAAAGCAATTATACTCCAATAAAGATGTTAAAAAATATGAAATATATGTAACACTAAAGAAAAAAGATGGTCATTTAATTAAAGAGAAAAATGCCATACTCTGTTAATATTAACTTGTATTCCAGACTAACTCACATTCAAATAATTCTAACATTCAAACTTCTTAATTAGCATATATGATATCAGATAGGTATTTAAAAACAAATGGTTAGAATTACATAATTGGAAAGAGCTATTTACTATTGAGCTCAGGAACTATTGTTTTTAATTGCTAGATTTTAACCTATGAGATTTGACAAAATATCTAAGCCTACTTGGTAGGCAATGAACACAATTCTAGGTAAGAGGGAAGTCTATAAATAGTTCTGTAGAGGACTATACCTAAAAGAGAATGGAATACTGGGTATATTGCAAATCTTACACCTCAGGAACATAATTGCTCTGGTGTTTCATGCAATCTAGAAAATCTATTCATACCATCCCAGAGTTGATCCAGCAGATGTTGCCATAATCAAAAATAGTGAAAAGTGAAAGTGAAAAGCAAGGTCTTTAGAAGCAAGAATCAGATTGATACAAGGAATGAAACAAAATTTTTAATAATAGAGAAATTTTTACTCATAATTAAAAATATATGTGTTATGGAATGAATATTTTGTGCCTCCCCAAAATTCATGTGCTGGAGTCTTAACCCCTTGGTGTGGCTGTAATTTGGAGATAGGACCACTAAGGAAGTAATTAAGGTTATATGAGGTCACAAGGGTGGTTCCTTGATACATTACAATTAATGTTCTTATAAGAAGAGACACAAGAGAGCTCACAAGAGGCCCTGTGAGGGCATAAAGAAGAATGCAATCATCTGAAAGACAAGAAGAGAGCCCATACCCAAATCTGAATTGACTAGAACCTTATGCTTGGACTTCTAGCTTCTAGAAGTGTGAGAAAAAAATTTATGTTTTTTAAGCCACTTACTCTATGATATTTTGTTATGACAGCCAGAGTTTACTAATACAATGTCTGCTAATTGTGCATTTCAGCTTTATGAGAATCTGTGAGTTGGTTAGATATATCCAATGAACTTGGAAATGAACTCAAAATGTTACTCAACATTATAGAATATTTTTCAAAGAGTTTTAAATATCTTAATTAACTTATTCAGTATGTCATTTTAAAATATAAATTTTTAAAAACAGGCATACTGAAAGCAGCAATCACTCACTCACCAAAAGTGCTTTAATCTAAGTTTGGGGAAAAATAAGCAATCTAAGTAATCTTTGCCCTCAGAAGCACACTTCATATTTGGGCACATACATTTACAACACAGGCTTTGGAGGTAGAGAGAGCATATCAAGGGAAAAAGCTTCTTAAAAATATTTTAATGAAAAGGACTTTGGGATGATCTTGTAGATATTGAGGAAACTATAAAGAACTTTAAGAAAAGGAATAGCATGATAAAATTTGTGCCTTAAGACTCCTCTGACTTCAGAGAGAAGAATAGACTGAGAGAGAAAAATCCAAACCAATAGCAGAGAGGCAAGATAGAACCATAATAAAATCTATGTGTGAGATAATGAAGGCCTAACACCATGCAACTGCCAATGTATTGAAGAAGAAGTGTAAGTCTTGATATATGTTTAGTTTTAGAATCCATTTAATAGGCTCTATTCCTGAGTATATTTTAGAGATATAGTTAATTAAAATAAATATTTCTGGCTACTATAACTAGGGAAATTCTGGGACTGAAAAACATGGCAGATATAGGAGTAAATATATTAAATTAAATTTTAGATTTATTGATTTTAAGTTGTCAGATGTAAAAGTGAGCATATTCATTACACATAGATATATAAGGTTAGAGCTCAGACTGGAGAAAATTATGATCTAGAGATGCATGTGTGGCTAAACACCAAATACAGTTGTACTTCAATATCCATGGGGGATTTGTTCCAGGAATCCCCATACCAAAATCTGAGGATGCTCAAGTCCCTCATATAAAATGGCATAGTACAGCCAGCTCTGCATATCCCTGGGTTCTGCATCCATGAATTAAACCAACCATGGATCAAAATCTGTGCTTGGTGGAATATTCAGGTGAAGAACCATTCGAAACTTAGGGAGGACAGTTTATCAACTAGCAACATCTTATCGAGTGTGATATAAAGAAGAAAAAGGAGCACATCATAAGCTATTCACTCCATATTTATTAAGTATCAATTTCTGCAAAAAATAAGCTCAAAGTTACTGGTTTGGAACAAAAATAAGCACTGCTTATTTCTAGTTTCTGTAGGCCATGATCCAAATAAGTCATATGAGTATGCCATATTTCCTTGACAAAGTCTGTGGCTCAACTGTAATATATGAAAGCTAGATCTGGAGTAATTTAATTCATTCACATGTCTGATAGATGACGTTGACTATCACCTGGGGTCTTAGCTAGGACTGTCAGGCAGAACACCTGCATGTGTCCTCTGTATATAACATGACCTTTCTCACAATATTTTGACTGTATGATAGGAGTAAGCTATGGGAAAAAGGAGTGGTTTTTTTGGGGGAAGCCATGTTATCTTTTATAATCTAGCTTTGGAAATTAAGCAGTTTCATTCTATTTGTTTTAGTTACAGAGGTCCACAAGTGTAAAGATTATATCTTACTATTTGGTGGTCAACATAACAATGAAAAAAAAAAACATTAGGATATGGAAAAGGAAATAAAGGTGAGACTAGATATTGATGAAATTCAAATGAGAAAAAATGTTTTAAAAACCCATGAGAGGGCTTCCCTGGTGGCGCAGTGGTTGAGAGTCTGCCTGCCGAAGCAGGGGACACGGATTCGTGCCCCCGTCTGGGAGGATCCCACAGGCCATGGAGCGGCTGGGCCCATGAGCCATGGCCGCTGAGCCTGCACAACCAGAGCCTGTGTTCAGCCACGAGAAAGGCCACAACAGTGAGAGGCCCGCATAAAGAAAACAAAAAAAACAAAAAAAAAAAAACATGAGAATATGCTCAGTAGTGAGACTGCTGTGTCGTATGGTAGTTCTATTTTTAGTTTCTTAAGGAACCTCCATAATGTTCTCCATAGTGGCTGTATCAATTTACAGTCCCACAAACAGTGCAAGAGTATTCCCTTTTCTCCACACCCTTTCCAGCATTTATTGTTTCTAGATTTTTTGATGATGGCCATTCTGACCAGTGTGAGATGATATCTCATTGTAGTTTTGATTTACATTTCTCTAATGATTAATGATGTTGAGCATTCTTTCATGTGTTTGTTGGCAATCTGTATATCTTCTTTGGAGAAATGTCTATTTAGGACTTCTGCCCAGTTTTGGATTGGGTTTTTTGTTTCTTTTCTTATTGAGCTGCATGAGCTGCTTGTAAATTTTGGAGATTAATCCATTGTCAGTTGCTTCATTTGCAAATATTTTTTCCCATTCTGAGGGTTGTCTTTTGGTCTTATTTATGGTTTCCTTTGCTGTGCAAAAGCTTTTAAGTTTCATTAGGTCCCATTTGTTTATTTTTGTTTTTATTTCCATTACTCTAGGAGGTGGGTCAAAAAGGATCTTGCTGTGATTTATGTCATAGAGTGTTCTGCCTATGTTTTCCTCTAAGAGTTTGATAGTTTCTGGCCTCACATTTAGGTCTTTAATCCATTTTGAGTTTATTGTTGTGTATTGTGTTAGGGAGTGTTCTAATTTCATACTTTTACATGTAGCTGTGCAGTTTTCCCAGCACCACTTATTGAAGAGACTGTCTTTTTTCCACTGTATATTCTTGCCTACTTTATCAAAGATAAGGTGACCATATGTGTGTGGGTTTATCTCTGGGCTTTCTATCCTGTTCCATTGATCTATATTTCTGCTTTGTGACAGTACCATACTGTCTCGATTATTGTAGCTTTGTAGTATAGTCTGAAGTCAAGGAACCTTATTCCTCCAGCTCCATTTTTCATTCTCTAGATTGCTTTGGTTAATCAAAAATAGTCATCTACCAAAATGTTCATTGCAGCTCTATTTACAATAGCTAGGACATGGAAGCAACCTAAGTGTCCATCAATGGATGAATGGATAAAGAAGATGTGGCACATATATACAGTGCAATATTACTCAGCCATAAAAAGAAGCGAAATCGAGTTATTTGTAGTGAGGTGGATGGACGTAGAATCTGTCATAGAGTGAAGTAAGTCAGAAAGAGAACAGCAAATACTGTATGCTAACACATATATATGGAATCTAAGAAAAAAAAAGGTCATGAAAAACCTAGGGGTAAGATGGGAATAAAGACACAGACCTACTAGAGAATGGGGTTAAGGATATGGGGAGGGTGAAGGGTAAGCTGGGACAAAGTGAGAGAGTGTCATGTACATATATACACTACCAAACGTAAAATAGACAGCTAGTGGGAAGCAGCCACATAGCACATGGAGATCAGCTGAGTGGTTTTTGACCACATAGAGGGGTGGGATAGGGAGAGTAGGAGGGAGGGAGACACTAGAGGGAAGAGATATGGGAACACATGTATATGTATAACTGATTCACTGTGTTATAAAGCAGAAACTAACACACCACTGTAAAGCAATTATACTCCAATAAAGATTTTTTTAAAAATACATGAGAATAAAAGGTGGTTCTTTGAAAAAAATCAATAAAATTTATAGCCCTCTAGGTAAAATTGCTAAGAAAAAAGAGGATAGACATTCTCAATATCAGGAAAGAAAATGAGGGTACCATTCCAGATCCAATAGTCATTAAAATAATTAAAAAAAAACTTTGAAAAAAATTAAACTCATAATTTTGAAAACTTAGATTAATTGGAACAATTCTTTGAAATAAATTCTTAAAAACTACCAAACTTAACTAAAAAAGAAACAGGTAACCTGAATGGCTTTAGATAAATTAATAAAATTAAGCTTGTGGTTAAATCCTGCCAAAGAAGGAACTAAAGACCTCAAAATAACTTCACTAGGAAATCTCCCAATTTTTTCAGGAAGAAATAATAGCGATTTCACAAAATTGCTTCCAGGAAACAAAACAACAACAACAAAAAATAATATATCCAAACTTATTTTATGAAGTCCTAATAACCCTGTTACAGCTATCAAAGATATTACAGGAATTGTTAACTAAACACCAATATGTCTCATAAAAATAGACACAAACTTTCTTCCAAAACATTACCAAATTGAATCTAGCAACATGTATAAAGGATACTACATAATAACAAAATAAGGTTGTCCCAGGAATGCCAACATTGTTCAAAATCAGTCTAAGAAATCATAATAAGAAGAGAGTAAAAAGTAAAAGTCATATGAACATCTCAGTAAATGCCAAAAAAAAGCATTTCACAAAATTCAACCACCATGCAGGATAAACACTCATCAAACTGCGAATAACATTGAATCTATATAACCTTATCAAAAAGCATCTACAAAAATCCTACTACTCACATCATATCACATCGCATCACATTCAGTGAAAAGCTGAATGCTTTCCCTCAAGATCAAAAATAAGATTGTCCACTCCCTGCACTTCAAAACAATGATGTAGTGAATGTCCCAGTTAGTAGAATAATAAAAAAATTAGTAATAATAAAGGGCATAGTGATTTAAAGGGAAAAAATAAACATGTCTCTATTCTCAGATGATTTAAGTATCTATGGAGAAAATCTAAAGGAATCTTAATAATATTTTAAAAGCTCCTGAAGTAATAAATGGATTTAAGAAAGTTGCAAAATACAAGGTCAACATAAAAAATCAATTCTATAACTGCACTATAAACAATTAGAAAGTGAAAGGTAAAAGTATCATTTAAAATAGCTTCAAAAACATGAAATATTAGTTAAATATCTAATAATATGTGTAAAATATGTATGCTGAAAACTGAAAAATCATGATAACACAAATTAAAAGATACCTAAATCAATTTCAGGGGCATAATTTGCAGTATTTTTGGTACATATTCATAAACTGAGTCCAAAGTTTTCATGGAAAGGTGAAATAAATGTAATTTATTCTGTTTAGCCAAAACAGTTCTGAAAAAGAGGAACAAAATTAGAGAACTTGTCCTCAAGAATTACTAGAAGCTACAGTAATCCTGACAGGGATAACTACTCCCATGTACTCGAAAACTACACATAAGAGAGAATTGGCAGGTAGGCTGGACTCCTTTGGATTCTAATCCATTATAACATGCAGGTGCTAAAAGTTTGTTAGAGGTTAGGTTTTTTTTTTTTTCCTTATTCCCATCTATAGTAGATTTTCCTTTTTCCTGCTTTACCAGTTAAGATATCAGCTGTAGGTGTTTTAAATCCTAGAGTTTTATTTAGGTGGCTTTATTTCTGTTCTCTGTTGAATTTTAAAGATTGTATTTTTGTAATTCAGTCTTTTTTTTTAATGGAGAGGGTGACAGGTTTATGGTTTTTAATGCTGTTGTTGTTTTTCTTAATGTTTTTCATGAATTTATGTATTCCAACCAGAAGTACATAATGTACTATTAGTCCAAGGTTTAAATTAAAAATGTAAAATATGTTTCTCGGAAAGAGTATATTGAATTTTCTACATACCACTGAATAAAGGTAAAATAAGGTTAGTAATGATGTTCTCCACATTTATTTAATGCCTACTCTGTGTCAGGCACTGTCATAAGCATCCCTAGTTACTCATGCACCAAATCTTACAGTATCTATCAAATGAAAAAATATGGTTTTTTTTTTTGCTCAATGTTACATAGTTTGTAACTTGTGGAATTCATAGTTGAACACTTGTAGTCTAATTACTGAGAGAAGTTTCTCTTCCAAGTTTCTGCTCGATCAAAATCTGGAAGTTGAAACAATAAACATATTTCACAGTCAATTTCATAGCATTGAGCCATACTTCCTTCTTTCTGGTTGTTTGACTTATGGAAGTAATATATCTTTACATAGTTACACTTAGGTAAAAATGTATTAAGGCAATCTCAGAAAAATACATCTTCATCATCTTATGGTTCTGTTCCTCTAACAATAACATTACAAAGCTTAAATATTTTACCACAGTCAACAGACATTCTGTCAAGTATTTGTGTGTGCCTGCATTCTTTAATTTCACCTCACCTCCATTTACTAATTAAATATACAGCAGAATTTGTACTTATGTTCTTCTCCTCTGACACTTTGTTGCCACTGGAATGTCATTCCATTCTCATCCCTATAAATTCCACTTCCAAAAATGCCATTTTTAAAAGGTCATTTCTGGCCTGTCACTCTGGATAGATGCATCTCCTTTCTTGAAAAGGGAAAGTTAAGTAGATTTCTTAAAGGTATAATGATTCATTTTTTTCTTAAATTCTTATATGTAAAACATGGTCAAATGAATCATTTGAAAAGCTTAGATATTTTCATTAGCCTTGAAACATGTAATCTATAAGAAAGTTTCTATAATTTATTATTTCATAATTTTCATGAATTCTTATGTAACTTTCTTGGTGAAACCTTAAGTTGGCAAATTGTACTGAAAAGTACTATGAACTTAACAACAAAGATATGTTCAAAAAAGTTGTCAGTACTAAATCAGAAGTTCTGAAATTTTGCCAAAATTATTATTCAATAGTCTCCTTTCCTTCACAAGGTTATAATTTTAGTTTTAAACAAGGAAAAAAAATTCATCCTTTAACTTTCACTATACACAGCTTTGGATATCCTTGTTTATGAATGAATAATTATGTTATGTGTTAAGATTCTTGGTATTTAAGGACATTAATGTATTTAAAATACTTTCAAATCACAAGCAATTATGTCATCCAAACTACTAATTCCACTGAGCATTCAATGAATAAAGTTATCAAAACTGTTTTAGCTTTACATATTTATGAATGCCTTATGTCCACCTTCACATTCTGATCAATTCAAAATTGCTTCTCTCTCTGCTCAGTTGTTGCCACTACATTTAATCTAACTATATAAAGGAAGAAATGTGTATGATATCTGTGGTAGGAAGAATTGTAAAATGGTTACCTAAGATTCCTGGCCCCTGGTTATTCAATCAAACAATAATCTAGATACATTTGTGAAGGAATTTTGCCAATAAAATTTAGGTTACTGATCAGTTATTTGTTTGAGAGATTATTTCTATGGGCCTAATGTAATCACAAGCAAAGTTCTCTCCAAGTGGCAGCAGAAGTCAAAGAAATTCAAACATGGAAAGGATTTGATATGCTGCTGCTGACTTTAAAGATGGAAAGCATCACATGCAAGAACTAGAGAGTGGCCTTAAGGTGATGAGAGAAACCCCTTGAGATTGCCAACAAGTAAATGGAAACCAGAGCCCTACAACTGCAAAAAAACTGGATTTTGCCAAAAGCCTGAATGAAGTAGATTTTTAGAAGTGGATTTTTCCCCTGAGCTTCCATTTATGAGCCCAACACTGCTGACACATTGATTTCAGCCTTGTGAAGCTCAAAGTGGAGAAATCAGTCAAGCCTACCTCTACTTCAGACCTAAGAAACTGAGACTAAAACAAAATGGGTGTTGTTTTAAGCTGCAAAATTTTTGATAAATTTGTTATGCAGCAAGAGAAAGCCAACAATATATTTAATTCCATCAGTGTGACACAGTAGATCACAAGGCACAAGATAATTATTTAAACATTTTGCCAGTTCTTCCATCAGTTCATTGTAATTTTGTACTTATTGTGCTCTTCTCTTGCAATTATTATTTGGAATAATTTGGAGGTGAAATAATAGATTTTAATTAGGTTGAACTGGAATGTTCTAGATGCAATGGAAGTCATTATCTATTGTTCATCTTCTGCAAATTATTGTAATTTTTAAAGCATGATAGGCATTCTATCTTATGTATTTATTATGACTATTGGTCCAATAAATCAGAAACTTAGGTATTTATATTTTAATACTAAGTTATTCAAAAAGTATCTGTTCTGTAACTAGAACCCTCAAAACACTACAGCAGGTACTGGACTTAAAACGTTGAACACAAAAGGTAAGGTCTTGAATTAAATCATTCAATAACGTTATTATAAAAATAAATATATAATTATAATTGTAAAAACCCCTATGAAGAAAAAACGTATACTGCTGTGAAAGTATATAATAGTGAATTGTTCCTAGTTTAGGGTTTTAGGAAAAAAGCTTCTCTGAAGAAATATATATCAAGCTGACATTGGAAAGATGAGGAAGAACCGTATAGATGAAAAAAGGGGGAAAATTATTCCAGATAGAGAGAACAATATGTGCAAAGCTTATTGGTGGGATAAAGCTTAATTCCTTTAAGAAACTGTGAAAAGACCATTGTGCTGAAGTGATGAGAATGTATTGGGTTGGCCCAAAAGTTCGTTTGGTTAATGAATACATTGTTCAATAAAATTCTTGGTGAAAATGAAAAATGTGTCTTCTATTTTTACTTAAAACCAAAGGAAGTTTTGGGCCAACCCAATCCCTGGGGATGAGGCTTAAGATTTATAATCAGGAGGCTAATTATAGGGTATTGGAGGTTTTGTTAAGGATTTTGGTGTTCATCTTAAACAAAATGGAAGGAATCAGATCAGAATTATTTGGCAAAATGAAAACAGAATTTTTAAAATTCTGCTTTGGTTTGTGATTTGATACTATGTTGGAAGGAGCTGGTTAGAGAATGAAAGAGTGGTGGGAAGGAATTAAATTATTCTAAGCAATAGATTATGCTTAATTGGATTAAGGTAGTAACAGTGAGTGTAGTAAAAAGTACTTGAGTAATTAGAGGTACTCGAAAGTTATATATATATATATATATATATATATATATATATATATATATATATATATATATATATATATATATAACTTTTTGATATATTGAATGTGGAAGATCAAGGAATTCTTTATGATAACTTATAGATTTCTTTTTTAAATACCCGGATGTACTAGGGTGACATTTCATGAGACAGATAACATAGGAAAGAGTCTATCGAGAGAGAGAAAGTCTATGAACTGACGCAGGGCATATTAGATTTGTTGTTTTATTTGGGATATCTAGATAAAAATTTCAAGTAATGAGTTGGCTGCATTGTTCAGAATTTTAGAGAAGAGTTGAAAGTCTATGATGGGAATCTGGAAGTCCTTGACATATGTCTAATATTGGGGACAGTGTACATAAAAGAGGAAATAGGACTCTATTTCCCTCTAGTTCTCTACATTCAGGGAGAGATATAAGAAGCTAAGAGGACCTGAGACTTGCTGTTGAGATATACACACTGTCTAATGGCAGAATAATGGGTGGGACTAAAACAGATTTACCAAAGAGATGGGAGAAAACCCAGCAGAGAGTAGAGTTGTGGAAATCAAAGAAAGTACACATTCCCAAAAGGAGCAGGAGAATAACACTGTCAAATATTTCTGAGAGTGCAAGTGAGATAAAATATATATATATATATATATATATATATATATATATATATATATATATATGGAAACTATGCTTGAAACCACCATGTTTGTGAATTCTGTTGTTCACCTTTTAGAAAAGCTATTTAATAGTTACGTCTAGGGGGTAGCTTCAAGATGGTGGAGGAGTAAGATGTGGAGATCATTTTCTTCTCCACAAATACATCAAAAATACATTTACATGTGGAAGAGCTCCTACAGAACGCCTACTGAATGTTGGCAGGAGATCTCAGACTTCCTAAAAGCCAGGTGGCAAACAGAGTCTTGGTGTTCCAGCTGGGTGTCAAGCCTGAGCCTATGAGGTGGGAGGGCTGAGTTCAGGATGCTGGTCCACCAGAGACATCACAGCCTCACATAATAACAAATGGTCAAAGTTCACTCAGAAGTCCCCATCTCAATGCTAAGACCCAGCTCCACTCAATGACCAGCAAGCTACAGTGCTGGACACTCTATGTCAGACAACTAAAAAGACAGGAACACAACTCCATCCCTTAGCAGAGAGGCTGCCTAAAATCATAAGTTCACAGACACCCAAAACACACACCAGATGTGATCCTGCCCACCAGAAAAACAAGATCCAGCCTCATCCACCAGAACACAGGCATGAGTCCACTACACCAGGAAGCCTACACAACCAACTAATTCAGAGTTACCCACTAGGGGCAGACATCAAAAACAACAGGAACTATGAACCTTCAGCCTGCCGAAAGGAGACCCCAAACATAGTAAGTTAAGCAAAATGAGAAGACAGAAAAATACACAGCAGATGAAGGAGCAAGGTAAAAACCCAACAGATCAAACAAATGAAGAGGAAATAGTCAGTGTACCTGAAAAATAATTCAGAGTAATGATAGTAAAGATGGTTCAAAATTTGGAAACATAATGGAGAAAATAGAAGAAACGTTTAACAAGGACCCAGAAGAACTAAAGAGCAAACAAACAATGATGAAGAGCACAATAAATGAAATTTAAAATTCTCTAGAAGTAATCTGGAAGATGAAATACTGGAAATAACTAGTGCACAGCAGAATTAAGAAAAAAGAATGAAAAGAATTGAGGACAGTCTCAGAGACCTCTGAGATAATATTAAATGCCCCAACATTCGAATTATAGGGGTCCCAGAAAAAGAAGAGAAAAAAGAAAGGGACTAACAAATATTTGAAGAGATTACAGTTGAAAACTTCCCTAATATGGGAAAGGAAATAGTCAGTCAAGTCCAGGAAGCACAAAAAGTCCCATACAGTATAAATCCAAGGAGAATTATGGCAAGACATATATTAATCAAACTATCAAAAATTGAATACAAAGAAAAAATATTAAAAGAAACAAGGGAAAAACAAAAAAATAACAAACAAGGGAATCCCCATAAGGATACAATCTCATCTTTCAGAAGAATCTCTGCAAGCTAGAAGTGTGTGGCAGGACATATTCAAAGTGATGAAAGAGAAAAACCTACAACTAAGATTACTTTACCCAGCAAGAATTTCACTCAGATTCGACAGAGAAATTAAAATCTTTATGGACAAGCAAAAGCTAAGAGAATTCAGCACCACCAAACCAGCTTTACAACAAATCCTAAAGGAACCTCTCTAGGCAGGAAACACAAGAGAAGGAAAAGACCTACAATAACAAACCCAAAACAATTAAGAAAATGGTAAATGGAACACACATATCAATAACTACCTTAAATGTAAATGGATTAAATGCTCCAACCAAAAGACATAGACTGGCTGAATAGATACAAAAACAAGACCTCTATATATGCTGTCTACAAGAGACCCACTTCAGACCTAGGGACACATACAGACTGAAAGTGAGGGGATGGAAAAAGATATTCCATTTGAATGGAAATCAAAAGAAAGCTGGAGTAGCAATTCTCATATCAGGCAAAAGAGACTTTAAAATAAAGACTATTATAGGAGACAAAGGAGGAAACTACATAATGATCAAGGATCAATCCAAGAAAAATATATAAGAATTGTAAATATTTATGCACCCAACATAGGAGAACCTCAATACATAAAGCAACCACTAACAGCCATAAAAGGGTAAATTGACAGTAATACAATAAGAGAAGGGGCTTTTAACTCCCCACTTTCCCCAATGGACAGATCAGCCAAAATGCAAATAAATATGGAAACACAAGCTTTAAATGACACACTAAACCAAATGGACTTAATTAATATATACAGGACATTCTATCAAAAAACAAAAACAAAAAACAAACAAACAGAAAACAAAATACTCTCTCTTCTCAAGTGCTCATTGAACATTCTCCAGGATAGATCATATCTTGAGTCACAAATCAAGCCTTGGTAAATTTAAGAAAATTGAAATCATATCAAGTATCTTTTCTGACCACAATACTATAAGGCTAGATATCAATTACAGGAAAACAATCTGTGAAAAATACAAACACATGGAGGCTAAACAATACACTACTTAATAACCAAGAGATCACTGAAGAAATCAGAGGAAATCAAAAAATACCTAGAAACAAATGACAATGAAAACAAGATGAGGCAAAACCTATGAGATGCAGCAAAAGCAGTTCTAAGATGGAAGTTTAGAGCAATACAATTCTACCTCAAGAAACAAGAAATATCTCAAATAAAAAACCTAACCTTACACCTAAAGCAATTAGAGAAAGAAGAATTTAAAAAAAAACCAAAGTTAGCAGAAGGAAAGAAAACAAAGATCAAATAAGAAATAAATGAAAAAGAAATGAAGGAAACAAGAGCTGAGATAAATAAAACTAAATCTTGGTCCTTTGAGAAGATAAACAAAATAGATAAACCACTAGGCAGACTCATCAAGATAAAAAGGAAGAAGACAAATCAATAAAAGTAGAAATGAAAAAGGAGAAGTAACAACTGACACTGCAGAAATACAAATGATCATGAGAGGTTACTACAAGCAACTATATGCCAATAAAATGGACAATCTGGAAGAAATGGACAAATTCTTAGAAAAGCACAACCTCCCGAGATTGAATCAGGAAGAAATAGAAAATATAGACAGACCAATCTCAAGCACTAAAATTGAAACTGTGATTAAAAATCTTCCAACAGGGGCTTCCCTGGTGGCACAGTGGTTGAGAGTCCGCCTGCTGATGCAGGGGACACGGGTTCATGCCTTGGTCCAGGAAGATCACACATGCCATGGCGTGGCTGGGCCCATGAGCCATGGCCGCTGAGCCTGTGTGTACGGAGCCTGTGCTCCGCAATGGGAGAGGCCACAACAGTGAGAGGCTCGCATACCACACACACACACACACAAAAAAAGAAAAAAATCTTCCAATAAACAAAAGCCCAGGACCAGATGGCTCCACAGGCGAATTCTATCAAACATTTAGAGAAGCGCTAACATCTATCCTTCTCAAACTGTTCCAAAATATAGCAGAGAGAGGAAAACTCCCAAACTCATTCTATGAGACCACCATCATCCTGATACCAAAATCAGACAAATGTTTCACAAAAAAGAAAACTACATACCAATATCACTAATGAACATAGATGCAAACATCCTGAACAATATACTAGCAAACAGAGTCCAACAGCACGTTAAAGGGATCATACACAATGATCAGTTGACGTTTATCCCAGGAATCTAATTATTCTTCAATATATGCAAGTCAATCGATGTGATAAACCATATTAACAAATTGAAGGAGAAAAAACATATGTTCATCTCAATAGGTGCAGAAAAAGCTTTTGTCAAAATTCAACACCAATTTATGATAAAAGACCTCCAGAGTGTAGGCATAGAGGGAACTTACCTCAACATAGTAAAGGCCATATATGACAAACCCACAGCCACCATTGTTCTCACAGTGAAAAGTTGAAACCATTTCAACTAAGATCAGGAACAAGACAAGGTTGCCCACTCTCACAACTACTATTCAAAGTACTTTTGGAAGTTTTACCCACAGCAACCAGAGAAGAGAAAGAAATAAAACGAATCCAAACTGGAAAAGAAGAAGTAAAACTGTCACTGTTTGCACATGACATGATATAATACATAGAGAATCCCAAAGATGCTACCAGAAAACTATTAGAGCTAATCAATGAATTTGGTAAAGTAGCAGCAAATAAAATTAATTCACAGAAATCTCTTGCATTCCTATACACTAATGATGAAAAATCTAAAAGAGAATTTAAGGAAACACTCCCATTTACCATTGCAACCTAAAGAATAAAATACCAGGGAATAAACTACCTAAGGAAACAAAAGACTTGTATGTAGAAAATTATAAGACACTGATGAAAGAAATTAAAGATAATACAAACAGATGGAGAGATATATCATATTCTTGGATTGGAATAATCAAGATTGTGAAAATGACTATACTACCCAAAGCAATATACAGATTCACTGCAATTTCTATCAGACTACCACTGGAATTTTTCACAGAACTAGAACAAAAATTTCACAATTTGTATGTGAACACAAAAGAACCTGAATAGCCATAGCAATCTTGAGAAAGAAAAATGGAGCTGAAGGAATCCAGCTCCCTGACTTCAGACTACACTACAAAGCTACAGTAATCAAGATAGTATAGTACTGGCACAAAAACAGAAATATAGATCAATGGGACAGGATAGAAAACCCAGAGATAAACCCACAAACATATGGTCACCTTATCTTTGTTAAAGGAGGCAACAATATACAATGGAGAAAGACAGCCTCTTCAATAAATGGTTCTGGGTAAACAGAACAGCTATATGTAAGAGAATAGAATTAGAACACTCCCTAACACCGTACACAAAAATGAACTCAAAATGGATTAAAGATCTAAATGTAATGCCAGACACTATAAAACTCTTAAAGGAAAACATAGGCAGAACACTCTATGACAAAAATCAGAGCACAATCCTTTTTGATCCACTTCATAGAGTAATGGAAATAAAAACAAAAGGAACAAATGGGGCCTATTGAAACTTAAAAGCTTGTAGAGCCAAAGAAACCATAAACAAGATGAAAAGACAACCCTCAGAATGGGAGAAAATATTTGCAAATGAAGCAACTGACAAAGTATTAATCTCCAAAATATACAGGCAGTCCACGCAGCTCAATATCAAAAAATCAAAAAACCCAGTCCAAAAATGGGCAGAAGATCTAAATAGACATTTCTCCAAAGAAGATATACAGATTGCCAACAAACACGTGAAAGGATGCTCAACATCACTAATAATTAGAGAAGTGCAAATCATAACTACAATGAGGTATCTCCTCACACGAGTCAGAACGGTCATCATCAAAAAATATACAAACAATAAATGTTGGAGAGGGTGTGGAGAAAAGGGAACCCTCTTTCACTGTGTGGGAATGTAAATTGATACAGCCACTATGGAGAACAATATGGAGGTTCCTTAAAATACTAAAAATAGAACTACCATACAACACAGCAATCCCACTACTGGGAATATACTCTGAGAAAAGCATAATTCAAGAATAGTCATGTACCACATTGTTCATTGCAGCTCTATTTACAATAGCGAGACATGGAATCAATCTAATTGTCCATCAACAGATTAATGGAAAAAGAAGATGTGGCATATATATATATATATATATATATATATATATATATATATATACACACACAATGGAATATTACTCAGCCATAAAAAATGAAATTGAGTTATTTGTAGTGATGTGGACGGACATAAAGACTGTCATACAGAGTGAAGTAAGTCAGAAAGAGAAAAACAGTTACCATAAGCTAACACATATATATGGAATCTAAAAAAAAAAAAAAAAAAAAAAAAAACATGATTCTGAAGAACCTAGGGGCAGGAAAGGAATAAAGATACAGACATAATGAATGGACTTGAGGCCATGGGGAGGGGGAAGGGTAAGCTGGGATGAAGTGAGAGCATGGCATGGACATATATACACTACCAAATGTAAAATAGCTAGTGGGAAGCAGCCCCATAACACAGAGAGATCAGCTTGATGCTTTGTGTCCACCTAGAGGGGTGGGGTTGTGAGGGTGGGAGAGAGTGGCAATTGGAAGGAGATATGGGGCTATATGTATATGTATAGCTGACTCACTTTGTTATACAGGGGAAACTAACACACCATTGTAAAGCAATTATACTCCAACTAAGGTGTTAAAAAATAATAAATAAATAAATAAAATGAAACACAAGGAAAACAAAGTATGAAATGAGATGAAAAATGTCATTGGTAATCATAGAAAAAATTAGTTTTCTATAGGATGGGATGGGAAATTATATCAGATGAGCTACAGAGTGATTGTAGAAAGGGAAAAGTTTCAGTGATTAAAGCTTATACTAAGTAGCTGTTTGTGAAAAAAATGTGTAGAAAATATGGATAGTAGCTGGCATAAAATATGTGGTTAAAATTTACTCTCTCCTTTTTTTAAGGTAAGATTTCAAAAATTTAAAATATATTTTTAAGATATTCTAGGAGTATCATCAAAGAGAGCTATTGAATATAGAGAACAATGGTGTAATAAGAGTTCATTTATGTAAGATAAGAGTTCAGGGCTTCCCTGGTGGCGCAGTGGTTGAGAGTCCGCCTGCCGATGCAGGGGACATGGGTTCGTGCCCCGGTCTGGGAAGATCCCACATGCCGCGGAACGGCTGGGCCCGGGAGCCATGGCCGCTGAGCCTGTGCGTCCGGTGCTCCGCAATGGGAGAGGCCACGGCAGTGAGAGGCCTGCAAACCGCAAAAAAAAAAAAAAAAAAAAAAAAGATAAGAGTTCATTCTTTTGCATGGGTATATCCAATTTTCCTAATACCAGTTACTGCAGAAACTATCCTTTCTCCATTGTATATTCTTGGCACCCTTGTTCAAGATCAGTTGACTGTATATGTGTGGGTTCTCTCTTCTGTTCCATTGGACTACAGGTCTGTTTTTATGCAAGTACCATACTTTTTTGATTACTGTAGCTTTGTAATACATTTTGAAATCAGGAAGTGCAATGCCTTCATCTTTGTTCTTCTCTCTCAAAATTGCATTGTCTATCTTGGGTCTTTTCTAGTTCATATGAATTTTAGGATATTTTTTTCTATTTCTGTAAAATATGCCATTGGGATTTTAAAAGGGATTTCACTGAATCTACAGATCATTTTGTGTACTATGGATATTCTAACAATATTAATTCTTCCAATCCATAAACGTGGGTTTCTTTCCATTTATTTGTGTCTGATTTAATTTCTTTCATCAGTGTTCTATAATTTTCAGTGTACAATCTTTCACCTCCTAGGTTAAGTTTGTTCTTTTTGATGCTAATGCATGGCATATATATATATATATATATATATATATATATATATATATATATATATATATATATATATATATTACCATTATATTATTTTTATTGTTATTGTTTCTTAATTTCTCTTTAGGGTAGTTTGTTTTCAGTGTATAGAAACACAATTGATTTTTGTGTGTTGATTTTGTATCTTGCAAATTCGTTAAATTCCTTTATTCTAACACTTTTTGTGGAATCTTTAGGGTTTTCTGGGCTTCTTGCTACATGGTGGCTTCAGGGAAGTCACATTTCTCACCTGGTAGCTACTTTCCAATGAATATTAAGGCAGAAGTTCCAGTAGTCTTACAAGCAACACCCATAATGAGCACAGTGTCACTTCCACTGTACATTATTATTCAAACTGTTCACCAGCCTGCCCAGCCCATGTAAAAATATACATGTTCATTTAATATATAGGCAGATGTGTATATGTGTTTTTCACATGCATGTATGTACTCACACACTACATATATAATCAATTTAATTGCATTTTATGCACACTTATCTATGTCTTATTTTCATCTTACTCAAGAATACTTCGTGGAAATCCATCCACTTTCTGGTATATTTATAATTAGTCATTTTTAAAGCTACATGATATTCCATATTGTGGATTTCCATAATATATTCATACATAATCTTACATTGAACATTGACTTTGCTCTAAGTTTTCCAATTGTGTTTGTGTGCTTTTTATCACTACAGATGATGTTACACCAAACATTCTTTACATATGACTATCATACTTACTTTTAAGTCGTTCTGTGGGTAAGGCTCCTTGCCAAGGAAACGAGTGAGGGCTGAAACACAGCCCATGTTCTACTCTGTAAATCATAAGCTTGGCATCTTCTCTTAGGGGTGGGGAAGAGGGTAGGCATTATTTTCTGACAAATGTCATATTGCTAGAGTAAATTGCTTCTATATAATGTGGTATGCAGAAATAATGGTCTCCCATCCCTGACCTCCCCCACCCCCAAATTTAAAATGACCATATTCTAATACCAGGTACCTGTGAATATGTTACCTTACATTGCAAAAGCGACTTTGAAGATGGAGGTAAGGTTGTTAATCACCTGACCTTAAAATAGAGAGTTTATCTTCAATTATCCGTATTAGCCCAATGTAATCACAAGGGTCCCTGAAAGTAGAAGAGAGAGGAAGAAGAATGAGAGGGAGACGTAACTGTAGAAGAAATGAGCAGAGACGTAACATTGCTGTCTTTGAAGAAGGAGGTAGGGGTCTACTAGACAAGGAATGAGAGAGCCCAGTAGGAGTTGGAAAAGTAAAGGAATGGATTCTTCTTTCCAGCCTCCAAAAGGGAATGCAGTTCTACCCAAACACCTTGATTTTAACCCAGTGAGATCCATTTCAGATTTCTGACCTACTGAACTATAAGATGATAAATTCACGCTGTTTTAAGCTACAAAATTCGTGGTAATTTTTCATGGTATCAATAGAAAATCAATCCTATCCATCTATACTTAATAGTGCTTTTATTTTTGTGAGCCATATTCACAACAGTGGGATTGCCTGGTCAGAGTATTTTTAATTTCTTGACTAATTACCTAGACTTTGATTCCAACAACTTTCAGGACTCCTGGCTGAAATATGTCTCTAAAGAACTGTGTTGAAAGAACTGAAAGACCATATGCCCTTCACTGACATTATAAAAGATGTTCCAGGAGATCTGAAGCTGATAGAGTATAATTGGAATGAGAACACCCACTTCTGAGTCAGCGTTCTCAGATAGCTGTTCACTGACCTGTGTTAAGCATATGAGAATTCCTTGTTTTTCTAGAAAGAAAAAAATCACTGTCCTTGTATGTTACTTGAGAATGGTATAATTAACACATTTAAAAATAAAATTTTAAATAACATAGCTGTTTGTAACTGTTGACATGGTAAGAATTTTAAGAAACTTGAATCGCAAATTTTATTTACTTTAAAATGTGAAAATATCTCAGTTACCAAAATATATGTACTATTGTATAATTTTATAGTGGTGCTATTCTTAACAATGATCAGTGCTTACAAATGATTTTCTCTATAGTATTTATTGTGTATTCCTCAAAGTAAAATATGAAATACATCTACTTTGCACAAATAAAAATTATGTAATAAGTAGAATTTGTGATGTGAAATTGACAAAGTACCATTTTTAACATTTGTGGATTTCATATGTGAGGCAATTTAGAGAAACACTGAGAATCCTTCATCATGGTGGCATTTTTTTTCAGGCTCCAATGATGTGAAAATTTTATTTTTATTTCACCTAAACATTTTGAGATTTACAAAACACAACTCATGTTTTTTCCTGTATATTTATATCAAAGATGAGTACTCATAAGTGGATGCTTCTTTTGTAGCAATTAATGATGAAGCACTATGTTCTGCTTTCCTTCATAAATGTGTTTACTTGTACACAAAGAGAAATACTAATCTCTTTTTTGGTGTACGCTTTTTCTATCCCAAGAGTAACTGATTAAGTTTCTTGGTTCAAAGGTTTCTCCTCTCACTATGACAGTTTTAAAACATTGATGCATTGATGTGTTTAAAATAAATGTATGTGGGCTTCACTGGTGGCGCAGCAGTTGAGAGTCCGCCTGCTGATGCAGGGGACACGGGTTTGTGCCCCGGTCTGGGAAGATTCCACATGTCGCGGAGCTGCTAGGCCCATGAACCATGGCCACTGAGCCTGCATATCCGGAGCCTGTGCTCCGCAACGGGAGAGACCACAACAGTGAGAGACCCGCATACCACAAAAATAAATAAATAAATAAGATAAATGTATGCTATTTTTCTTATTTTTACATGTTTTCAGTTTTTAAGGTTTTTTTTCCCACCATGGATACATGATTTTATGACTAGATAAGAAAATTATGTTCCCAACTTCATAAGCTACATGACTAATAAACTTCTGAATGATGCTTTCATTTAAAACTTTGTCTTAGTTATTTCTTTAAAGTGCAAATAAATAACTGGGGAATATTTTGATATTGATTTATATACTTTAATTTTGTGTCTTTAATTGTATGTATGGTGTCTGTCTCTGTTCAAAATGTTTATATGTGTGACTATAACTTGTTATTAGATAGTTGAACTTTTCAATACATCACTGAAATTAGTATTTGAACCATAAAATACCACAATATTTGGTTCTAAGATCCACTATGAGCTTCTTGAAATAACATGGGTACATAGTTTCTCTTCTCTTATTAATTCAGAATTCCCTCATTCTTAAATAAATTTTACAGTTCTAAATCAAAAATCTGAGATTCAAGTAGTTTATTCTCTTTCTTATACCAGAGATAAGGGCATGGTTACCATTCTCTTGTTTTAATTACTATTTAAGTACAAAAGTTTTGTTATTTAGAGTTAATGGTTTCACAGAATTAAATTAACATAGAGTTTTCCTTATTTATATTTAAGCTACTTTGACATCAAGTCCAAATATATTTTTGCAAGCAGGAAAAAAAATCAAGGCTCAGCAAAATTTTTTCACTTACCTAAGTTTAGTAAATAGAAATATTCACAAAGAATTGATTTACCTCTTTACTTTTTCATGTGAACCTTAGGCAAATTTAATATAAGAAGTACTGAAAGAAAAATGAATTTAGAGAATTGTTATCCACTGTAGAATGTGTGTGTATAGCATTTAAAATTGAATTTCATATGTACCCAACTTTTCAGACACCCAAGAATTTTTTGTTGTTTCAGGTACATGTCTTTCAGTTAGATCCATTATTTTTTTAAAACTAATTTTGTAGCTTATTGAAACATGAATATTATTTATTTATAATATTTGTGGAGAATTCTACAGAATCTGATAATGTCATTCTATTTTATTGTGATTTATTAACCTTTTAATGAATATGCTATGGACTTCTTATTTCTAAAGCTAGCAGTCTGCGAGTGTTTGTGTGTGTGTGTGTGTGTGTGTGTGTGTGTGTGTGTGTGTGTGTGTTTAGGAATGGCAGTGTGCATATATTACATGGGCAGCATTTGCATTTAGGTAACACAAACTAAAGAAAGCAGGATCATGAGTAAGCACACACTAATCCTTAATCAACTTTTTTATAAAGCTCAAAGCATATATTTAGATGTTAGCCCCAAAGCACCCAGGACCATAAACCAAATCCTCCAGAATCCTAGCCTTAGAAAACAGATCTCATAGTCAGGAGAAATGGGAAACTCATTTAGGAATTAAATCACAATATATTTTCCAGTTTGTAGCTTTCTAAACAAAACACAAAGTATCTCCAAATGTGGTTCACAGGCTAAAAAAGAGACAGGGGCAACAACCAACAAATTAGCTGTTATCTGGAGATAACAACACACTGTCTAATAATGAAAGATACACTGCTATATTAAATTTCCTAGTGTCCAGATATTGAAGGAAGTATCTCCTAACAAGCACTCAACATTTAAGGGAATATTATTTCAAAGTTTCAAATTGTGAGAAATAATTAATATAATTATAATACTAAAATTCCAAGAACAACAATCACCACAAAACCTCAAAAACAATGTTAGCGTATGGTCTTTGTTATTAACCAAGGTTATTCATTTCAATTATTTATTAGTTTAAAGGCTATGTAACTTTTGAAACACAAAATATGACCCAAATACTCAATTTGAATAAGATTAGTAAAATGCTTAAGCTCTTTCAACCATATTTTGCTTATGCTCTAGCATCATGAAAAAATATGATAGAGGAATATGACACTGACCAGAGAGTCAGAAAAGGGGAAATTAATGGCAAACCAATATCTGAAACATGCCATTCTTCAGGGAAAGAATCGAACACCCTTGACAATTCTTGATAGAGATTTTTTCTTATGCACAGAGTCGCTGCACAGGTAGACCTATTTTGCTGTTATCTGCCTGATGCTTCAGAATGAAGAATGTGGCTGCAGGATGAAACAGCTAATTCTGGGAGAGTGGCCAGAGGGAAATCAAATTTCCCTCATGGGAATTGTTGGTAGTGCAGTTTTGGATATATAAAGAATTATTTAGGTAAAACTTCTCTTACAGCCAGCCTTTTGCCCTTTCCCTATAAATTTAATTTTCTACATTAAATGCACATTTATACACTAAATAGTACTGTAAGTACATATGTGGTTTTCTTCTAAGAAAAAATAAGGAAAATGCAATCTTATCGAGCTTCCAGTGTGCAAATTCTATCAGTGAAGGAAAGAAAAAGCGTTTGTTAAAAATATGTGCTATTGTTTAAAATCTAAATAATGTGGGTGCTTAAAATACAAGTGCTTTTCTAATTGTTGACTTTGGCAAAATTCTCTCATTAAAAAATAATGTAGCATGGCCACAGACATAGAAAATTAAAATTTGTTTTTGAGCTTCAACCGCTAATTAGTGTCAAGATGCTGTTTGTGACACAGCACATTCATATTAATAGTATGCAAGATACTTAATTTTGAAATAAGTCCTTACTGTCAATGTATCAATGTGACATGTACAGACTGCATGTACATTTGCAGCAAGAGACAAAACTTATAAGCATTACAGTCTTTCCCTGAGAAATGAGTGAAGGACAATGCATATCTCTTTAGTAAAGCTGTGAGAAGTGGTAGAAGACTAATCTTCACTCATCTAATTTCCTAATAAGAGGACTTTTTGATATGTTACCTACATGTGGATATCTTTCCTAAATACTTTAGGCAGCATCTTGGGCCTTTACACAGTTCTCCAAGACAGCACAGGACTTGCTAAAGAGTATCAGATTCTTGCCTGAAACTAGTTATAGCTATCATATTAAATAAATCACTGAACCATTGTGTTCTACAGGGAATGAAAAAAGTGATGCAATTCATGCAGGCCTGCTTCTACCTGAATCCATGAATTGATGGCTTGATGTGTATTCTTTAGTTCGAACAGAAATAAAAATCTTAAGAGGAAGTTTATAGTCACTGATATAAATAAAGGAATTATTTCTCTTATCAGTACAACATTTAAAGCATACCATAATGAAATATAAACACATGAAGGAGTTAAAGGCTTGTAGATGACCAAATTACCACCATATTCTGTGGTAGCTTAGCTTCTGTGTTCTGCAAATGTGGAAGGATTAATAGCATATAGACTTCAACAGAAATATTTCCCATAGACATAACACAGACAGAAGTTAAATATCGTCTCCTGCCATGCAACTGACTACATTATGGGCTTGTTTTAAATAAAAAGAAATTCATTATGAATGTTTGTCACTTTTAATTCAGTAACTATGAGCAACCATCTGTTAAAATAAAAAAGTTTCAAAATCTGTCTGTATGATAACACACAAAATTGCTTGGGACATAAATTAAAGAGAGCGAGTATGTCCCATCAGCATACAGTAAAAAATGCAAAAATAACAATGGCTAATTTTTTTTAAGTCATAGATTCATGCATTAATTCAAAGTTTTAAATTTGCTAATTTTTCATAGTATCATCTTGAATTACCATACACCACACACCTTCTACTGAAGTATTTGATTTATGCCTAATTTCATAATTTATTAAAATTAATGTAATAAATCTAGATGATACTTCACAATTTACAAGCACATTTATATATATTAATTTTTTGATTTTCATCTTCACAATAGCCATGTGACAAAAACCTGTATGTGAATTTGATCATGGAAACTGAACTCTGAGGCTGGAACTGTTCCATCTTTTTACCCATCAACAATCTCTCTCTTCCTGCTCTCTCTTTCTCTATGTCAGTCACACACACACACACACACACACACACACACACATTTGTGCAGAATAGATAAAAATGAAAAAAATCTTCCAAGTTTAAAAATCAACCATCTATTTCCACACACACTCTTGTAAAGTTTTTTAATCCAAATTTTGGTGGCTTATAAAACAATTTATGGAATCAAAGAATAGTTACAAGCCCACACCAGCTGCTAACTAGGCAGAAATGGAAGGATTTAAAGCAAATGATAAGAAAAGAGCACAACTACAAGCTCCCAATTTGCAGCGGGATGATGGTCTAGGACAAGCATAATGAACAGGGTCCTGCTCCTTAGGGAAGCAGGAGCCTGCTTTGGAGAGCCATGTCCCTTCTTTCTGGACATCAAAGGCAAAGAGTTTGAGCCTTTTAACTAAGTCTTCTATTTATAGTTGAGAAATATTTGAAATATTACAGAGTGGTCCTTGGAAATCTCTAGATACACTTTTTCCTTTGGTTCTGTCTAAAAAGTAGACTTTCCTTTAAATAACTGCTGCTATAATTTACTGATGTCATGAACAAAATTTGATGAAAACTATCTCTATTCTACTCCCTCATTTTAAGTGTTTCTCAGAAAACTTTCATCATTAATATTAAAATTTATGCCATATTATATAATATATTTGCTCTGATAAGTGTAATAAGAAGCACTATGATTATATAATGAATTTTTGTTCTTTTTGAAAGTTATGATGGCATAAATTCTAATAAAACAAAAGTTGATTTTTAACTCAGAGAAACCTGTTTATTCTCTGATTATTGTGTATTGTATGAATAAATATAACTTCTGACAAAGTAAAATTTCTTCATTTGTAAGGTGAGCAAGAGTATTGATTGCCAAATATCTCTTAAAACTACTGATAAATGGGCTTCCCTGGTTGCACAGTGGTTGAGAGTCCACCTGCCGATGCAGGGGACACGGGTTCGTGCCCTGGTCTGGGAAGATCCCACATGCTGCGGAGTGGCTAGGCCTGTGAGCCATGGCCACTGAGCCTGCACATCCAGAGCCTCTGCTCGCCAACGGGAGAGGCCACAACAGTGAGAGGCTCGCGTACGGAAAAAAAAAACAAAAAACAAAAAAACTACTGATAAGTGATCAAGAATTTTATCTAGAAACCTATGTAGATCCTTTAAATATGTGTGGTGTCCTACAATTAAGCAGTCATTCTATACTTTAGGATTTACATGCTGATTAATATGGAAACTTTATTAATGAAATTAAATTTTGGAATATGAAGGTTATTTATGTGGAAGAGACAGCATCCTGTCCGCTAGAATTCATTTATCCTCTCTTTTATTTGGTAACAGACACCTCCTGCCTTTGAGTGTCAGCTGGATACTTGATGGTCCAGCTAGAGTGTACATTTTCCAGCTTCCCTTTCATTAGCTGTGTCCTTGTGGATAAGTTTTGAAGAGTGGAATGTGAGCAGAAATAATGTGTACAAATTTAATTTCATGTTTAATTAAGAAAAATGATTATGTTCAACTTTTTCCTCTTTTCTACTACAGGAAGTGGTAATAATTGGAGTAGCCACCTTAATTGCAGACATGGAAGCCAGGTGATGAAGATAAAGGACATTCTGACAACCTGCATGCCTGAATGACCATGTGAATAAAAGCCACAAATCCACCCAGGACCACTTGCTTCCATCTGGACTCTTGAGGGAGAAATACAATTCTGTCTTGTTTAATCTCATTATTATTGGATCTCTTTGTAATGGCAGCCTTACTAACCATACATTGTCCCAGCTTTATTTAATAAAAGCACATTTTCTAAAGTCTTTTGAAGTCAGAATATTCACCATCATCATCAACACTCATTATTTAGATATGCAAGCATAACAAGTTGAAACAAGACTATGAGTAGATTATTGTGCATATAGCAAAGACATGTAGCACTAACTTATCAAATATTTTATAAACATTAAAATATTTATAAAATGATCTTTAATATTATCTTCCATATGCTATTTATAATTAAAATTCCCTTCAAATGCAATTCTCAATGAAACCTGACATTTTAACAACAGACTAAAGGCCTATTTGGGAGATTAACTATGTATCTCAGACCATAATGAACTTTTAATAAAATTATGTCTGTAGTAAGGCAGAATGATATTGCCAACAGAATCCATATGGAGACATATAAAAGAGCTAACGAGTAATATTTATGGAATACAAAGTTTGTAACAAAAATCCTTCATATGATATTTTATTTAATTCTCAAAACAAAATCCTCATAATGTTTTTATTATCATGGATGCTCTGCTTCTAAGGAACTCTCAGATGTAGATGGCTGCCTCTCTCCCAAACTTTATCAGTTATCATTGTCCCAAAGCCTGCTCTTAGAGGAGAATATCTCAAATGGTTACAGCTTGGGCAGACCCTTAGCCTATGTCTTCTCCTCTTCCTAAGTAAAGGGTGTAATTCAATTGGAGGTTGAGGGAGACAATTTTTTCATCTACTCAATATTTCTGCATTATCAGTTGCAGGATAGTCTAAAAAAAGTGCTGACTTCAGGACTACCTGTATTATAAGGAAACAACTTTCTTGAGGGTGAATATACTAGGTACATGCTTGACTCTCCTTTTGACTTTATTCAGATCATGACTAATAGTGACAGAGCTCAGCTCGGGGAGTGAAGGAAAAGTAAGTATTCTTTCTTGACAGTAATCATGTTATCTATGAATAAGTATAATTGACAAGCACTCAATCACTGATTCCTGGAGGAGGAAAAGGGTGAACTTATTATAAAGGGTTGGGTAAGTCATTAAACTTACCTTCACAGCACATATAATCTTTTCCCAAAGCCATGGTCTTAGGGTAGGTAAATATAGTAGCTATTAGGGAGAAAATTCAGTTAAGTCCATTTTATGAAGTCTGAGGATATTTCTATAACAAAAGAATAATTATCTCATTCTTCACAACTTAAGTCCTAGTAGCTCACTCCTGAGCAAAAGGGAAAAGTCACAATGAATATAGATTATCTAGTAAATCCATGACAATTGCTTCTGAAAAATATTTTTTTGATATTACAATATCAAACAATTGAATCCAAGTGATTCAAAATATGAAAAGATTTTCTGTGAACATTACCAAAAAATCCCTTAGATCACTCTCTTAGAAAAACAACACACATAGAGGGGTGTCACTGTCATTTTAGTTGCATGTAAAGATTGTACAAATTAAATTTTAAATTAGTTAATTTAATAATTATGTTTTTCTATCTCTCATAAACCAGTGTACTGTTGAGATTATAATTGCATGAATATGATTCAATGGTTCATTTTGGATCATTGCTATACTTTGGCATTTTTCACAGGACTAGAACAAAAAATTTCACAATTTTTATGGAAACACAAAAGACCCCAAATAGCCAAAGCAATCTTAAGAACAAAAAACAGAGTTGGGGGAATCAGGCTCCCTGACTTCAGACTATAATAAAAAGCTACAGTAAACAAGACAGTATGGTACTGGTACAGAAACAGAAAGATACTTCAATGAAACAGGATAGAAAGTCCAAAGATAAACCCACGCACATATGGTCACCTTATTTTTGATAAATGAGGCAGGAATGTACAGTGGAGAAATGACAGCCTATTCAATAAGTGGTGCTGGGAAAACTGGACAGGTCATGTAAAAGTATGAGATTATAACACTCCCTACCACCATACACTAAAATAAGCTCAAAATGGATTAAACCTAAATGTAAGGCCAGAAACTATCAAACTCTTAGAGGAAAACATTAGCAGAACACTCTATGACATAAATCACAGCAAGATCCTTTTGGACCCACCTCCTAGAGAAATGGAAATAAAACCAAAAATAAACAAATGGGACCTAATGAAACTTCAAAGCTTTTGCCCAGCAAAGGAAACCATAAACAAGACCAAAAGACAACCCTCAGAATGGGAGAAAATATTTGCAAATTAAGTAACTGACAAAGGATTAATCTCCAAAATTTATAAGCAGCTCATGCAGCTCAACAAAGAAACAAACAACGCAATACAAAAATGGGCAGAAGACCTAAATAGACATTTCTCCAAAGAAGATATACAGACTGCCAACAAACACATCAAGGAATGCTCAACATCATTAATCATTAGAGAAATGCAAATCAAAATTACTATGAGATATCATCACACACCGGTCAGAATGGCCATCATCAAAAAATCTAGAAACAATAAATGCTTGAGAGGGTGTGGAGAAAAGGGAACACTCTTGCACTGCTGGTGGGAATGTGAATTGGTACAGCCACTATGGAGAACAGTATGGAGGTTCCTTAAAAAACTAAAAATAGAACTACCATATGACCCAGCAATCCCACTACTGGGCATATACCCTGAAAAAAACATAATTCAAAAAGAGTCATGTACCAAATATTCATTGCAGCTCTATTTACAATAGCCAGGAGATGGAAACAACTTAAGTGTCCATCATCGGATGAATGGATAAAGAAGATGTGGCACATATATACAATGGAATATTACTCAGCCATAAAAGGAACGAAATTGAGTTATTTGTAGTGAGGTGGATGGACCTAGAGTCTGTCATACAGAGTGAAGTAAGTCAGAAAGAGAAAGACAAATACCGTATGCTAACACATATATATGGAATCTAAGAAAAAAAAATGTCATGAAGAACCTAGGGGTAAGACAGGAATAAAGACACAGACCTACTTGAGAATGGACTTGAGGATATGTGGAGGGGGAAGGGTAAGCTGTGACAAAGTGAGAGAGTGGCATGGACATACATACACTACCAAACATAAAATAGATAGCTAGTGGGAAGCAGCTGAATCGCACAGGGAGATCAGCTCGGTGCTTTGTGACCACCTAGAGAGGTGGGATAGGGAGGGTGCGATGGAGGGAGACACAAGAGGGAAGAGATATGGGAACAGATGTATATGTATAACTGATTCACTTTGTTATAAAGCAGAAGCTAACACACCATTTTAAAGCAAATATATTCCAATAAAGATGTCAAAACAAACAAACAAACAAACAAACAAAAAAGCATTAAGTTAACTATACATGTATATGCATGTTGGGGTTTATATATTACAAACACACAAATAGACACAGGAAGAAAGGGGAGTTTTTGTTTTATTTTAACTTCTAAAGGTCATAAATCTCAACATCTACTTGTGAGTTACATGCTTGATATTTTGAAACTAACTTTTTCAAATAATGTGTAATGGTTTCCTTGGGCTCATGGTTACTACTTAAGTAATATATCCATACATTTTATTGGTACTCATATCAGATGTTGACTTCAAACCTTTAAACTAGAATTCTTGTTTAGAGGAACCAAGATTATTGCATTAAATAATACTTAATATATTTTTCTTATACTTATTTTTAAGAAATAAATAAAATATTATATGCCACTAAAAGGATCAAGAAAATAAATACAATCCATGTTTTACTGTATTGAGAGGTTAATATTTCCAACAGTAAAATGAGAATTTCTGTTATATTTGGTGAAAACTGTAGAGCCAGTAATATTTTGCTTTTACGATCTGAAAACACACTGATTATTTTTTAAAAGAGATATTTTATATGTAAATTTTAATTTCCTAGACTCTTTACCTGTTGCACTGATGATAACAGTACATAGTGTTTCACTAAAATTGAGACTTCATGAAAAATGCAAGAACTCTATGCATAAGTCACCTATTATCCATACACAGATTTTCATGGCAATCATCTTATTTTGTGATCATTAGGGTAAGTATAAGTAGAATTATATTTTGCACAGGTTTAACAACAGTTGATCCTTATACATCAGAAAATGAAAAATTAGAAAATTAGCATCATTTATCATGTATCATTTAAAGATGAGTAATTTTTTTTTTTTTTTTTTTTTTGCTATTCTGTGGTCCTTGAAATTCTACAGTGCTTGAGAAAAGCACAGCTAGATAGAAGTCTAAGTGTGTGGTACTCAATTCCAACCTTGACCTTACGATAACTAGGGACATATAGTTAGTGTATAAATTATTATTTTTTTCACAAAAGCAAATATTTTGAGATCTGAAATACCTGGGCATAGCTGCAAAGCATACAATTAGATGTTTTTAAAATATAAAACATTGCTAACAGAGCTGACATCTCCTAACATATCTGACATCTCCTATTATGCTGTTATCATCCAGTTCTCTATCATTCTTCTTATTTCTTGCTACAATAGATCAGAAATATGGATCTCTAATTTTATTCTAATCACAATGTTAAAACAACATTTTCAGGCTTGTGAGTGATAAAATAAGATTTCAATTTTAAAAGAATCTCTCTGCTTGCGTGTTAGAAAATTGACTGTAGTTGGAGAAAATAAAGAGGGAAATCAACTGAGAGGAAATTCAGTAGTCAAATGGCAGGAAAGATGGTGATATGGACTAAAGTCATTGCAGGAAACCAAGAAGTAAAAAAAATACTCAAGTTACATTTGGAACAAAGATGAAAATATACGGTGATTAATATGGTTTAAGGGAAAGAGAAGAATGAAGGATGATTCCTATGACTTTTTTGGTTGGGGAAACTAGACAGATTACGGGCTTATTTTCTAAATGAGGAAGACTCAGGAAAAAGCATTTAGGAGAGGAAGCATATGAACCCAACAATTCTGTTTTAGACAAGATCAAATTGATATGATAATTAAATATTCACTTAAGGTATAACTAAAGCAATTGAATATAGAAGTCCAGCCCTCAAATAAGAGGGCAGGGCTAGGGAGACACACTAAAAGGTCAACATTATATGGGAGATATTAGGCTCGTTGAATTGACTGAAAAAATTTACAGTGATAATGCAAATAGAGGGAAAAAAATCAGAGGAGTAAGGTATGGGGATCATATAAAAGGGCATTTGTATACAAACAGACAAAAAGTGTGAGGTGTCATTAAAGTCAAAAAAGAAAAGAAAAGTCAAAAAAGAATAAAATTAGAAAAGGAAATCTACTGTGTGGAATATAGTGAATGGTTGAGTAAAATGAGGATACAATGGTATCCATGGAAAGGGCAAATGGAGGTCATTGTTGATCTTAACAAGAGCAAATTCACCTAGGTTAAGGTTTTTAGGGGATATAAGCCTGATAGAAGTTGTTTTAATAAGTGGAAGATGAGAAAGAAAAATAAATGAAGTGAGGATTATTATAGAATTATATATAATGTTTTTTAATGAAGGATGATAACAGTACATTTTTGTGAAGAAATGTAAGTCTACAAATAGCAGGTGTATTTTTCAGTCACTCTTTTACTTTGTGGTTGACAATGATGCTTTTACTATTTCTGATTTTTTCATTGTGTATGATGAGTAGTCATCAGCTAAATAGTGGGAGATGGCAGAAGGAGATCTGGGTAAAGAAGAAAAAACATAAGATAGTTTTCTCAGAGAGTAGGGAATTTATATTGGAAAATATATGGGACTGACAGGTAGTATAATATGACAATGTAAGTCCTGTGACCATAAATTTAAATTAATCTACCTAACTCACAGAGGAAATTTTCTGAGATGGATTTCAGAAGAAATGCTCCCAAATGCATGATAAGTCAGATCTACCACTCTTAGCTTTGACAATTCCATGCTCTGTGAGAAAACTGACCATTTCTACAGCCTTTAATTACTTCATCAGGTATTTGTAGACAAGCTAATGGATAAACATTAACTTTACTTTTTAAAGCTTCATCAGAGTTTAATCTTATAAAGACATTTTAAGCAATAATGAGACATGGGCTTAAATTCATGTTAATCAAATGGTCAAAAATCATATGAAAAGATACTCCACATTAGCAGTTGTCAGAGAACTATAAGTTAATAACTCAAGGCAATACCACTATACATCCACCAAATGGCTAAAAAGAAAGACAGAAAAACGACTATTATGTTGGTGAGCATATGGATCAATTGAAACTTAAAAACATTACAGGTGGGAATGTAAAATAGTACTATCAAAATGGAAAACTATTTCAGCTAAGATTTTTGGCAGTAGTCTTACTTAACACATCCCAATTTCAAAAGTATTGTTATTGTTAAACATGCAATTTAAGATTGAGAAAATAAGTTAAAATAAATTATATTTGCTGTTAGGGTAAAGCAGCCATATCTGGAGAAGCTACCAAGCTCATAATGCTTTTTTTTTTGGTTTTCAAGCAATAGATCTTTACCTAGATACACACGGTTAATTATGGGCTACCAGCAGTTATTTTCTTCCATGTACCTTGTCCTATTGGCCAGATTTGATTGGACTTTGGAATTGGAACTAAAAACATCCTTTCCCAGACTGACTAATATTTAAACACAGGATATACATTTTTACTTTAAGACATACAGACTAGGAATCAGAAAATGAAGTTCTGCAATGAGGGAAAAAATCCAAACCAAAACAATGAAACAAATGCACAGATGTGAGATGCAATGTGATACTGCTTGTACGAAGCCATTTTAGTTCCAAAATTTTAGTCCATTTATTATTGTCTGCAAACAAAAGATTATTAATAAATGTACATAAGCAGAAATGGGGAAGTCTGTACTTAAGGTTCATGGAAGGGAAGATAAATCACTCCATGTATGTGAAGCAAAAATGTGTGTAACAATGTGGATTTAGATACTTGCAGATTTGTTTGATGGGCTGCAGTCTGCAGACATTGCAGAACTATTTTATTCAGGGAATTATGAAAAGTTCTAATCTCAAGGTCAGGAATCTCCTGCTGCTGCTGCTGCTGCTATGATTATATTACATAACCATGAACTGATAAGTAGATATAAAAATGTTGAGTCTGGCCACTGAAACTGCTGGTTAGCACCCATATGTTTTTGTCCTTGCTTGATAACATCAAAACAGATGGTCTCAACCTCAACTTTGCATTCCAAAACCCATGTGTGTGTATCTTGTGAGAGAAAAGAAATTTATATACAGAACCGCTATTGCAGAGATTAAAATACGTGATTTTAGGTGTCAAACTATAGTAATAAAAGTAGGATCCAATGGATATTAATAAAACAGTTCATAGCATGTATCACATATATGATGAAAGGAGTTGTATTCACTGTAGAAAGTCATACCTGTCTTCTGAGAATTTGGAGAGTCACTACGAAAATTAAAAATTGAAATTTTTTCTATGCTAGGCAAAATGGCAAATAAATGTAATTTTTTACACCATTGATATTTTTCCCCTTTATAAATATTCTGTTTACACATTCCTCAAATATTTAATGAGAAAATACTGAGTACCACATACTTCTTAAGTGCTGAACAATCAGCATTAAAAAAAAAAGACCAAAAAAAAAAAATAGAAATAATCTCTACTGTCTTAGTTTGCATAATCTAATGGGACAGGGGTATATGTTAATCCAATGCTCCAGGAAATATGATTAAAAATAAAAGAAAATGCCAGACAGGAATTGTACATGGTGTAGTTATTATAAGGTCATATAATAAAATACTCTGTTTCAAGGAGGGCTTTCTTGAAGAAATAACAATTTAGCACAGCTCTAAAAAAAGATGAATGAATACAGGTCTAAGCTTAGGAAATAGTATGTGCAAAGACCCCAAGTTTTTGTAACCAGTTGCGCAAAGGAGCCCACTCAGATTTACTCATGTAAGCTAATTGTGTGACTCTTTTCCCAACTGTATATTTCTTTTATACCTTTTTCCAGCTTCTTCGGGATATAATTGACATATAACACTCTGTAAGTTTAAGGTATACAACAAAACGATTTTAAATATTATATATTGCAAAGTGATCACCATAATAATGTTAATTAACACATCTTTCACCTCACATAGTTACAATTTTTTGTGTGTATGTGATGAAAACTTTTAAGATTTACTTTCTCAGTAACTTTAAAACATACAATACAGTATTGCAAACTATAGTCACCATGCTGTACATTATAGCTCCAGAAATTACTCATCTTACAAATTGAAGTTTATACCCTTTGACTACCTTTACACATTTCCCCCACAACCTCCCTATCTGTGGTAACTACCAATCTTCTCTCTCTTTCTATGAGTTGGTCTTTTTAGATTCCATAAATATAAGTGAGATCACACATCTTTCTCTGTCTGACTTATTACAATTAGCATAATGCCCACAAGATTCATCCATGTTGTAGTACATGGCAGAATTTCATTATTTTTATGGCTGAATAAAATACCATTCTGTATATGTACAACACATTTTCTTTATTGATTCCTTGATCAAGACAGTTTTTTTTCATATTTTGGTTATTATAAATATTGCTGCAATGAACATGGTGTTGCAGATATCTTTTTGACAGTACATGTATGGATTTATTTCTGGGTATAAGTCCTGTAGACTTTCTTCAATTTTTTTTTTCATTTTTTTAAATTTTACCCTCTGACTAGATAATTCCAAATACCCTTTCCTCTAATTCACTCATCCTTTCTTCTGATTGGTCAAGTCTGTTGGTGAAGCTCCCTACTGAAAGTCTAAATTTGTTGATGTCATGTTAGCTGGATACCAGTCATGGTGAAAAACTTTACACCACAGAAATTATCAAACACTACAAATCATTATTTCATTTACACCAGAAAACTGGTGTTAGCCATTTTCCAACACACCAGTAGTATGGACATCAGAAATAAAAAGCAATAATAGTATGAAATAAAGCTAGAGAGGTAAGTGTTCAGAAGAATAGCCCTTACACAGGAGTTTTAGGCATTATCTTAACAAAAATAGAAAGACTCTGATTGCAATTCAATTGGCATGCAACATTACCAATTTGCAATTTGAAAAGACCACACTAGTTGAAATAGGAAGAATGAACTGCATTGAGAAACTAAAACCTGCAGAGAAATCCTTTGAGGGACCTAGAATAGTCCATGAGAATAAGAATATTAATTTAGGCTAGGCTGATGGCAAAGAAGATACAACAAAGTGAATAGATATAATAGCTATATAGGTGGTAACATAGACTAAAATCATAATGGATTGGATAAGGGAGTGAAAGGAACTGTTATGGGTAACTTATTTCACAATTTGACAGATGGTAGTGTTATACAATGAAAATGAAAGAGCATAGAAAAGTGACTCATTTGAGAGAAGAGGGAGTAGGTGTGTTTATTTATTCATTAAAAAAATTTTTTTTTGGAATATAGTTGCTTTACAATGTGGTTTAGTTTCTTGTTGTACAGCAAAGTGAATCAGTCTTAGGTATATATATATCTATTCTTTTTAGATTTCTTTCCCATTTAGGAAACAACAGAGCACTGAGTAGAGTTCCCTGTGCTATACAGTAGGTTCTCATTAGCTATCTATTTTATAAATAGTAGTGTATATATGTCAGTCCCAATCTCCCCATTCATCCCCCCCACCTTGGTAACAATAAGTTTATTCTGTACATCTGTGACTCTATTTCTGCTTTGCAAATAAGTTCATCTCTACCATTTTTCTGGATTCCACATATAAGGGATATTATACAATATGTCTTTTTCTCTTTCTGACTTACTTCAGTCTGTATGAAAATTTCTAGGTCAATCCACTGCTCTGCAAAGGACACGATTTCATTCCTTTTTATGGCTGAGTAATATTCCATTGTATATATATACCACATCTTCTTTATCCATTCCTCTGTTGATGGACATTTAAGTTGCTTCCATGTCCTGGCTATTGTAAATAGTGCTGCAATGAATATTGGGGAACATGCATCCTTTTGAATTCTTCTTTTCTCCACATATATGTCTAGGGGAAGGATTGCTGGGCCATATGGTAGCTCTATTTTTAGTTTATTAAGAAAACCTCATACTGTTCTCCATAGTGGTTGTATCAATTTACATTCCCACCAACAGTGTAGGAAGGTTCACTTTTCTGCACACCCTCTCCAGCATTTATTGTTTGTATATTTTTTTATTATGGCTACTCTGACCAGTGTGAGGTGATATCTCATTCTAGTTTTGATCTGCATTTCTCTAATAATTAATGATGTTGAGCATTTTTTCATGTGTTTGTTGACCATCTGTATGTCTTCTTTGGAGAAATGTCTGTTTAGGTCTTCTGCCCATTTTTTTTTTGATTGGGTTGTTTTTTTATTTGATATTGAGCTGCATGAGATATTTGTATATTTTGGAGATTAATCCCTTGTCAATTATTTCATTTGCAAATATTTTCTCCCATTCTGAGGGTTGTCTTTTTGTTTTGTTTATGGTTTCTTTTGCTGTTCAAAAGCTTTTAAGTTTAATTAGGTCTAATTTGCTTATTTTTGTTTTTATTTTCATTACTCTAGGTGGTAGGTTGAAACAGATCATGCTGTGATTTATGGCAAAGAGTGTTCTGCCTATATTTTCCTCTAAGAGTTTTATAGTACCCAGCTTTACATTTAGGTCTTTAATCCGTTCTGAATTTATTTTTGTGTATAATGTTAGGAAGTGTTCTAATTTCATTCGGTTACATGGAGCTGTATAATTTTCCCAGAACCACTTACTGAAGAGACCGTCTTTTATCCATTGTATATCCTTGCTTACTTTGTCATAGATTAGGTGGCCATAGGTGCATGGCTTTATCTCTGGGCTTTCTATCCTATTCCATTGATCTATATTTCTATTTTTGTGCCAGTACCATACTGTTTTGATTATTGTAACTTTTTAGTGTAGTCTAATGTCAGGGAGCCTGATTCCTCCAGCTCTTCCAGCTCCAAAAGCAATCTCAAGATTGCTTTTGCTATTCATGGTCTTTTGTGTTTCCATACATAATGTACAATTTTTTGTTCTAATTCTTTGAAAAATGATCCTGGCAATCTGATAGGAATTGCGTTGAATCTGTAGATTGCTTTGGGTAGTAGAGACATTTTCACAATATTGATTCTTCCAATATAAGAACATGACATATCTCTCAATCTGTTTGTTCCATCTTTGATTTCTTTCATCCGTATCTTATGGTTTTCTAAGTATAGGTTTTTGCCTCCTTAGGTAGGTTTATTCCTAGGTATTTTATTCCTTTTGATATGATGGTAAATGAGATTGTCTCCTTAATCTCTTTTTCTGATTTTTCATTGTTAGTGTATAGAAATGCAAGAAATTTCTGTGCTTAATTTTGTATCCTGCAACTTTACTAAATTCACAGATGAACTCTAGTAGTTTTCTGGTAGCACCTTTAGGGTTTTCTGTGTATAGTATCATGTCATCTGCAAACAGTGATAGTTTTACTTCTTTTTTTTTCAATTTGGACTCTTTTTACTTCTTTTTCTTCTCTGCTTACCATGGTTAGGATTTCCAAAACTATGTTGAATAAAAGTGCGGACAGTGGATATCTTTGTCTTGTTCCTGATCTGAGAGGAAATGCTTTTAGCTTTCAATCATTGAATATGATGTTAACTGTAGGATTCTCATATATGGCCTTTATAATGTTGAGGTAGTTCCCCTCTAGTCCTACTTTCTGGAGAGTTTTTATCATAAATTAGTGTTGAACTTTGTCAAAAGCTTCTTCTGCATCTATTGAGATGATAGTATGGATTGTATTCTTTAATTTGTTAAACTGGTGTATCACATTGATTGAAGAATCCTTACATCACCATGACAAAACCAACCTGATCACGGTATATGATCCTTTTAATGTGCTGTTCGATTCAGCTTGCTAGTATGTTGTTGAGGATTTCTGTGTCTATGTTCATCAGTGATACTGACCTGTAATTTTCCTTTTTTGTTTGATATCTTTGTCTGGTTTTGGTATCAGGGTGATGTGGGCCTCTTAGAATGAGCTTGGGAGTATTCCTTTTCTGCAGTTTTTTTTGAAGAGTTTCAGAAGTGTAGGTGTTAACTCTTCTCTAAATGTTTTATAGAATTTTCCCATGAAACCATCTGGCCCTGGAGTTTTGTTTCTTGGAATATTTTTAATCACAGTTTCAATTTTGGCACTTGTGATTGGTCTGTTCGTATATTCTATTTCTTCTTGGTTCAGTTTTGGAAGGTTGTACCTTTCTAAGAACTTGTCCATTTCTTCTAGGTGGTCCATCTTACAGGTGTGTTGTTGCTTATTGTAATCTCTTATGATCCTTTATATTTCTGTGGTGTCCACTGCAACTTCTCCTTTTTCACTTCTAATTTTATTGATTTGAATCCTCTCCCTTTTGGTTTTTTTGAGTCTGGCTAAAAGTTTATCAATTTTGTTTATCTTCTGAAAGAACAAGTTTTTGGTTTAATTTACCTTTGCTGCTGTTTTCTTTGTCTCTAGTTCATTTATCTCTCCTCTGATCTTTATGATTTCTTTCCTTCTACTAACTTTGGGTTTTGTTTGTTCTTTATCTAATTGCTTTAGGTGTTTATTTGAGATTTTTCCTGTTTCTTGAGGTAAGATTACATTGCTATATAGTTCTCTCTTAGAACTTCTTTTGCTCTGTCCCATAGGTTTTAAATTGTTGTGTTTTTGTTGTCTTTGTCTCTACGTATTTTTTTTTCTCTTTGATTTCTTCAATGATCCATTGATTATTTGGTATACGTTGTTTAAACACAGTGTCTTTGTGTTTTTTACAGTATTTTTTCCTGTAATTGATTTCTAATCTCATAGTTTTGTGGTTGGAAAAGATGCTTGATATGATTTTGATTTTCTTAAATTTACCAAGGCTTGACTTGAGACGTAAGATGTGATCTATATTGGAGAATGTTCTGTGAGCACTTGAGAAGAAAGCATATTCTGCTGCTTTCGAAAGGAATGTCCTATAAATATCAACTAAATCTACCTAGTCTAATATGTCATTTAAGGCTTGTGATCCCTTATTAATTTTCTGTATTGATGATCAGTCGGATGTTGTAATTAGGGTGTTAAAGTCTCCCACTATTATTGTGTTACTGTTGATTTCCCCTTTTATGGCTGTTAGCATTTACCTTATATATTGAAATGCAGTGTATGTTGGGTGCATACATATTTACAATTGTTATGCCTTCTTCTTGGATTGATCCCTTGATCATTATGTAGTGTCTTTCCTTGTCTCTTGTAACAGTCTTTATTTTAAATTTATTTCATCTGCTATGAGTATTGCTACTCCAGCTTTCTTTTCCTTTCCATTTGTATGGAATATCTTTTTATATCTACTCACTTTCAGTCTGTATGTGTCCCTAGGTCAAAACTGGGTCTCTTGTAGGCAGCATATATACTGGTTTTCATTTTGTATCCATTCAGCCAGTAATTGTCTTTTGGTTGGAACATTTAATCAATTTACATTTAAGATAATTATCAGTATGTATGTTCCTATTGCCATTTTCTTAATTGTTTTGTGTTTGTTTTTGTAGGTCCTTTTTATTCCTTGTGTTTCCCTCTTAGATAAGTTCCTTTAGCATTTGTTGTAAAGCTGGTATGGTGGTACTGAATTCTCTTAGCTTTTGCTTGTCTGTAAAGCTCTTGATTTCTCCATCAGATCTGAATATCATTGCTGGGTAGAGTAATCTTGGTTGTAGGTTTTTCCCTTTCATCACTTACATTATATCATGCCACTCCTTTCTGGTTTGCAGAGTTTATGCTGAAAAATCAGCTCTTAACCTTATGAGGATTCCCTTGTGTGTTACCTATTGCTTTTCCCTTGCTGCTTTTAATATTTTTCTTTGTATTTAATTTTTTTTCAGTTTGATTAATATGTTTCTCAGCCTGTTTCTCCGTGGGTTTATCTGTACGGGACTCTCTGCAGTTCCTGGATTTGTGTGACTATTTCCTTTTCCATGTGTGGGAATTTTTTGACTATAATCTCTTCAACTATTTTCTCACACCCTTTTACTCTTCTTCTTCTGGGACCTCTATAATTCAAATGTTGATGCATTTAATTTTCTCCCAGAATTCTCTGAGACTGTCCTGATTTATTTTCATTCATTTTTCTTTATTGTGCTCTGTGGCAGTTATTTCCACCATTCTATCTTCCAGATCACTTACCCATTGTTCTGCCTCAGTTATTCTACTACTGATCACTTCTAGTGTATTGTTCGTTCCAGTTACTGTGCTGTTCATCACTGATTATTTGTTCTTTACTTCTTCTAGGTCCTTATTAAACATAATTATATCTTCTTGATCCATGCCTGGTTTCTTTTCCAAGATCTTTGATCATCTTTATTATCATTACTCTGAACTATTTTTCAGGTAGATTTCCTATTTCCTTCTCAATTATTTGGTCTTATGGGTTTTTACCTTGCTCCTTTGTCTACAACATATTTCTCTGTCATCTCATTTTGTCTAACTTACTGTTTTTATGGTCTCCTTTCCACAGGCTTCAGGGTCATAGTTCCTCTTGCTTCTGGTGTCTGCCCCTGCTGGGTGAGATTGATCCAGGTGATTTTGTAGGCTTCCTACACAAGGTGGAAAAGACTGGTGTCTGTGCTCTCATGAGTGGAGCCGAGTCTTGTCCCTCTAATTTGCAGGGCCACATCAGGGAGTGTGTTTTGCAGTGTCTGTGAGCTTAGTAGGACTTTAGACCGCCTGTCTGCTGATGGGTGGAGCTCTGTTCCTGTTTTGCTAGTTGTTTTGTCTGAGGCATCCAGCACTGGAGCTTGCAGGCTGTTTGGTGGACCCAGCGATTGGTGCCAAGATGGGGTCCTCTGGGAGAGCTCATAATAATAAATATTCCCTGGGGCTGGGAAATCTCTGGTGGTCCAGAGTCATGGACTTGGTGCTCCCACTCTTGGGGCCCAGGCCTGACTCCTGGCTGGGGGACCAAGACTCCACAAGATGTGCAGCATGGCTAAAAAAAAACACAAAAAAATGGAAAAGAAAACAAACAAGCAGTCAAAGAAAACCCAAGAGAAATAACAACAATAAAAACTAACAAACAACAACAAAAAAAGAGAAGAAAACAAACAAAACCCGTGACAAGTAATAAAAAACAAACCAAACAATTACAAAAAGAAAGAAGCAAACAAACTAAAACAAAAAAAGAAGAAAAAGCAAGAAAACAACAACTAAAGAAACCAAAGACCAGAAAAAATAATAAAAATAAAACTAACATAAACAAAAATAAAAAAATAAAAACAGAAACAGAAAGCAAACTAAAATAAAGCAAAGAAAACAAAAAAGAAACACACAAAAACGACCACAAAAAAAGTTAAAAACAAAACAGAACAAAAAAAAAAACAGAAAATAGACAAAAACATAAAATAAAATATATATTTAAAAATTAAACAAATAAACAACAAAACAAAACAAAACTTTTCCTGGGGCCTCCACTATCAGTGTCCTTGCCTGCATGGTAATCCACAGCTAAACTCCACTTCCCAGGAAGCCCTCCAAGACCCCTAGGTTGGTCTCTGGACTCGCTGTGTGCACTGTGGGGGCAGCTCACTCTGACCTGGACCAACTTCCACGTTTGCTTGCCCTCCAAAACCACAGCTGCTAAAGCTAGACAAGTCTCAGTTGTGGGAGCACTCATTGTCCTTTCAGATTTCCACAGATGCAGGGTTCCCCAAGCTGAGCACTTGAGTTTGATTCGTGGCTTGTGCAGCTGTAGGGAGAGATTTCTGTCCCTCTTCCTTAATCACACAGCCCCTGGGGCTCAGCTTTGGTTTTGGTCCCACCTCTGCATTTGGGCCACCCTCAGGTGATTGCAGCACCTGAGTGAGGCATGCTTGCTTGCTCAGGCAGGAGAGGGATAAGATGGCCATGACTTGGGCACTCATGTTTGCTCTAATGGGATCCCACTCTAGTGCCTACAGAGTTAGGGCCTGGTGTGTGGGGAGAGAGTCTACAATGGTGTCTCCACCCCTTGCACACCACTCAACAATGGTGCCTCATTTCCAAGGCAGACACTGCTTCCTCCAGGAGAATTTCCAGCTTCAAATCTCCTCACTCCCTTCCCCTCAGGCTGTCTCTGAGTAGCCAACAGCAATCCTCTCCCTGGGTCTGCTTTCTTAACCCCATGCTTTAACACCCAGACCCTGCCAGCATTGGCAAACACCTGTCTCAGGCAAGGAACCCAGGGCTGACTCCAAAGAAGGCTTTGGCAGGGACAGCATTGGGCCTGTCACTGGGGCCTGCACTGAGGAGTGTTCGGCAAGGGTGACGTTCAGGCCCCTGGAGCCTGCATGGATATAGGAATCCTTGGTTTGAGGGATTGGTGAGCCTGCTCAGATGAGTGCCCCTCCCAGTGCCCAAGGAGGCAGGGGCCTGAATGTGGAAAAGGGAGTTGTAAGGGTGGCTCCACACTTGGGTGCCACTCAACAATGCTGCCTTGCTTCTATGGTGGCCTGGGCTTCTTCCACAAAATTTCCCTGTCGTTGAACTCTTTACTCCTATCCCTTGAGGCTGTCTCTCCACAGCCAACAGCTGCACCAGGAGACACAAGACTCAGGCTGGGGTGTGCAGTGCTTCAGCACAGACATGCACACAGGTCTTACTCTATCCTGCCTTCCAGAGACCAGTTGCTGCATTCCCCACCAATCCCCTGAAGTTCCCTCTCTGTCCCAGCAGATTTCCCCACCATGAGGGGACAGCTCTGAGTGTGGAAACCTCTCATCACCTTCCGCTCCCCTCCAGGGGTGATGGTCCTTTCCCATTTCTTCCTTTTTTTTTTTATTTCTTTCTTCCTACCTGGCTGTGTGGGGATTTTTCTTGTCCTTTTATGTGTCTGAGGTACTCCACTAGTGTTCACCTGGTGCTCTGTGAGATTTGTTCCATTTGTAGATGTATTCTTGATGTACTTGTAAGGAGACATGAACTCCATGTCCTCTTATTCTTGACTCAGCCCCCTCTAGGGGTCTTTCGTCTGTTTTACGTACTATATCTAAGGTATCTTTGAAAAGCTCAAGTGTTATTGAGTAGGTTGTTACTTTGATTTTTTTATTCTCTGGTGATCTGAAGGAAGACAAAATTACCTGTAGAGGATCTATTATTGTAAATATTGCCTATTTTCTGGAAATCCTATATTTCCCCAAATCATATAATTCTCCTCAAGCATCTTGGTATTTTGGAAACAAAATAATAATCAAAATAGTGTTGTAAACCCACATTCAGAGAAAGAGATTATTAATAAAGGTAAATTAGACTTTATTCTACATTTTAGATGGCCATAATTTCATCTGAATAGCAAGAATTCAGTTACTGTAAGAGAGAAGGCCATAGTAGATAGTGGGTGAATGCTGTCAGATTTTTGAAGGAATGTTTCAATCAAGCCACAAAAAATCTTGATAAACTGCTTTAAAGTAAAATTAGGCTTAAATATTCATATATTCATATGTAGCAAACAGAAAAAATATCATTCTTGTTTGGAAAATGGCTATATAAACATTGATAAACGTTTACCCATTTACTCTCCATTTTCAGGAGTGTATGCACTATACCACTTTGCTATGGGAGAGCACATAAAAAAAGTCACATGTGTTGCAAGCCATTTTACATCACTTATATCCCAGTTACACTTTCCTCAGGTTACAGTATTAGAATCTTTCATTAAACTGTAATAATGACCATGGTTTTCTTATTTGACTTGGGAGATAATAAGATTCCATGAAAATTTTGCTTATAAATCTTTCTGGACTATGTAGCAATTAGCACCGACAGACATCTGAATTGTTTCATATCTAATTGTGTTTGATCCATGGTCCTCACAGCAGTATTACTACATACACTGAGGTTTAGAAAATAGGATCAGATAATTCAAAATGTTTGCTCAATATTTGAATATCCACCCACTTTGGGAATTCAGACTACCGTATTTTTATTATGTCACAACTGACAGAACATTGTTAATCCAAATTAATTGTGTTATTTTACTCATTTCAAAATCAGAAGTCTATTTCATGTTGTAATTTATTTCCAAAACTTTGAGATGATTAGTAGTAAGTGCACTGAGATATAAGTAGAGTCAGAATATGATAGCCTTCAATTTCAGGCTAAGTGGGTTTTTTATGTTTTATCCTTAAGTGGAGGGAAATAACTGTAAGATTTCACTGATGAAACACAAAATTAAATCTATATTTTAGGAAACAAGTTTGTGAATAATACATAGGTAATTTACAGTGTTCATGACAACTGGCATTCAAACAGTGTTAATGTGAATAAAAAGAAAGTTAGTAGTCATATATCATGTGAGAAATGAAGGACTTAATGGATGAATGTATACTAGAGTAAATATTTAGAGGAGATAAAGATTGATAGATGAGGGAAAACACTTCCAGAATTGGAGAAAAAATGTATGAAAACTTACTACTCAATAAAAGCAATAAGAACACTGACAAAATTTATCAAAATCAAATTTTTTCAGAATTTTTCAAATTAATTAAAGAATCCCAAGAGTAAAAAGAGTATTTATTCAATAAAAATAATTGAATCTAGGTAAAAACAGCAAGCTTGATAGCATTTTATTATTTTTATTTATTTATTTTTTTTACAACTTTATTGGAGTATAATTGCTTCACAATGGTGTGTTAGTTTCTGTTTATAACAAAGTGAATCAGTTATACATATATATCTGTTCCCATATCCCTTCCCTCTTGCATCTCCCTCCCTCTGACCCTCCATATCCCACCCCTCCAGGCAGTCACAGAGCACTGATTTGATCTCCCTGTGCTATGCAGCTGCTACCCACTAACTATCTACCTTACGTTTGGTAGTGTATATATGTCCATGGCTCTCTCTCACTTTTTCACAGCTTAACCTTCTCCCTCCCTATATCCTCAAGTCCATTCTCAAGTAGATCTGTGTCTTTACTCCTGTTTTACCCATAGGTTCTTCATAACATTTTTTTTCTTGAATTCCATACATATGTGTTAGCATACGGTATTTGTCTTTCTCTTTCTGACATACTTCATTCTGTATGAAAGACTCTAGGTCCATCCACCTCATTACAAATAGTTCAATTTCGTTTCTTTTTATGGCTGAGTAATATTCCATTGTATGTACGTGCCACATCTTCTTTATCCATTCATCCAATGATGGACAATTAGGTTGTTTCAATCTCCGGGCTATTCTAAATAGAGCTGTAATGAACATTTTGATACATGACAATTTTTGAATTATGGTTTTCTCAGAGTACATGCCCAGTAGTGAGATTGCTGGGTCATATGGTAGTTCTATTTGTATTTTTTTAAGGAACCTCCATACTGTTCTCCATAGTGGCTGTACCAATTCACATTCCCACCAGCAGTGCAAGAGTGTTCCCTTTTCTCCACACCCTCTACAGCATTTATTGTTTCTAGATTTTTTGATGATGACCATTCTGACTGGTGTGAGATGATATCTCATTGTAGTTTTGATTTGCATTTCTCTAATAATTAATGATTTTGAGCATTCTTTCATGTGTTTGTTGGCAGTCTGTATATCTTCTTTGGAGAAATGCCTACTTAGGCCTTCTGCCCATTTTCAGATTGGGTTGTTTGATTTTTTTGTATTGAGCTGCATGAGCTGCTTATAAATTTTGGAGATTAATCCTTTGTCAGTTACTTCATTTGCAAATATTATTTCCCATTCTGAGGGATGTATTTTGGTCTTGTTTATGGTTTCCTTTGCTGGGCAAAAGCTTTGAAGTTTCATTAGGTCCCATTTGTTTATTTTTGTTTTTATTTCCATTTCTCTAGGAGGTGGATCAAGAAGGATCTTGCTGTGATTTATGTCATAGAGTGTTCTGCTTATGTTTTCCTCTAAGAGTTTGATAGTTTCTGGCCTCACATTTAGGTCTATAATCCATTTTGATCTTATTTTTGTATATGGTGTTAGGGAGTGATCTAATCTCATACTTCTACATGTACCTGTCCAGTTTGCCCGGCACAACTTATTGAAGAGGCTGTCCTTTCTCCACTGTTCATTCCTGACTCCTTTATCAAAGATAAGGTTACCATATGTGTGTGGGTTTATCTCTGGGCTTTCTATCCTGTTCCATGGATCTATCTTTCTGTTTTTGTGTCAGTACCATACTGTCTTGATTACTGTAGCTTTGTAGTATAGTCCGAAGTCACGGAGCCTGATTCCTCCAGCACCATTTTTCATTCTCAAGATTGCTTTGGCTATTCAGAGTCTTTTGTGTTTCCATACAAGCTGCGAAATTTTTCGTTCTAGATCTGTGAAAAATGCCAGTGGTAGTTTGATAGGGATTGCATTGAATTTGTAGATTGCTTGGGGTAGAAGAATCATTTGCACAACGTTGATTCTTCCAGTCCAAGAACATGGTATATCTCTCCATCTATTTGTATCATCTGTAATTTCTTTCATCAGTGTCTTATAATTTTCTGCATACAGGTCTTTTGTCTCCTTAGGTAAGTTTATTCCTAGATACTTTATTATTTTTGTTGAAATGGTAAATGTGAGTGTTTTCTTAATTTCACTTTCAGATTTTTCATCATTATTGGATAGGAATGCCAGAGATATTTGTGCATTAATTTTGTATCCTGCTACTTTACCAAATTCATTGATTAGCTCTAGTAGTTTTCTGGTAACATCTTTAGGATTCTTTATGTATAGTATCATGTCATCTGCAAACAGTGACAGCTTTACTTCTTCTTTTCCAATTTGGATTCCTTTTATTTCCTTTTCTTCTCTGATTGCTATGGCTAAATCTTCCAAAACTATGTTGCATAAGAGTGGTGAGAGTGGGCAACCTTGTCTTGTTCCTGATCATAGTGGAAATGGTTTCAATTTTTCACCATTTAGGATGATGTTGGCTGTGGGTTTGTCATATATGGCCTTTATCTTGTTGAGGAAAGTTCCCTCTATGTCTACCTTCTGAAGGGTTTTTATCATAAATCGGTGTTGAATTTTGTGAAAAGCTTTCTCTTCATCTATTGAGATGATCATATGATTTTTCTCCTTCAGTTTGTTAATATGGTGTATCACGTTGATTGAGTTTTGTATATTGAAGAATCCTTGCATTCCTGGAATAAACTCCACTTCATCATAGTGAATGATCCTTTTAATGTGCTGTTGGATTCTGTTTGCTAGTAATTTGTTGAGGATTTTTGCATCTATGTTCATCAGTGATACTGGCCTGCAGTTTTCTTTCTTTTTGACATCCTTGTGTAGTTCTGGCATCAAGGTGATGGTGGCCTCGTAGAATGAGTTTGGGAGTGTTCCTCCCTCTGCTATAATTTGGAAGAGTTTGAGAAGGATAGGTGTTAGCTCTTCTCTAAATATTGGATAGAATTCGCCTGTGAAGCCATCTGGTCCTGGGCCTTCGTTTGTTGGAAGATTTTTAATCACAGTTTCAATTTCAGTGCTTGTGATTTGTCTCTTCATATTTTCTATTTCTTCCTGATTCAGTCTTAGCAAATTGTGCATTTCTAAGAATGTGTCAATTTCTTCCAGGTTGTCCATTTTATTGGCATAGAGTTGCTTGTAGCAATCTCTCCTGATCCTTTTTATTTCTGCAGTGTCAGTTGTTACTTCTCCTTTTTCATGTCTAATGCTATTGAGTTGACTCTTCTCCCTATTTTCTTGATGAGTCTGTCTAATGTTTTATCAATTTTTTTATCTTCTCAAAGAACAAGCTTTTAGTTTCATTGATCTTTGCTATCATTTCCTTTATTTCTTTTTAATTTATTTCTGATCTGATTTTTATGATTTCTTTTCTTCTGCTAACTGTGGGTGTTTTTGTTCTTCTTTCTCTAATTGCTTTATGTGCAAGGTCAGGTTGTTTATTCGAGATGTTCCCTGTTTCTTAAGGTGAGACTGTATTGCTATTAACTTCCCTATTAGAACCACTTTTCCTGCATCCCATAGGATTTGGATCATCGTGTCTCCATTGTCATTTGTTTCTAGGTATTTTTTTATTTCCTCTTTGATTTCTTCAGTGATCACTTCGTTATTAAGTAGTTTACTGCTTAGCCTCCATGTGTTTGTATTTTTTACAGATCTTTTCCTGTAACTGATATCTAGTCTCATAGCATTGTTGTCGGAAAAGATACTTGATACAATTTCAATTTTCTTAAATTTACCAAGGCTTGATTTGTGACCCAAGATATGATGTATCCTGGAGAATGTTCCATGAGCACTTGAGAAAAATGCGTACTCTGTTGTTTTTGGATGGAATGTCTTCTAAATATCAATTAAGTACATCTTGTTTAATGTATCATTTAAAGCTTGTGTTTCCTTATTTATTTTTATTTTGGATGATCTCTCCATTGTTGAAAGTGGGGTGTTAAAATCCAGTACTATGAATGTGTTACTGTCTGTTTTCCCTTTTATGGCTGTTAGTATTTGCCTTATATATTGAGGTGCTCCCATGTTGGGTACATAAATATTTACAATTGTTATATCTTCTTCTTTGATTGATCACTTGATCATTATGTAGTGTCCTTATTTGTCTCTTCTAATAGTCTTAATTTAAAGTCTTTTTTGTCTGATATGACAATTGCTAATCCAGCTTTCTTTTGGTTTCCATTTGCATGGAATATCTTTTTCCCTCCCCTCACTTTCAGGCTGTACGTGTCCCTAGGTCTGAAGTGTATGTCTTGTAGACAACATATATATGGATCTTGTTTTTGTATCCTTTCAGACAGTTTGTGTCTTTTGGTGGAAACATTTAATCCATTTACATTTAAGGTAATTATCAATATGTATGCTCCTATTCCCATTTTGTTAATTGTTTTAGGTTCGTTTTTGTTGGACTTTTCCTTCTCTTTTGTTTCTTGCCAAGAGAAGTTCCTTTAGCATTTGTTGTAAAGCTTGTTTGGTAGTGCTGAACTCTCTCAGCTTTTGCTTGTCTGTAAAGTTTTTATTTTATCCATCAAATCTGAATGAGATCCTTGCTGGGTAGAGTAATCTTCGTTGCAGGTTTTTCTCCTTCATCACTTTAAGTATGTCCTGCCAGTCCCTTCTGGCTTGCAGAGTTTCTGCTGAGGGATCAGCCATTAACATTACGGGGATTCCCTTGTGTGTTATTTGTTGTTTTTCCCTTGCTGCTTTTTATGTTTTCCTTGTATTTAATTTTTGACAGTTTGATTAATATCTGTCTTGGAATATTTCTCCTTGGATTTATTCTGTATGGGACACTGTGTGCCTCCTGGGCTTGATTAACTATTTCCTTTCCCATATTAGGGAAGTTTTCAACTATAATCTCTTTAAATATTTTTTCAGTCCCTTTCTTGTTCTCTTCTTCTTCTCGAACCCCTATAATTCGAATGATGTTGCATTTAATGTTGTCCCAGAGGTCTCTGATACTGTCCTCAGTTCTTTTCATTCTTTTTTCTTTATTCTGTTCTGCAGTAGTTATTTCCACATTTTATCTTCCACGTCACTTATCCATTCTTCTGCCTCAGTTATTCTGCTATTGATCCCTTCTAGAGTATTTTTAATTCCATTTTTTATGTTGTTCGTCATTGCTTGTTTCATCTTTAGTTCTTCTACGTCCTTGTTTAATGTTTCTTACAGCTTCTCTAATTTCCAACATTTTGGATCATCTGTACTATCAATTTTTCTGAATTATTTTTCAGGTAGACTACCTATTTCCTCTTCATTTGTTCAGTCTGGTGGCTTGTTATCTTGCTCCTTCACCTGCTGTGTGTTTTTCTGTCTTCTCATTTTGTTTATCTTACTGTGTTTGGGGTCTTCTTTTTGCAGGCTGCACGTTCCTAGTTCCCCTTGTTTTTGGTGTCTGTACCCAGTGGCTAAGGTTTTTTCAGTGGGTTGTGTAGGCTTCTTGGTGGAGGGGACGAGGACTTGTGCTCTTGTGGATGAGGCTGAATCTTGTCTTTCTGGTGGGCATCTCCACGTCTGGTGGTGTGTTTTGCAGTGTTTGTGGAGTTATTCTGATTTTAGGCAGCCTCTCTGCTAATGGGTGGGGTTTTGTTTCTCTCTTGCTAGTTGTTTGTCATAGGGTGTCCAGCACTGTAGCTTGCTGGTCGTTGAGTGATGCTGGGTATTGGTGTTGAGATGGAGATCTCTGTGAGATTTTCACCATTTGATATTATGTGGAGCTGGGAGGTCTCTTTTGGACCAGTGTCCTGAAGTTGGCTCTCCCACCTCAGAGGTGCAGCACTGATGCCTGGCTGCAGCACCAAGAGCCTTTCATCCACACAACTCAGAATAAAAAGGAGAAAAAGTAGAAAGAATGTATTAGTAGAAGTAGAAAGAAAGAAAGAAACAAAGAAAGAAAGAAAGAAGGAAGGAAAGAAAGAAAGGAAGGAGGGAAGAAGGAGAGAAGGTAGGAAAAATGAAAGAGAGAAGATAAATTAAAATAGAATAAAGTATGATAAAATATAATAAATTTATAAAAATAATTATTAAGAAAAAATTTTAAAAAAAGACAACAGACAGATAGAACCCTGGGACAAATGGTGGAAGCAAAGCTATACAGACAAAATCTCACACAGAAGCATACACTTACACACTCACAAAAAGAGCAAAAGGAGAAAAAATCATAAATCTTGCTCTCAAAGTCCACCTCCTCAATTTGGGATGATTCATTGTCTAAATGAGGGAAGGTAGGAAAGAAAGAAAGAAAGGAAGGAAGGAAGGAAGGAAGAAAGAAAGAAAGAAAGAAAGAAGGAAAGAAAGCGAGAATGAAAGAAAGAAAAAAGAAAGAAGATAAATTAAAATAAAATAAAGTAAGATAAGATAAAATAAAGTTATTAAAATAAAAAATAATTATTAAGGAAAAAATACCTGACAAATAAAACCCTAGGACAAATGGTGGAAACAAAGCTCTACTGACAAAATCTCACACAGAAGCATACACATACACACTCACAAAAAGAGGAAAAGGGGAAAAAATCATAAATGTTTCTCTCAAAGTCCACGTCCTCAATTTGGGATGATTCGTTGTCTATTCATATTTTCCACAGATGCAGGGTACACCAAGTTTATTGCTGAGCTTTAATCCGCTGCTTCTAAGGCTGCTGGAAGAGATTTCCCTTTCCCATCTTTGTTCTCACAGCTCCTGGGTCTCAGCTTTGGATTTGGTCCTGCCTCTGCATGTAGGTCGCTGGAGGGCGTCTGTTCTTTGCTCAGACAGGACAGGGTTAAAGGAGCAGCTGCTTCGGAGACTCTGTCTCACTCAGGCCGGGTGGAGGGAGGCGTATGGGGTGTGGGGTGAACCTGCAGTGGCAGAGGCCGGTGTGACGTTGCAACAGCCCGAGGCATGCCATGCGCTCTCCCGGGGTACCCATCCTGGATCCCGGGACCCTGACAGTGGCGGACTGCACAGGCTCCCCAGAAGTGGGGTGTGGATAGTGACCTGCGCTCGCACACAGTTCTCTTGGCGGCATCAGCAGCAGCCCCAGCATCCCACGCCCGTCTCTCTGGTCCGCACTTTTAGCTGAGGCTTGTGCCCATCTCTGGAACTCCTTTAAGCAGTGCTCTTAATCCCCTCTCCTCGCGCACCTGGAAACAAATAGGGAAGAAAATGTCTGTTGCCTCTTTGGAAGGTCCTGACTTGTTCCCAGACTCCCTCCTTGCTGGCCATGGCACACTAAACCCTTCAGGCGTGTTCACGTCACCAACCCCAGTCCTCTCCCTGCAATCCATCTGAAGCCCAAGCCTCAGCTCCCAACCCCGCCCACCCCAGAAGCCAAGCAGCCAAGCCTCTTGGGCTGGTGAGTGCCCATCCACACTGATCCGCTGTGCGGAATCTCTCTGCTTTGCCCTCTGCACCCCTGTTGCTGTGCTCTCCTCCACGACTCTGAAGCTTTCCCCCTCTGCCACCTGCAATCTCCACCCGTGAAGGGGCTTCCTAGTGTGTGGAAACATTTCCTCCTTCACGGCTCCCTCCCACTGGTGCAGGTCCTGTCCCTATCCTTTTGTCTCTGTGTATTCCTTTTTCTTTTGCCCTACCCAGGTACGAGGGTAGTTTCTTGCCTTTTGGGAGGTCTGAGGTCTTCTGCCAGCATTCAGTAGGTGTTCTGTAGGAGTTGTTCCACGTGTAGATGTATTTCTGGTGTATCTGTGGGGAGGAATGTGATCACCGCATCTTACTCTTCCACCATCTTCCGCTTGATAGCATTTTAATGTGCCTTAATCTCATCTCCCTCTTCCCAGCTCCACTGTAGATTTGAATACCTTTATCCTAGTAACAACTGTAGCTGTGAAAGCCTGGCACCAAGAAGCCACTAAAGGGCATAAAATGGTCTAGAATTCTCCCAAAAGCTAGGTTTCCAGAGAATTACCACTATTTGAGTTTTCTTTCTATAAATCTCTTTTCTCAGGGCTTGTTTTACCTGACTCAGAGCTTGCTCTATTTGAGCAGCGCTATCACCAGAATGATTGAGGGATACAGTCAGGAGCAAATGTTAATACTGTAGCTACCTTAACTGCCATTATTAGTTGCCCAACTGACCAAAACTGAAAAAGAGTAAATAGGAAATGAGATGTCCATGAGTGGATTTATAAATCTCCAACATATTTCTGGGAATCTATAATTCCAAAAGCATGTCCAGAGCTGTGTGCATGCCAAGAATGACCTAAGAAAATGTTAATCTCTCAATTCTGGCTGACCTTGAGGGTTTTCACAAGAAGCAACTAAATGCCAAAGCAGAGTTTCAAGCTGCCTGCTAGAATGTGGAAAAGTATGGCCCCCAAAGCAGAGAGCCCCTCAACAAATTCTAGGAGATATACACATTCAAGGCATTTAAAAAATCTCTGTCCACTCATTAGCCAATCACTAAGCTAATCAAATATACACTTTAATGGTTACACATAAACCCACAAAATACACACTTTGCAAGTTTAGTCAAGGAAGATAACTAAACAAACAAACTGGCAGGGGGATCTGATGTCCAGTGTTGTTACATTATATTGTTTAAAATGTTGATTTTTCATTAAAAATTATGAGACATGCAACAAAACAGAAAATTATGGCCTGTAGTTTGCAATAAAAATAGTCCTTGTAGAAATTGCCCTAGAGGAAAACTAGATGTTAGACTTAACAGAAACTTTAAATCAACTATTATAAATATGTTCAAAGTACTTTAAAAACCGTGTCTAAAGAATTAAAGGAACATATGAAAATGATAGTTCATCAAATAGAGACTATCTGTAAGGAAATAGAAATTATAAGTATAACCAAACAGAAATTCTGGAGGTAAAAAGTACAATAAAAGAAATGAAATAATTCACTAGAGTAGCACAGACATAGGTTTGAAGTGACAGAAGAAAGAATAAGTGAAAATGAAGACAGATCAATCGAAATAATCTGGTCCCAGGAACAGAAAGAAAAATAATTTTTAAAAAATGAACAGATCCTAAAGTACTGTGAGACGTCATCAAGCATATCAACATAAGCATATTACAAGGTTCATACAGAGAGAAGTTTAAGAAAGATTGTTTGAGGATATAATGGTATAGCACTACTCAAATTTGTTGAAAAATATTGATATAAACATCCAAGACTTAGGATTAACTCAAAGAGATTCAAAAACAGAAATATAGCAAAAATATTGAGGAAATAAAAAGCAAAGAGAATTTTGAAAGCAAGAGAAAAAAGTCTCATCATGTACAAGTGAACCCCCAAAAGATTTATAGCTAACTTCTCATTAGAAAAAATAAAGGACAAAGGAAAAGTGGTGATATAATGGTCAGTGTTCTCCAGAAACAAAATCAAGGGGATATCTATCTATCTATAAATCTATCTATCTATCCATATCTATCTATCTATATCTATATGCATTCATTTATTATAAGGAAATGGTTCGTGTGATTATGGAGGATGGGAAGTTTAAAATCTAAATTTTGGGCAAGCAGACTTGATACCCAGGAGAGTGGGTGGTGCAGATATAGTCTGAATGCTGGCAGACAGAGACCCAGGAGAGATGATGGCACAGATGAAATCTGAAGGTAGTATGCAGGAGAATTTTTCTCTTGCTCCAGGAGGACATTCTTTTTATCCTATTCAGGCCTTCAGCTGATTTGATGAAGTTTACCCACATCATGGAAGGTAATCTGCTTACCCAAAGTTCATTGATTTAAGTATTAAGCTTATTTAAAATCATACTTCAAGTTTACACGTAAAATTAACCATCACTGGATGGACATAGCGTCTGTCATACAGAGTGAAGTAAGTCAGAAAGAGAAAAACAAATGCCGTATGCTGACACATATATATGGAATCTAAAAAAAAAAAAAAAAAGGAAGGAAGGTTCTGATGAACCTAGGGGCAGACAGGAATAAAGAGGCAGACATAAGAGGTTGAGGAAGATAGCGGAAGAGTAAGATGCAGAGATCACCTTCCTCCCCACAGATACATCAGAAATACATCTACACATGGAACTGCTTCTATACAACACCCACTGAACGTTGGCAGAAGACCTCAGACCTCCCAAAACACAAGAAACTCCCCATGTACCTGGGCAGGGCAAAAGGAAAAACAGACACAAAATAATAGGAATGGGACCTGCACCAGTGGGAGGGAGCTGTGAAGGAGGAAAGGTTTCCACACACTAGGAAGCCCCTTCACCAGAGGAGACGGCGGGTGGCGGAGAGGAGGAGCTTCAGAGCCACGGTGGAGAGTGCAGCAACACGGGTGAGGAGGGCAAAGTGGAGAGATTCCTGCACAGAGGATCAGTGCCGACCATCACTCATCAGCCTGAGAGGCTTGTCTGCTCACCCACTGGGGCGGGTGGGGACTGGGAGCTGAGGCTCGGGCTTCAGTGGGACCTCAGGGAGAGGACTGGTGGCGTGAACACAGCCTGAAGGGGTTAGTGCACCATGGCTAGCTGGGAGGGTGTTTGGGAAAAGTCTGGAGCTGCCGAAGAGGCAAGAGACTTTTTCTTCCTTCTTTCTTTCCTGGTGTGAGAGGAGAGGGGATTAAGAGCGCTGCTTAAAGGAGCTCCAGAGATGGGCGCAAGCTGCAGCTAACAGCGCCTACCACAGAGACGGGCATGAGACGCTAAGGCTGCTACTGCAGCCACCAAGAAGCTTGTGTGAGAGCGCAGGTCACTATCCACACCTCCCCTCCCGGGAGCCTGTGCAGCCCACCGCTGCGAGGGTCCCATGATCCAGGGACAACTTCCCCGGGAGAATGCATGGCACGCTTAGGCTGGTGGAACGTCACAATGGCCTCTGCTGCTGCAGGCTCGCCCCACATCCGTACCCCTCCCTCTACCCGATCTGAGTGAACAAGAGCCCCCGAATCAGCTGCTCCTCTAACCCCGTCCTGTCTGAGTGAAGAACAGACGCCCTCAGGTGACCTACACACAGAGGCAGGGCCAAATCCAAAGCTGAACACCAGGAGCTGTGCAAACAAAGAAGAGAAAGGGAAATTTCTCCCAGCAGCCTCTGGAGCACCAGATTAAATCTGCACAATGAACGTGATGTACCCTGCATCTGTGGAATACTTGAATGGACAACAAATCATCCCAAATTGAGGAGGTGCACTTTGAGAGCAAGATATATAATTTTTTCATCTTTTCTTCTTTTTGTGAGTGTGCATGTGTATGCTTCTGTGTCAGATTTTGTCTGTATAGCTTTGCTTTCACCATTTGTCCTAGAGTTCTGTACGGCTGTTTTTTGTTGTTGTTGTTGTTGCTGCTGTTTTTTTCACTTAAAATATTTTTTTCTTAATAATTATTGTTTAGTTTTTATTTTAATAACTTTATTTTATCTTACTTTATTTTATCCTCTTTCTTTCTTCTTTTTTCTACTTTTTCTCTCTTTTAATCTGAGCTGTGTGGATGAAAGGCTCTTGATGATCCAGCCAGTACTCAGTGCTGTGCCTCTGAGGTGGGAGTGCCAACTTCAGGACACTGGTCTCCAAGAGACATCCCAGCACCACGTAATATCAAATGGCGAAAATTTCACAGAGAAATCCATCTCAACACCAAGACCCAGCTCCTCTCAACGACCAGCAAGGTACAGTGCTGGACACCCTATGCCAAACAACTAGCAAGACAGGAACACAAAACCACCCATTAGCAGAAAGGCTGCCTAAAATCAGAATAAGGCCACAGACACACCAAAACACACCACCAGACGTGGACATGCCAACCAGAAAGACAAGATCCAGCCTTATCCACCAGAACACAGGCACTAGTCCCATCCATCAAGAAGCTTACACTACCCACTGAACCAAATTTACCCACTGGGGACAGATACCAAAAACAATGGGAATGACGAACTTGCAGCCTGCAAAAAAGAGACCCCAAACACAGTAAGATAAGCAAATGAGAAGACAGAAAAAACACACAGCTGTTGAAGGAGCAAGATAAAAACCCACCAGACCTAACAAATGAAGAGGAAATAGGCAGTCTACCTGAAAAAGAATTCAGAATAATGATAGAAAAGATGATCCAAAATCTTAGAAATAGAATAGAGAAAATGCAAGAAACATTTAACAAGACTTAGAAGAACTAAAGAGGAAACAAGCAACGATGAAAAACAAAATAAATGAAATTAAAAATAATCTAGAAGAGGGATTCCCTGGGAGTGCAGTGGTTGGGATACCACGTGATGATGCAGGGGACATGGGTTCATGCTCCGTTCCAGGAAGATCGCAAATCCATGGAGCAGCTAGGCCCGTGAGCCATGGCCACTGAGCCTGCGCATCCAGAGCCTGTACTTCTCAATGCGAGAGGCCAAAACAGTGAGAGACCCACGTTTCACAAAAAGAAAATAAATAAATAAATAAATAAAAATACTCTATAAGTGACCAATAGCAGAATAGCTGAGACAGAGCAATGGATAAGTGACCTGGAAGATAAAATAGTGGAAAATAACTACTGCAGAGCAAAATAAAGAAAAACGAATGAAACGAACTGAGGACAGTCTCAGAGACATGTGGGACAACATTAAGTGCACCAACATTCGAATTATAGGGGTCCCAGAAGGAGAAGAGAAACAGAAAGTGTCTGAGAAATAATTTAGGTGCTCAATATCCTCAGCTTTATTCAACATCTTTCTACAAATCATGATTCTAACTTTCAGGATCCCATTCCTCCCTAATCAAGGCTCTCAAACAGTAAACACCCTGTGAGACTGAGAATTCACTTTGCATTTTTAAGTTAGTCACTTAACAAGATAAGTTTCTGGGTTTGTTTTTCAGCAGTCTCAACATTGTGGCTACAGAAAAAAAAAACATTTTTCAGTATAGACATAGGAGTTTTCAGGTCATTTATGAGTCCTTGAGCTGGAAATTTGAATTCCTGAGCTCATTCTTTGCCTTTCCCACTTTGTCTAGTGACATTAGTAGAAACTACCCAATTCCATTATACTCCTTAGTTTGAGGAAAATGTTTGAAAGTATCATATACATGGTCACTCACCTTCTTGCTTCTTACAAATATTTGATGAGAAGTTTCCAATGGTGATATTTTGTTTATCTCTATTGCTTATCACACCGTGGATGTGCTCTCTTTACACTGGAAATAGAGTCATTAGTGTCTTTAAATCTAATCAGGTTTGACAGCCAATTCCAGAAACACCAGAACTAATACAGAAAATTCATCTTTAAGATCCTGTTTCTCTAGAATTACTCTCAGTACCAAAATCTGTAGTCAGAGTTATTCAGAGAAATAGAACAAATAGGATGTGTGTGTGCGTGCATGTGTGTGTGTATTTCACACATATCTATTAAGAGACTTATTTTAAGGAATTGGCTTATGTGATTATGGAGGCTAGGCTGTCCAAAATCTGTAGTGTGGGCTTGACAGGCTCCAAACACTATAGAACTGACGGTGCAGTTCCAGTCTGAAGGCCAGCAGGTGGAGACCCGGGAGAGCTGATGATGCAGATGAAGTTTGAAGGCACTCTGTTGGAGAATTTTTCTCTTGCTTGAGGAAGCTGAACTTTTTGTTCTATTCAGGCTTTCATCTGCTTGAATGAAGCCCATTGATATTATGGAGGGCAATCTACTTTACTCAAAGTTCACCAATGTAAATGTTGTTCTCATTGAAAAACATATTCCAAATTGACACAAAATGTTAACCATCAGAAATGACATATTCTAAATGCTGAAAGAAAAAAGTCAACCAAGAGTCTTAAATAAAGCAAGAATATCTTTCAAAAATGAAGACAGAACAAAAATATTCTTAAATAAAGTAAGCTCAGGGTACCTATTGTTTGCAAACTTGCCCTACAAAAAACAACAAAAGGAATTCTTCAAACTGAACTGTAAGGACACTAAACAGTAACTCAAATCTACACGAATCATTGTGCAGAAAACAGTAACTACACAGGAAAATGTAAAAGGTAATATAAATACACTCTTGTAACTCTTTGATCTGTTTAAAGAAAACTTCATTAAGCAATAATTATAAAATAGCATTTATGGGCTTAAAATGTATAAAGATGAAATTTGTATGTCAATAATAGCACAAAGGAAGGGGTACAGAATGAAGCTGCATGACAGCAAAGTTTTTCATATATTTTTGAAATTAAGTTGGTATTTATCTAAACTAGATTGTTTTGAATTAATATGTTAATTTGAAAACCCAGGGCAACCACTAAGATAATAACTCTGAAATATAGTTAAAAAGTAATAAGAAAAATATAAGTATAGAAAAAAATATCTATTTAACACAGAAGAAGGCAATACTGGAGGAAAAGAGAAACAAAAATAAAATGACATAGGTCATATATAAGACAAAGATCAAAATTGTAGAAGTAAATTGTATCATATCATTACTTACATTAAATGTAAATGAAATACATACTCAAATAACATACTGGTAAACATTTTACATTTATTAACATTTCCAATAATCATTAAAGTACTTATTAATTATGTGTTATTTTTAACTCCATTGCACAAAAATTTAAACTGATTGTGGATCTTTTCCAAGGTTGTATAGACATCCTTAGGTTATAGTTTTACCACTCTTAACCCAGGAGTTGGTGTATCTACAATGAAATTTCTAAAGTACTTTATGTAATACTTGATCCATGGACTAATATTACAACTCACAACATTACTTGATATATTAGGAATAAAGTCGATTTAATTAATCTACTATTTATTTTTAATTGACAATAGCCACATGTAGGGGAAAGAAAAATCAAAGTTTATTTTTGTTAACAGTCAAAAATATAAACAAAAACTGTAACTGATAATAAACCCCATTCTACTGATTCAATTATTTTTTAGACCTTTTCTTTATTTTGCTGTTGACAACAAAATGTCATCATGACCTGATTCTAATGTCACAATTTAAAATGAATTGATAGGTGATGGTAAGGAGTAGTTATAAAGGAGAGCAGAACACTTTAATAGTGTCAAAAAGGAAGAAATGTCTTTGTGTTTCAGATGATTCTTATTAAACCCAACCTATTATTTAATCTAAATGTCATTCAGCAGCTTATATCTCTTTCTGAGAAAGGTGGCCTGTGGGTAGTGGTGATCACATAGCATCAAATGGGGGTACATTAGAGAGTAAAATTGAACATTATTAAGAAACCTGCAGAAATAGCAGGCATAAATCAAGACTGCTCCAGGGAAATGAGAAAACACAGTTTCTCCTACTTACCTATGGGCCACTAATAGCTTTTTTCAATGAAAGTTATAACCTGCCTTTCAATTCATAAGACTTGTGTTGATCACTGTTACACACTACGCGAAAATCAATTCAAAATGGATCATAGCTTATACTGTAACCTTAAAATATAAAAATTCTAGAAGAACACATAGGAAGCTAATCATGGCACTGGGATAAGTAAGATTTCAAATCGGTTCATTTTTTCTCCCAAGCCCTACATGTATGTCACAAAACATTCTTTCTACTTTCTTTCCAGCAAGATCGTTTTTCTTACTCTTCGGTTAAAATGAGCTATCCAAGTGGTTTTTCTCAGGATAAAAATCTGCTTAGTGCAACTTTAATTTTTTCTTAGAGTAGCAGTTTTAAAACCCCTGCCTTACCTGATATTCAATGTCCTTAAAAACACCTCTTTTGTGCGTCATCACTCTTCTTACTGAAAAGCTGGTGTTTTTTGGGCACTGATGACTATGAGAGCTGTTATAGACTCCATCAGCGACCAACAACTCTGTCCACATCATTCATGCTTTACATACCACATGGCTGCTTCTCTGTGGAAACAGTGAACATTGCTCTGTAACCCTGAGTAATAGCTGCCTGCCTGACTTCATTTAGTCAGGATTATGAAAGCATAACTGCTTTATTCTGGAAAGGACTTTTAAACACCCTTACTGTGTTAGACTTACACATTCTCTTTCCTTTAATTATATGTGTGTGTGTGTATGTGTATATATATATATATATATATATATATATATATATATATATATACACTAAAATGCACTTTAAGTAAAATATAATGCACTTATTCCCTTGGGCCAACTAAATTTATCTTACAAATGTAACAAAACAGTAAAAATAACTTATTTTTCACTTATTGTCACGGTGAGGTAATAGAATTGTGAGATTGCACTTAACCTACTTGAGAAAAAGCAAGAACCAGAGGAAAATGAGGAGGAGAAAGAAGACTCTGATGCTTATGGAAAGTAAGCAGAATCCTATAGAATCAAGAAAGATCTGTTTCAATGTACAGTCACGTAATGGACTGCTTTTACACAGTCTAATGTAAATGAGCTAGATTTATTTGTACTCCTAAGGAATAATCTCTAGGACATAATGATGAAGTAAGATGTAGACAATTGTGCATAATATAATAAAATGTCTGTTTTGAAAATAATATATATATATACATATATGTTTATCTGTATGTTTCTGAAAAGATACACAAGAATTATATCTGTTGTAAACTCTAGAAGGAAAGGTTTTAGTGTGTAAAGAAAGCAATTTTTGCTCTAAATTTTTTGTACTCTTTTATTTTCTTATGTATATGTATTGTTATATATATATATATATATATATATATATTTGTTGTTGTTTGTTTGTTTGTTTCTTACAAAAGGACCCATTGCACAAGCACAAAATAATATAATTTCTCAAAATAGGAAACATTGAAATTAAACCTTACTTTTATTCCAATTTTGATTCTATGTTTATTTTCAGTGGATAATAATTTGGTTACAGCTATTAGCCTTCATACACTTCTTGGCAGTGATTAAGAGTAAAATTTCAATAGAATATTTAATGACTATGATACTGTCATTATTGGAAAGGTGGCTAGTTGCATCTCACATTACATACCACAAAGATTTTGGAACCAGATGAAATGCCAGTATGGAGGTGGAATTGGGAGTATGCATGTCCTCCTTTAATGCTTTCAATGTTTTTTTTTTAGATATTGTGTTGGAAACCACACACACAGACACACTCACCCCATATTCCTAGATTTAAAATCCCAGTCTAGAACTAGGGCTCTGTTTATACTTCTTGGTCTTATTTTCAGGAAAGATGGATTAAAGTTCAATAAAAGTGAATACGAAAGTTGAAGAAAGGAGAAGTAAAAAAAAATCAAGTATTTTCTACTACAATTTCTGCTAATGAAGTTAGAAACAGTGGGACTTAAATTGCCATCTCATGAAAAATATGGCCAAGCCTGAGGCAATGAAAATCTGTATTCCAGCAGTTGATACAGCTACAGGAAATGAAGAATAGGAATGAAAGAAAAATTTTATTATTTCACATACTCTGAGCATTTTAATATTTACCCTTATGTTAATTAAATATTAAACCTATGCATCTATGCAAAATTCAAAATATTAACCATAGTTTTAATTTAATCACAATGTAAACATCATAAGTGTTGTATATTATTAGCAGAGTCAATATATCCAAGCAACGTCTTTTTTAAAATTTAATTTTATTTATTTTTTATACAGCAGGTTCTTATTAGTCATCAGTTTTATACACTTCAGTGTATACATGTCAATCCCAATCACCCAATTCATCACACCACCATCCCCAAACCCCCGCGGCTTTACCCCCTTGGTGTCCATACGTTTGTTCTCTACATCTGTGTCTCAACTTCTGCCCTGCAAACTGGTTCTTCTGTACCATTTTTCTAGGTTCCACATACATGCATGAATATATGATATTTGTTCCTCTCTTTCTGACTTACTTCACTCTGTATGACAGTCTCTAGATTCATCCACGTCTCAACAAATGATTCAATTTTGTTCCTTTTTATGGCTGAGTAACATTACATTGTATATATGTACCAAAACTTCTTTATCCATTCATCTGTCAATGGGCATTTAGGCTGGTTCCATGACCTGGCTATTGTAAATAGTGCTGCAATGAACATTGAGCTGCATGTGTCTTTTTGAAATATGGTTTTCTCTGGGTATATGCTCAGAAGTGGTATTGCTGGATCATATGGTAATCCTATTTTTAGTTTTTTAAGGAAACTCCATACTGTTCTCCATAGTGGCTGTATCAATTTACATTCCCACCAAAAGTTCAAGAGGGTTCTCTTTTCTCCACACCCTCTCCAGCATTTGTTGTTTGTAGATTTTCTGATGATGCCTATTCTAACTGGTGTGAGTTGATACCTCATTGTAGTTTTGATTTGCATTTCTCTAAAAATTAGTGATGTTGAGCAGCTTTTCATGTGTTTCTTGGCCATCTGTATGTCTTCTTTGGAGAAATGTCTATTTAGGTCTTCTGCCCATTTTTGGATTGGGTTTTTTGTTTCTTTATTTTGGAGATTAATCCTTTGTCCATTGCTTCATTTGCAAATATTTTCTCCCATTCTGAGGGTAGTCTTTCCGTCTTCTTTATGGTTTCCTTTGCTGTGAAAAAGTTTTTAAGTTTCATTAGGTCCCACTTGTTTATTTTTGTTTTTATTTCCATTACTCAAGGAGGTGGATCAAAAAAGACCTTGCTTTGATTTATGTCAAAGAGTGATCTTCCTATGTTTTTGTCTAGGAGTTTTATAGTGTCCAGTCTTACATTTAGGTCTCAAATCCATTTTGAGTTTATTTTTGTGTATGGTGTTAGGGAGTGTTCTAATTTCATTCTTTTACATGTAGCTGTCCAGTTTTCCCAGCACCACTTACTGAAGAGACTGTCTTTTCTCCACTGTATATCCTTACCTCCTTTGTCATAGATTAGTTGACCATAGGTGCATGGGTTTATCTCTGGGCTTTCTATACTGTTCCATTGATTTATATTTTTGTTTTTGTGACAGTACCATATTGTCTTGATTACTGTATCTTTGTAGTATAGTCTGAAATCCGGGAGTCTGACTCCTCCAGCTCCGATTTTTCCCCTCAAGACTGCTTTGGCTATTTGGGGATCAGGGTCTTTTGTGTCTTCATACAAATTTCAAGATTTTTTGTTCTAGTTCTGTAAAAGTGCCATTGGTAATTGGATAGGGATTGCATTGAATCTGTATATTTCTTTGGGTAATATAATCATTTTCACAATATTGATTCTTCCAATCCAAGAACATGGTATATCTCTCCATCTGTTGGTATCACCTTTAATTTCTTTCATCAGTGTCTTATAGTTTTCTGCAAACAGGTCTTTTGACTCCCTACATAGGCTTATTCTTAGGTATTTTATTCTTTTTGTTGCAATGGTAAATGGGAATGTTTCCTTATTTTCTCTTTCAGATTTTTCATCATTAGTGTATAGGAATGCAAGAGATTTCTGTGCATTAGTTTTGTGTCCTGCAACTTTTCTCAATTCATTGATTAGCTCTAGTAGTTTTCTGGTGGCATTGTTAGGATTCTCTATGTATAGTATCATGTCATCTGCAAACAGTGACAGTTTTACTTCTTTTCTAATTTGTATTCCTTTTATTTCTCTTTCTTCTCTGATTGCTGTGACTAGGACTTCCAAAACTGTGTTCAGTAATAGTGGTGAGAATGGGCATCCTTGTCTCGTTCCTGATCTTACAGGAAATGCTTTCAGTTTTTCACTATTAAGAATGATGTCTTCTGTGGGTTTGTTGTATATGGACTTTATTATATTGACGTAGGTTACCTCTATGCCCACTTTCTGGAGAGTTTTTATCATAAATTGGTGTTGAATTTTGTCAAAAGTTTTCCGCATCTATTGAGATGGTCATATGGTTTTTATATTTTAATGTGTTAATATAGTGTATCACATTGTTTGCTTTGCATATATTGAAGAATCCTTGCATCCCTGGGATAAATCCCACTTGATCATGGTGTATGATCCTTTCAATGTGCTGTTGGATTCTGTTTGCTAGTATTTTGTTGAGGATTTTTGCATCTATATTCATCAGTAATATTGGTCTGTAATTTTCTTGTGTGTTTTTTGTTTTTTTTAGTATCTTTGTCTGGTTTTAGTATCAGGGTGATGGTGGCTTCATGGAATGATTTTGGGAGTGTTCCTCCCTCTGCAATTTTTTGGAAGAGTTTGAGAAAGATGGGTGTTAGCTCTTCTCTAAATATTTGATAGTATTCACCTGTGAAGCCATCTGGTACTGGACTTTTGTTTGTTGGAAGATTTTAAATCACAGTTTCAATTTCAGTGCTTGTGATTGGTCTGTTCATATTTTCTATTTCTTCCTAGTTCAGTTTTAGAAGTTTATATCTTTCTAAGAATTTGTCCATTTCCTCCAGGTTGTCCATTTTATTGGCATAGAGTTGCTTGTAGTAGTCTCTTAGGATGATTTCTACAGTGTCTGTTGTAACTTCTCCTTTTTCATTTCTAATTTTATTGATTTGAGTCCTCTCCCTCTTTTTCCTGATGAGTCTGGCTAATTATTTATCAATTTTTTTTTATCTTCTCAAAGAACCAGCTTTTAGTTTCATTGATCTTTGCTATTGTTTTCTTTGTTTCTATTTCATTTATTTCTGATCTGATCTTTATGATTTCTTTCCTTCTGCTAACTTTGGGTTTTGTTTGTTCTTCTTTCTCAAGTTCTTTTAAGTGTAAGGTTAGACTGTTTATTTGAGATTTTTCTTTTTTCTTGAGGTAGGCTTCTATAGCTATAAACTTCCCTCGTAAAATGGCTTTTGCTTCATCCCATGGGTTTTGGGTCATCATGTTTTCATTGTCATTTGTCTCTAGGTATTTTTGGATTTCCTTCTTTGATTTCCTCAGTGATCTCTTGGGTATTTAGTAGTGTATGGTTTAGGCTCCATGTGTTTGTGTTTTTTACTCTTTTTCCCCTGTAATTCATTTCTAATCTCATAACGTTTTGGTCAGAAAAGATGCTTGATATTATTTCAATTTTCTTAAATTTACTGAGGCTTGATTTGTGACCCAAGGTGTGATCTATCCTGGAGAATTTTCTGTGCAAACTTGAGAAGAAAGTGTAATCTGCTGTTTTTGGATGGAATGTCTTATAAATATCAATTAAATCTATCTGGTCTATTGTGTCTTTTAATGCTTCTGTTTCCTTATTTATTTTCATTTTGAATGATCTGTCCATGGGTGTAAATGAGGTGTCAAATCCCTCACTATTATTGTGTTACTGTTGATTTCCTCTTTTATAGTGGTTAGCAGTTGCCTTATTTATTTAGGTGCTCCTATGTTGGGTGCATATATATTTATAATGGTTATATCTTCTTGGATTGATCCCTTGAACATTATGTAGTGTCCTTCCTTGTCTCTTGTAACATTCTTTATTTTAAAGTCTATTTTATCTGAAATGAGTATAGCTATTCCAGCTTTCTTTTGATTTCCCTTTGCATGGAATATCTTTTTTCATCCCTTCACTTTCAGTCTGTATTTGTCCCTAGGTCTGAAGTGCATCTCTTGTAGAGAGCATATATATGGGTCTTGTTTATGTATCCATTCAGCAAATCTGTGTCTTTTGGTTGGAGCATTTAATCCATTCACGTGTAAGGCAATGACCCATAGGTATGTCCCTATGACCATTTTCTTAATTGTTTTGGGTTTGTTTTTGTAGGTCCTTTTCTTCTCTTGTGTTTCCCACTTAGAGAAGCTCCTTTAGCATTTGTTGTACAGCTCGTTTGGTGGTGCTTAATTCTCTTAGCTTTTGTTTGTCTGTAAAGCTTTGATTTCTCCATCGAATCTGAATGAGATCCTTGCCCGGTACAGTAATCTTGGTTGTAGGTTCTTTCCTTTCATCACTTTAAGTATATCATTCCACTCCCTTCTGGCTTGTAGAATTTCTGCTGAGAAATCAGTTGTTATCCTTATGGGAGTTCCCTTGTATGTTATTTGCCATTTTTCCCTTGCTGCTTTCAATATTTTTTCTTTGTCTTTAATTTTTCCACTTTGATTATTATGTGTCTTTGCATGTTTCTCCTTGGGTTTATCCTGTATGAGATCACTGAGCTTCCTGGACTTGGGTGACAATTTCCTTTCCCATGTTAGGGAAGTTTTCGACTATAATCTCTTCAAATATTTTCTCTGATCCTTTCTCTCTCTCTTCTCCTTCTGGGACGCCTACAAAGCAAATGCTGTTGCATTTAATGTTGTCCCACATGTCTCTTAGGCTGTCTTCATTTCTTTTCATTCTTTATTCTTTATTCTGTTCTTCAGCAGTGAATTCCACAATTCTGTCTTCCAGGTCACTTATCCGTTCTTCTGCCTCAGTTATTCTGCTATTGATTCCTTCTAGTGTAGTTTTCATTTCAGTTATTTTGTTGTTCATCTCTGTTTGTTAGTTCTTTAATTCTTCCAGGTGATTGTTCTTTAATTCTTCTAGGTCTTTGTTAAACATTTCTTGTATCTTCTCGATCTTTGCCTGCATTCTTTTTCTGAGGTCCTGGATCATCTTCACTATCATTATTCTGAATTCTTTTTCTGGAAGGTTGTCTATCTCCACTACATTTAGTTATTTTTCTGGGGTTTTATCTTGTTCCTTCATCTGGTACACAGCCTTCTGCCTTTTCATCTTGTCTATCTTTTTGTGAATGTGTTTTTTTTTTCCCCCCACAGGCTGCAGGATTGTAGTTGTTCTTGCTTCTGCTCTCTGCCCTCTGGTCCAAGCAACATCTTTCATAGCATGTAAATGAGGTTGTAATCCTGCTGATCAATCTGTTTTTTAAAAATCTTCACAATGGTTACCGACTACCAGGACCAAATTAGCCACACATTGGTAGGTCCCAGTCATTGTTAACAGTTGAAATGAAAAGGTATGATGTTCCATTTTTATTCACTTCATGTGTATAAATGTGCCTTTGGATAAGAAATACGATTCAATAAGACTAAATGTGGGGAAGAGCTTCTGGTGAATAAGAAAACTGCTTAACTTGAAAACCTTAATGAATATGCCAGCAAACATTTGTCTTACACTTTTCATTTTTGTTCCACATGATGCCAGATTATTTTGGTCTCTAAAAACCACACACACTTTTAGCAGAATACAGTTTAAGACAGTGATATCAAAGTAGACCAGGGTAACCCACTTCCTCTGAAATGGATATTGAAAAATTCACTGCATGGTTCATTATATTCACTTAATCATTATGATATAATCGCAGGCATTTTCATTTAACTCATTCTTTTCAAAGAGCAAGCTCTTATTATTTCATGACTCCTGCTTCTTATGAGCAGAGCTGTACAGTGGCATTCATAGGTTGCTACATTGTTATCAAGGGGAAGAGTAAAAATATTTTTATATGTATTTGTGTTGTAAATTGTCCATGAACATTACCAAATGATGCTCTTTACTTAATTATTATCTTACACAGTCCAATGAATTATATGATAGACCTATTGAATAATTTATATTTGAGATTACCATTTGAAAAAAGAGTGGATAAATTAACATTATTCTATTCAAATATATCTGACCTTAAAAAGAAAACCACGTTTCATTATTTCTATAAGCCATTTCTTTTATGCCTTATGCATTGTTCAAATGATACTCCATAAGGAAACAGCTCTGCAGAATATAAAATATAACAAAAAGCTTTATATGAATAAATTTTTTCCCAAAATATCTTACTGATTAAATAAATAAAAATAAAAGTATCAACTAAAATGTGTGATAAACTGACATTTATTTACAAATAGTACAAAACGTTCACTTCTTTGCCATGTCTCAGTAGTTGAATTTTCTTGGCATATACCTGCAACCATTGATTTTTATCTCTTTTTCTATTGAATTACAGCTTCTCAGGTTTCAGTGCATTGATAAGAAAAACACAGATATGCTCTGCCTTCGGATACATGGGGAAGTTGAATTCATCTTACTTGGTAAACAATAGTGAGATTTTTATTTATAATAATTGACACATTTTAAAGATGTAATTACATATTATAAGCAAGCTTATTGTACTTTGTATTGTATGAGTGAATAAAGGTTCAATATTTTGTATTAGTCTAATTAACTTGAAACATCATTTTAATCCAAATTTTATACACATAATAACTAGTCACAATACAACTAGACTTTATTTGACAAATAAGCAAGAGGAAGCTGATAAAATGTAGAAGCTGTTAGCTCCAAAACAATGGGTCCTCTGAATAAGCTCACTAACTCTTTGAGACAGCATGTCAATAATATTTTACTCTTAGTAAGTGTTTTCTTGGTACATTAGATTGAATCCAATTTTCATGGTCTGTTCTGTTCCCTCCACCTTCAAGGTTGTGTGTTTTTTATTTGATTCTAGTTAGGATTTAGTGTAGCAATCTTTGAATAAAAATGGGCAATACTTTATGATGAATTCAACAATTGATGAGACAAAAAAAGTCTCAATTTTATTACAGGTGTATAAATGTGTAATCTTGTGGAAATCTGGAAATTTCATTTAAAAATTACTAAATTATGCTATATAAAATACGGTATTTTTCTTTTCTTTTTTTTAAAATTGACCTTTATTGGAGTATAATTGCTTCACAATAATATGTTTGTTTCTGTTGTACAACAAAGTGAATCAGCCATATGCATACATATATCCCCATATCCCCTTCCTCTTGAGACTTCCTCCCACCCTCCCTATCCCATGTCTCTAGGTCTTTGAAAATCATCCAGCTGATCTCCCTGTGCTATGCTGCTTTTTCCCACTAACTAACTATTTTACATTTGTTTGTGTATATATGTTGCTGCTACTCTCACTTCGCCCCAACTACCCCCTCCCCTCCTATGTCCTCAAGTCCATGCTCTATGTCTACATACTTATTCCTACCATGACACCAGGTTCATCAGTACCATTTTTTTTTTAGATTCAATATATATGCCTTAGCATACAGTATTTATTTTTCTCCTTCTGACTTAATTCACTTTGTATGACAGACTCTAATCCATCCACCTCACTACAAATAACTCAATTTCTTTTTATGGCTGAATATATTCCATTATATATATGTGTCACATATTCTTTATCCATTCTTCTGTCGATGAACATTTAGGTTGCCTCCATGTCCTGGCTATTGTAAATAGTGCTGCAATGAACATTGTGGTACATGTCTATTTTTGAATTATGCTTTTCTCAGGGTATATGCTCAGGAGTGGGATGGCTGGGTCATATGGTAGTTCTATTTTTAGCATTATAAGGAACCTCCATACTGTTCTCCATAGTGGCTGTATCAATTTGCAATCTCACTAGCAGTACAAGAGGGTTCCATTTTCTCCACACCCTCTCCAGCATTTATTGTTTGTAGATTTTTTGATGATGGCCATTCTGACCAGCTTGAGGTTATACCACATTGTAGTTTTGATTTGCATTTCTCTAATAGTTAGTGATGTTGAGATCTTTTCATGTGCCTCTTGGCCATTAATATATCTTCTTTGATGAAATGTCTATTTAGGTTTTCCACCCATTTTTTAATTGAATTGTTTGTCTTTTTGATAAGGAGCTACATGAGCTGTTTGTATATTTTGCAGATTAATCCTTTGTCTGTTGTTTCATTTCCAAATATTTTCTCCCATCCTGAGGGTTGTCTTTTTTTCTTGTTTATGGTTTCCTTGGCTGTGCAAAAGCTTTGAAGTTTAATTAAGTCCCATTTGTTTATTTTTGTTTTTATTTCCATTACTCTAGGAGGTGGGTCAGAAAAGATTTCTCTGAGGTTTCTGTCAAAGGGTGTTTTTTCTGTTTTCCTCTAAAAGTTTTATAGTGTCTGGTCTTACATTTAGGTCTTTAAACCATTTTGAGTTTATTGTTGTGTATGTATGGTGTTAAGGAGTGTTCTGATTTCATTCTTTTACATGTAGCTGTCCAGTTTTCCCAGCAACACTTATTGAAGAGGCAGTCTTTTATCCATTGAATGTTCCTGCCTCCTTTGTCATAAATTAGGTGTCCATATGTATGTGGGTTTATCTCTGGGCTTTCTATCCTGTAGCCTTGGTTTATATTTCTGTTTTTGTGCCACTACTACACTTTCCTGATTACTGTAGCTTTGTGGTATAGTTTATAGTCGGGGAGCCTGATTCCTCCACCTCCATTTTTCTTTCTCAAGAATGCTTTGGCTCTTCAGGGTCTTTTGTGTTTCCATACAAATTGTAAAACTTTTTTGTTCTAATTCTGTGAAGAATGCCATTGGTAGTTTGACAGCGATTTGACAGAATCTATAGATTGCTTTCAGTAATATAGTCATTTTCACAATATTGCTTCTTCCAATCTAAGAAAATGGTTTATTTCTCCATCTGTTTATATCATCCTTGATTTCTTTCATCAGTGTTTTATAGTTTTCTGAGTACAGGTCTTTCACCTCCTTTGGTAGGTTTATTACTAGATACTTTATTTTTTGCTGTGATGGTAAATGTGACTGTTTCCTTAATTTTGTTTTCTGAATTTCCATTGTTAGCATATAGGAATGACAGAGATTTCTGTGCAGTAATTTTGTATCTTGCAAATTTACCAAATTCATTGACTAGTTCTACTAGCTTTCTGGTGACATCTTTGAGATTTTTTTTTTTAATCTTTAAAATCCAGTGTTTAAATTTTGTCTTACTCCAGCTCCATTTTTTTTAACATCTTTTTGGAGTAAATTTTTTTTATATTGTTTTGTTAGTTTCTGCTACATAACAAAGTGAATCAGCTATACGTATACATATATCACCATATCCTCTCCCTCTTGCCTCTTCCTCCCACACTCCCTATCCCACCCTCCTAGGTGGTCACAAAGCACCAAGCTGATCTCCCTGTGCTATGCGGCTGCTTCCCACTAGCTACTTATTTTACATTTGGTAGTGTGTATATGTCAATGCTACTCTGTCACTTCGTCTTAACTTACACTTCCCCCAACCCATGTCCTCAGTCCATTCTCTACATCTGCATCTTTATTCCTGTCTTGCCCCTAGGTTCTTCAGAAACATTTTTTTTAAGATTCCATATATATGTCTTAGCATACGGTATTTGTTTTTCTCTTTCTGACTTACTTCACTCTGTATGACAGATTCTAGGTCCATCCACCTCACTACAAATAACTCAATTGTGTTTCGTTTTATGGCTGAGTAATATTTCATTGTATATATGTACCACATCTTCTTTATTCATTCATCTGTTGATGGACTCTTAGGTTGCATCCATGTCCTGGCTATTGTAAATAATGCTGCAATGAACATTGTGGTACATGACTCTTTTTGAATTATGGTTTTCTCAGGGTATATGCCCAGTAGTTGGGTTGCAGGGTCATATGGTAGTCCTATTTTTAGTTTTTAAGGAACCTCCATACTGTTCACCATAGTGACTGTATAAACTTACATTCCCACAGAAAGTGCAAGAGCCTCCCTTTTGTCCACACCCTCTCTAGCATTTATTGTTTGTACATTTTTTTGATGATGGCCATTCTGACTCGTGTGAGGTGATACCTCATTGTAGTTTTTTGTTTTTTTTTTTTTTTTTTTCAGTACACGGGCTTCTCACTGTTGTGGCCTCTCCCATTGCGGAAAACAGGCTCCAGACAGGCAGGCTCAGTGGCCATGACTCGGGCCCAGCCACTCTGCAACATGTGGGATCTTCACGGACCGGGGCACAAACCCGTTTCCCCTGCATCGTCAGGCGGACTCTCAACCACTGTGCCACCAGGGAAGCCCCCTCATTGTAGTTTTGATTTGCATTTCTTTAATGATTAGTGATGTTTAACATTCTTTCATGTGTTTGTTGCCAATCTGTATATCTTCTTTGGAGAAATGTCTGTTTAGGTCTTCTGCCCATTTTTAGATTGGGTTGTTTGTTTTTTTGATATTGAGCTGTATGAACTGCCTCTATATTTTGGAGATTAATCCTTTGTCAGTTGCTTCATTTGCAAATATTTTCTCCCATTCTGAGGGTTGTCTTTTCATCTTGTATATGAACTCCTTTGCTGTGCAAAAGCTTTTAAGTTTCATTAGGTCCCATTTGTTTATTTTTGCTTTTATTTCCATTTCTCTAAGAGGTGGGTCAATAAAGATCTTGCTGTGATTTATGTCACAGTGTGTTCTGCCTATGTTTTCCTTTAAGAGGTTTATGGTGTCTGTCCTTACATTTAGGTCTTTAATCCATTTTGAGTTTCTTCTTGTGTATGGTGTTATGTAGTATTCTAATTTCGTTATTTAACACATAGTTGTCCAGTTTCCCCGGCACCACATATTGAAAAGGCTGTCTTTTTTCCATTATATATTTTTGCCTCCTTTATCAAAGATAAGGTGACCATAGGTGCGTTTGTTTAACTCTGTGATTTCTATACTGTTCCATAGATCAATATTTCTCTTTTTGTGCCAGAAGCATACTGTCTCGATTACTGTTGCTTTGTATTATAATCTGAAGTCAGGGAGTTTGATTCCTCCAGCTCTGTTTTTCTTTCTCAAGATTGCTTTGGCTATTCAGGGTCTTTTGTGTTTCCATCCAAATTGTGAAAATTTTTTGTTCTAATTCTGTGAAAAATACCATTGGTAGTTTGATAGGAATTGCATTGAATCTGTAGATTGCTTTGGGTAGTATAGTCATTTTCACAATATTGATACTTCCAATCCAAGAATGTGGATTATCTCTCCATATGTTTGCATCATCTTTAATTTCTTTCATAAGTGTCTTATAGTTTTTGGCATACAGGCCTTTTTTCTCACTAGGTAGGTTTATTACTAGGTGTTTTATTATTTTTTGTTGCAATGGTAAATGGGAGTGTTTACTTAATTTATCTTTCAAATTTTTTATCATTAATGTATAGTAATGCAAGCGATTTCTGTGCATTAATTTTGTATCCTGTTACTTTACCAAATTCATTGATTAGCTCTAGTAGTTTTCTGGTATCATCTGTAGGATTCTCTACATATAATATCATGCCATCTGCAAACAGTTACTGTTTACTTCTTCTTTTCCAGTTTGGATTCTTTTATTTTTTTTACTTCTGTGATTGTTGTGGCTAACATTTCCAAAACTATGTTTAATAATAGTGGTGAGTGTGGACTCCCTTGTCTGGTTCTTGATCTTAGAGGAAATGGTGTCAGTTTTTCACCATTGAGAATGATGTTGGCTGTGCATTTGTCATATATGACCTTTATTATGTTGAGGTAAGTTCCCTCTATGCCTACTTTTTTTTGTTTTTTTTTTTTGTTTGTTTGTTTGCAGTATGCGGGCCTCTCACTGCTGTGGCCTCTCCCGTTGTGGAGCACAGGCTCTGGACACGCAGGCTCAGCAGCCATGGCTCACAGGCCCAGCCACTCCATGGCATGTGGGATCTTCCAGGACCAGGGCACGAACCCGTGTCCCCTGCATCGGCAGGCGGACTCTCAACCACTGCACCACCAGGGAAGCCCTATGCCTACTTTTTAGAGAGTTTTTTTTTTTTTTTTATCATAAATGGATGTTGAAGTTTGTTGAAACTTTCTCTGCATCTATTGAGGTGATCATATGGTTTTTATCCTTCAGTTTGTTAATATGGTGTATAACATTGATTGATTTGTGTATATTGAAGAATCCTGGCATTCATGGGATAAAGCAGACTTGATCATGGTGTATGATCCATTTAACGTGCTTTTGGATTCTGTTTGCTTGTATTTTGTTGAGGATTTTTGCCTGTATTTTCATCAATGATATTGGCCTGTAATTTTCTTTTCTTGTGACATCTTTCTTTGATTTTGTCATCATAGTGATGGTGGCCTCATAGAATGAGTTTAGGAGTGTTCCTCCCGCCAATTTATTTTGGGAGAGATCGAGAGGTATAGGTGTTAGATCTTCTCTAAATGTTTGATAGAATTTGCCTTGGCTTTTGTTTGTTGGAAGATTTTTAATAACAGCTTCAATTTCAGTGCTTGTGATTGGTCTGCTTATATTTTCTATTTCTTCCTGGTTCAGTCTCAGAAGGTTGTACTTTTCTAAGCATTTGTCCACTTGTTCCAGCTTGTCCATTTTCTTTCCATGTAGTTGCTTGTAGTCATCTCTCATGATCCTTTGTATTTCTGCAGTGTCAGATGTTACTTCTCCTTTTTTGTTTCTAATTCTATTGATTTCAGTCTTCTCCCTTTTTTTCTTGATGAATCTGGCTAATGGTTTATCAATTTTGTTTATCTTCTCAAAGAACCAGCTTTTAGTTTTGTTTATCTTTGCTATCATTTCCTTCATTTCTTTTTCATTTATTTTTTATCTGACCTTTATGATTTCTTTCATTCTGCTAACTTTGGGATGCTTTTGTTTCTCTAATTGCTTTAGGTGTAAATTTAGGTTGTTTATTTGAGATTTTTCTTGTTTCTTAAGGTAGGATTGTACTGCTATAAACTTCCCTCTTAGAACTGCTTTTGCTGCAACCCATACGTTTTTGGTCATTGTGTTTTCATTGTCATTTTTTTCTAGGTATTTTTTGATTTCCTCTTTGATTTCTTCAGTGGTCTGTTGGTTATTTAGTAGTGTATTGTTTAGCTTCCATGTGTTTGTAATTTTTATAGGTTTTTTTTCTGTAATTGATATCTAATCTCATAACCTTGTGGTCGGAAATGATACCTTATATGGCAATTTTCTTAAATTTACCAAGGCTTGATTTGTGACCCAAGATATGATCTATCCTGGAGAATGTTCCATGAGCACTTGAAAAGAACGTGTATTCTGTTGTTTTTTGATAGAATGTCCTATATATAGTAAGTCCACCTGGTTTAATGTGTGATTTAAAGTCTGTGTTTCCTTATTTATTTTCATTTTGGATGATATGTCCATTGGTGAAAGTAGGGTGTTAAAGGCAACTACTATTATTGTGTTATTGTTTATTTCCCCTTTTATGTCTGTTAGTAGTTGCTTTATGTATTGAGGTGCTCGTATGTTGGGTGCATAAATATTTACAATTGTTATATCTTCTTCTTGGATTGATCCCTTGATCATTATGTAGTGTCCTTCTTTGTCTATTGTAATAGTCTTTATTTTAAAGTCTATTTTATCTGATATGAGAATTGCTACTCCAGCTTTCTTTTGATTTCCATTTGCATGGAATATCTTTTTCCATCCCCTCACTTTCAGGCTGTATGTGTCCCTACGTCTGAAGTGGGTGTCTTATAGACAGCATATATACAGGTCTTGTTTTTGTAGCTATTCAGCCAGTTTATGTCTTTTGGTTGGAACATTTAATCCATTTATATTTAAGGTAGTTATTGATATGTATGTCCCTTTTACCATTGTCTTAATTGTTTGGGTGTGTTATTTTTGGTCTTTACCTTCTCTTGTGTTTCCTGCCTAGAGACATTCCTTTAGCATTTGTTGGTAAGTTGTTTGGTGGTGCTGAATTCTCTTCACTTTTCCTTCTCTGTAAAGATTTTCATTTCTCCTTTGAAACTGAATGAGATCTTTGCTGGGTAGAGTAATCTTAGTTGTAGGGTTTTCCGTTTCATCACTTTAAATATGCCTTGCAACTCCCTTCTGGCTTGCAGAGTTCCTGTGAATAGATCAGCTTTTAACCTTAGTGGATTCCCTTGTATGTTATTTGTTGCTTTTTCCTTGCTGCTTTTAATATTTTTTTTTCTATTTAATTTTTGATAGTTTGATTAATATATGCCTTGTCCTGGGTCTCCTTGGATTTACCCTGTATGGATCTCAGTGCTTCCTGGACTTGAGTGACTATTTTCTTCCCCATATTTTTGAAGTTTTCAACTATAATCTCTTGACATATTTTCTTATCCCTTTCTTTTTCTCTTCTTCTTCTAGGTCCCCTATAATTCGAATGTTGGTTCATTTAATGTTGTCCCAGATGTCTCTGATACTGTCCTCAATTATTTTCATCTTTTTTTTTTTTATTCCGCTCTGAAGTAGTTATTTCCACTATTTTATATTCCAGGTCACTTATCTGTCCATCTCCTCAGTTATTCTGCTATTGATTCCTTCTAGAGAATTTTTAATATCATTTATTGTGTTGCTCATCATTGTTTGTTTGCTCTTTAGTTCTTCTAGGTCATTGTTAAACATTTCTCGTATTTTCTCCATTCTATTTTCAAGATTTTGGATCATCTTTCCTATCATTACTCTGAATTCTTTTTCAGGTAGACACCTATTTCCTCTTCATTTATTTGTTTTGGTGAGTTTTTTCCTTCTCCTTCATCTGCTATGTTTTTCTCAGTCTTCTCATTTTGCTCAAATTTCTCTGTTTGGTGTCTCCTTTTGCAGGCTGCCATTTTGTATTTCCTGTTGTTTTGGTGTCTAAATTCATTGTTGTCCCCCAGTTGGTAAGGTAAGGTTGGTTCAGTGGGTTGTGTAGGCTTCCTGGTGGAGGGGACTGGTGTCTGTGTTCTGTTGGATGAGTCTGTATCCTGACTTTCTGGTGGGCAGGACCATGTCCAGTGTGGTGTTTTTGGGCGTCTGTGAACTTATTATGATTTTAGGCAGGCTCTCTGCTGATGGGTGCGTTTGTGTTCCTATCTTGCTAGTTGTTTGGCATGGGGTGTCTAGCACTGTAGCTTGCTGGTCGTGAGTGGAGTTGGGTCTTAGTGTTGAGATCTAGATCTCTGGGAGAGCTCTCACTGATATAATGTGGGTCTGGGAGGTCTCTGGTGGTCTAGTATCCTGAACTCACCTCTCCAACCTCAGAGGTTCAGACCTGACACTCGCCTGGAAGACCAAGACCCTGTCAGCCACACAGATCAGAATAAAAGGGAGGAATAAAAGAAAGAAAGAAGAAAAATAAAGTTTTTAAAATAAAAAAATTAAAATAAAGAATACTAAAAAAATTAAAAGTATATAGCAACCAAACCAATAAACAAGTCCACCAATGATAACAAGCGTTAGAAGCTAAACTACAATAAATATATAAATCAGAAACTAGACAGTCACATACAGCAAACCCCAAGTCTACATTTAGCCCCAAAGTCCACTGCCTCAATTTTGGGATGACTCATTATCTATTCAGGTATTCCATAGATGCAGGGTACATCAAGTTGATTGTCATAATTTAATCCACTGTTCATGAGGCTGCACAGAGAAATTTCCCTTTCCCTTCTTTGTTCACACAGCTCCTTTGGTTCAGCTTTGGATTTGGCCCCGCCTCTGCATGTAGGTCACCCTCTGACATCTGTTCTTCACCCAGACAGGAGGGAGTTAAAGGAGCTGCTGATTAGGGGAACCCAGTTCACTCAGGCTGGTGGGAGGGAAGCTTATGGAATGTGGGGCAGCCTGCAACTCCAGAGGCTGGCATGATATTGCACCAGCCTGAGGTGTGCCATGTGTTCTCCTGGGGATGTTTTCCCTGGATCACGGGACCCTAGCAGTGGTGGGCTGCACACGCTCCTGGGAGGCGAGGTGAAGGAAGCACCTGTGCTTGCACACAGGATTCTTGGTGGCTGCAGAAGCAGCATTAGCATTTCATGTCCATCTCTTGTGTCTGTGCTGATAGCTGCGGCTCATGCCCATCTCTGATGTTCACTTAGGCAGTGCTCTGAATTCCCTCTCCTTGCACACCCCAAAACAATGGTACCTTGACTCTTAAGCAGTTCCAGGCTTTTTCCCAGATTCTCTCCTGACTAGCTGTGGTGCAGTAGCCCCCTTCAGTCTGTGTTCACACAGCCAACCTCAGTCCTCTCCCTGGGATTTAACCTCCAAAGCCCTTGCCTCAGATCCCAGCCCCCATCTGCCTTGGCGGGTGAGCAGACTAGTCTCTCAGGCTGGTGTGTGCTGGTTGGCACCAATCTTCTGTGTGGGAATCTCTGCACCCCTGTTGCTGCACTCTCCTTCATGGTTTGAAGTTACCCCTCTCCCCCACCCCCATTTCCACCAGTGAAGGGACCTCCTAGTGTGTGGAAACTTGTACTCCTTCACAGCTCATTCCCTGAGGTACAGGTCCTGTCCATATTCTTTTGTCTCTGTTTTCTTCTTTTGCCCTACCCAGGTATGTGGGGAGTTTCTTCCCTTTCGGGAAGTCTGAGGTCTTCTGTCCACGTTCAGTAGGTGTTCTTTAGGAGTTGTTCCACATGTAGATGTATTTTTGATGTATTTCTGGAGAGGAAGGTGATCTCCACGTCTTACTGCTCAGCCATTTTGGAGAAGTCCTCTCTAGGATTTTCTATGTATAGTATCATGTCATCTGCAAACTGTGACAGTTTTACTTCTTTGTTTCTAATTTGTATTCCTTTTATTTTTTCTCCTTCTCTGATTGCTGTGGTTAGGACTTCCAAAATTCTGTTGAATAAGGGTGGCAAGAGTGGACTTCCTTGTCTTTTTCCTGATCTTAGTGGAAATGCTTTCAGGTTTTCACCATTGAGTATGATGTTTTCTGTGGGTTTGTCATATATGGCCTTTATTATGTTGAGGTATGTTCCCTCTATGCTCATTTTCAGGAGACGTTTTATCATAAATCGGTGGTGAATTTGTCAAAAGCTTTTTCTACATCTACTGAGATGGTCTTATGGATTTCATTCCTCAATTTGTTAATATGGTGTATCAGATTGATTGATTTGCATATATTGAAGAATCCTTGCATCCGTGGGATAAATCCCACTTGATCATGGTGTAAAATACAGTTAATGTGTTGTTGGATTCTGTTTGCTAATATTTTGCTCAGGATTTTTGCATTTTTGTTCATCAGTGATATTGGTGTATAATTTTTTTTTTTGTGATATCTTTTTCTCGTTTTGGTATCAGGGTGATTGTGGCATTTCAGAATGTATTTGAGAGTGTTCCTCCCTCTGCAATTTTTTGGAAGAGTTTGAGAAGGATCAGTATTAGCTCTTCTCTAAAAGTTTGATAGAATTCGCCTGTGAAGCCATCTCATCCTGGACTTTTGTTTGTTTGAAAATTTTTAATTACAGTTTCAATTTCAGTACTTGTGATAGGTCTTTTTATATTTTCTAATTCTTCCTGGTTCAGTCTTGGAAAATTGTACCTTTCCAATAATTTGTCCATTTATTCATTGTTGTCCATTTTATTGGCATACAGTTGTTTGTAGTAGTCTCTTATAATGCTTTGTATTTCTGTGATGCCAGTTGTGATTTCTCCTTTTTCATTTCTAATTTTGTTGATTTGCATCCTCTCCCTTGTTTTCTTGATGAGTCTTGCTAAGTGTTTATCAATTTTGTTTATCTTCTCAAATAACCATCTTTGAGTTTTATTAATCTTTGCTATTGTTTTCTTCATTTCTATTTCATTTATTTGTGCTCTGATCTTTATGGTTTCTTTCCTTCTACTGACATTGGACTTTGGGTTTTCTTTGTTCTTCTTTCTCTAGTTGCTTTAGGTTAGGGGTTAGATTGTTTATGTGAGATTTTTCTTGTTTCTTCAGGTGAGATTGTATTGCTATAAACTTCACTCTTAGAACTGCTTTTGCTGCATCCCACAGATTTTGGGTCATTGTGTTTCTATGTATTTTTTGAATTCTTCTTTGATTTCTTCAGAGATCTATTGGTTATTTAGTAATGCACTCTTTAACCTCCTTTATCGTTTTTAGAGGTTTTTTTTTTCCTGTAATTTATTTCCAAACTTATAACATTGTGGTCAGAAAAGATGCTTGATATGATTTCAATTTTGTTAAATTTTCCAAGGCTTGATTTGTGACCCAAGATGTGATCTATCCTGGAGAATGTCCCTCATGCACTGGAGAAGAAAATGTATTATGCCAGTTTTGGGTGAAATACTCTATAAATATCAATTAAATCAATCTGGTCTCTTGTGTCATTTTTATTTTTAATATTGTTTTTGCGGTACACGGGCTTCTCACTGTTGTGGCCTCTCCCGTTGCGGAGCACAGGCTCCGGATGCGCAGGCCCAGTGACCATGGCTCATGGGCCCAGCCGCTCCGCGGCATGTGGGATCCTCCCGGACCGGGGCACGAACCCGTGTCCCCTGCATCGGCAGGCAGACTCTCAACCACTGCGCCACCAGGGAAGCACTCTTGTGTCATTTAAAGCTGTGTTTCCTTATTTATTTTCTGCTTTGATGATTGGTTCATTGGTGTAAGTGGGGTGTTAAAGTCCCCTACTACTTTTGGGTTACTGTTGATTTCCCCTTTCATGGTTGCTAGCATTTTCCTGTTGTATTGAGATGCTCCTATGTTGGGTGCATAAACATTTATTATTGTTATATCTTCTTCTTGGATTTATCCCTTCATCATTATGTAGTGTCATTCTTTGTCTCTTGTAATAGCCTTTATTGTAAAGCCTATTTCATCTGATATGAGTATTGCTACTCCAGCTTTCAATTTCCATTTGCACAGAATATCATTTTCCATCCCTTCACTTGCAGACTGTATATGTCCCTAGGTCTGAATTGGGTCTCTTGTAGACAGTATATATTCAGGTCTTGTTTTTATATCCATTCAGCCATTCTGTGTCTTTGGGTTGGGGCATTTCATCCATTTACATTTAAGGTAATTATCGATATGTATGTTCATATTACCATTTTCTTAATTGTTTTGCATTTGTTTTTGTGGGGGTTTTTTCTTCTCTTGTTTTTCCCATCTACAGAAGTTTCTTTAGCTTTTGTTGTAAAGCTGGTTTGGTTGTCCTGAATTCTCTTAGATTTTGCTTGTCTGAAATGCTTTTGATTTCTCCATTGAATCTGAATGAGATCCTTTCTGGGTAGAGTAATCTTGGTTGTAGTTTTTTTTTTTTTTCTTTTTTTATCACTTTAAATATATCCTGCTATTCCCTTCTGGCTTTCAGAGCTTCTGCTGAAAAATCAGCTGATAACCTTATGGAGATTCCTTTTTATATTATTCTTTGTTTTCCCTTGTGGCTTTTAATATTTTTTCTTTGAATTTGATTTTTGTTACTTTGATTAATATGTATCTTGGTGTGTTTCTCTTATGATTTATCCTGTATGGGATTCTCTGTGCTTCCTGGAATTGGGTGGCTCTTTCCTTTCTCATGTTAGTGAAGTTTTCCACTATAATCTCTTCAAATACTTTCTCACACTGTTTCTTTTTCTCCTCTTCTTCTGGGACTCCTATAATTCAAATGTTGGTGCACTTAGTGTCTCAGAGTTCTCTGAGATTGTCTTCAATTATTTTCATTCTGTTTTCTTTATTTTGTTCCTCACCAGATATTTCCACTATTTTGTCTTCCAGCTCACTTATTCATTCTTCTGGCTCAGTTATTGATTCCTTCTAGTGTATTTTTCATTTCAGTTATTGTGTTTTTCAACTCTGTTTATTTGTTCTTTAGTTCTTCTACATCATTTTTAAACATTTCTTGTATTTTCTGTATCAGTACCTCTATTCTATTTCTGAGATTCTGGATCATCTTTACTATAATTATTCTGAATTCTTTTTCAAGTAGATTGCCTATTTCCTCTTCATTTATTTGGTCTTGTAGGTTTTTACCTTGCTCCTTTATCTGTGACATATTTCTTTGCCATCTCATTTTTTTTTGTTTTGTTTTAATGAATGGGATTGTGTTCCTGTCTTACTGGTTGTTTGGCCTGAGGGTTCCAAAACTGCAGTTTTAGGCTGTTGGGTAGGGCTGGGTCTTGGTGCTTAGATGAGGATCTCTGGGAGTCCTCACTTCAGTGAATATACCCTGGGGTCTGAGGTTCTCTGTTATTCTGACAGTTCGGACTTTGAGCTCTCACTGCAGGACTTTCAGCCCTAACCCTGGCTCATGAACTAAGATCCACAAGCCATTTGTGGCTCAAAAAAAAAAAAAAAAAAAAAAGGAGAACAATAACAAAGTAGAAAATAAAATTAGACTAGGAAACTAACAGCTATGTTAGAAAAAATATAAAATTAAACATATAGATGAAACAACCACCAGAAAGTAAAACAGAACCACAATAGTAAGAAAGACTTGGAGGAAAAAAAAAAAAAAAAGGTGGACAGGCCTTGGATGTTGATGGTGGGGCCTAAGCAGCAGTGAGTTTTGAGTTGTGGGTGGGGCCAAGGCTTAGTATCTACAGGAAAGGGTGGAGCAGTGCTTGGGGGGTGGGGCTTAGGCTCAACTGAACAGACGGGGTCCAGGCATGCCTCCTGCTTCCAGTCTCAGAGCACAGGAGATCCCTGCTGGGAGCTCAGCAGGCTTCAATGGGCTCAAATGGGCAGAGCAAATGTCCTCTGCTGCTCTCCCTCTCCTCTTGTCCTCGAGGTCCCCTCCCCCCTACGTCTACTGATCTTCCTGGGCTCCTTCCTATGCCTCCAGAGCCCACATAGCTGGAGGGGTCTTTGGAGGGCTGAGGACTGGCCTGGGATCTCAGCAGGCTCCCCAACCATGAGTGGGAGGGGCAAAAGGCGTCCCCTCCTCTCTCACTCTTCCCATCCTGGATGTCCCCTCCTACCTATCTGTCCTGATCTCCCTGGACTCCCTCCCATGGCCCCAGGATCAACTCAGCCCAGAGGTGACCTCTGAGGGCGTAGGACCCAGCCCAGGAGCCAGGCAGACTTCCCTGGACGATTGGGCAGAGGAAACACTGGGCCTACTCCCCCCAGATCCAAACCCTCCTGAGTGTCCTTCCAGGTGTGGGAACCCCTCCCCTGTCCATCCTCCACTCCTCCTTCCCCTTCAGTCCCCCCACGTCCTACCAGTTTGCTTGGTGGTTTTCACATCTCCTTGGGTATCAGGGTCCCCCACCAGCATCCAGCCAGAGCCCTAGTTGTGGGGAGATGTAAACTCTGCAACTACCCACACTGCTGTCTTGACTCCTTCCAAAAGTATGGTTTTCTTAAGAACTCTTTTGTGACATTTCATCAGAACTAAACTCCAGACCTTTTTTTTTTTTTTTTGGCAATTGTTTTTTCTAAATGTTCTCAATTTTTTTGTAGGATGTAAGAATTTTTTTATGCTATTCTTCCCAAAGTTATTTATTTATTTAGATTTCCCTTGATTTTTTATACATATATTTGAATAAGAATTATGGAGTTCTTTGTGCAATTATGTTTAATATCTTCACTTTATTACATCAGCTTCTCAAACAATTAAGGCAAATATTTTCATACTACAGGGGAAAAAAAAAACCCACACATTGAATTTCCAGATTCTGGGAAACAAAAAATTGCTCATCTAATCAGTGGTGTGTGTGTGTGTGTGTGTGTGTGTGTGTGTGTGTGTGTGTGTGTTATATGAACAGTTAACATGAGACCTAACCTTTTGACATATTTTTAAGTGCACAGTAATATCTTTAACTATAAGCACAATGTTGTACAACAGCAGAAATCGAGAACATATTCATCTTACATAACTGAAACAATATACCCCTTGAACAGCAACTCCCCATTCCCCCTACCTTCTAGGCCTTGGAACCACATTTTATTCTCCCCTATGACTTTACTATTTTAGGTATCTCATATAAATGGTATCTTGCAGAGTTTATCTTTCTGTGACTGGTTCATTTCACTTAGTATATTGTCCTCCACGTTCATCCTTGTTGTCATATATGACAGAATTTCCTTTTATTTTTTGACTGAATAATATTTCATTGTATGTATATACCACATTTTCTTTATCCATTCATCTGTCAATGGACATTTAGTTTGCTTCTATATCTTGGTTATTTTGAATAATGCTGCAGTAACATGAGAGTACAGATATCTCTTCAAGGTCTTGATTTAAATTCTTCATAAGTATATATGGGTGGATAAAGAATCATATAATATACTCATCATGCCTTCAAGAAATGTGAAGTATTTGAAGAGATAAAACAAATACATATAAATGCAAGTGAACTGGATAATTTATAATTGATAATATCTAGGCAATAAGAAATTAACTCAATAGATCATAGAAAGAAGAAATAGGAATTTGACTATTTTGGAGTATATTCTAATATAGGTCAGAAAGAATTTTGGAAAAGGCAGACATCCAAAATAACTAATTTTGTAAGATAAATAACAGATTATCTACAAAAGAAATCATGCCTCACAAATTTATATGATTACTATCCTGGGATGTACTAAGCATAATGTAGTCATTCAGGGAAAAAGCCTAGGAAGTATCATTTAACAGGGTTTTATGTAAAAGTTTTAAGAAAAATATTAAAACAAACTCCCAATGGCTGTTCTGTCACTGAAGATTAATTCAACCAATATTTATTAAATGCCTGTTACATTCTAGGTTTTATGAATTGAATATTTTTCCCATTCCATTTTTCTCTTCTACTAATGGAGCAGCCAACCTCCAACATGCCCTCAGTTATTCCTGCCTCCTGTTATTCATTTCCTGTTTAATTCCCCTGTGTAACTGTTATGCATAACAAATAGAATACTGCAGAAATCATGATATGCTACTTCTATAAACTTTTTATTTTATATTGGAGTATAGCTGATTAACAACGTTGGGATAGTTTCAGGTGCACAGCAAAACAACTCAGCCATACATATACACATATACACTCTCCCCTAAACTCCCCTCCCATCCAGGCCACCACCTAACGTTGAACAGTTCCCTGTGCTATACAGTAGGTCCTTGTTGTTTATTCATTTTAAATACAGCAGTGTGTACATGTCAATACCAAACTCCCTAACCATCCATTCCCCCACCCTTCCCCCAGTAACCATAAGTTCATTCTCTAAGTCTCTGAGTCTGTTTCTGCCTTGCAAATAAGTTCATTTGTATCATTTCTTTTTAGATTCTGCATATAAGCAATATCACACGGTATTTCTCTTTCTCTGTCTGACTTACCCCACACAGAATGACATGCTCTAGGTCCATACATGTTGCTGCAAATGGCATCATTCCATTCTTTTTAATGGCTAATATTCCAATGTACATATATACCACATTTTCCCTCTCCATTCCTCTTTCGATGGATATTTAGGTTGCTTCTGTGGCTTGGTCATGGCAAACAGTGTTGCAATGAATACTGTGGTGCACGAATCCCTCTGGACCATGCTTTTATCTTGATATATGCCTAGGAGAGGGATTTCAAGATCGCATGAGAGCTTTATGTTAGTTTTTAAAGGAATATCCATGCTATTCTCCATAGTGGCTGTACCAATTTATATTCCCACCAACAGTGTAAAGAGAGTTCCCTTCTCTCCACACCTCTCCAGCACTTACTATTTTCAGACACCTTGATGATGGTCATTCTGACCAGTGTGAGGTGACACCTCATTTCTCAAAGTTGAGAAAGCTTCAACTTTCATTTCTCCAATAATTAGCAATATTTAACATCTTTTCATGTGCTTTTTGACCATCTGTATATCTTCTTTGGAGAAATGTCTAGTTAGATCTTCTGCCCATTTATGGATTAGGCTGTTTGTGTTTTTGATATTGAATTGCATGGGCTACTTGTATATTTTGGAGATTAATCCCTTGTCAGTTGCTTCATTTGAAAATATTGTCTCCCAATCAGTGGGTTGTCTTTTCATTTCGTTTATGGTTTCCTTTGCTGTGCCAAAGCTTTTGAGTTTAATTAGGCCCCATTTGCTTATTTTTGTTTTTATCTCCATTACTCTTGGAGACAGATCAAAAAAGGATATTTCTGTGATTTACGTCAGAGAGTATTCTGCCTATGTTTTCCTCTAGGAGTTTTATAGTTTCCAGTCTCATATTTAAGTCCTCAATCCATTTTGAGTTTATTTTAAGGTATGGTGCTAAAGAATGATCTAACTTCACTTTTTTACATGCAGCTGTCCAGTTTTCCCAACACCAATTGTTGAAGAGACTGTATTTCCACCATTGTATAGTCTTGCATCCTTTGTCATAGGTTAATTAGCCATAGGTGTGTGGGTTTATTTCTGGGCTTTCTATCTTGTTCAATTGATCTATATGATTATAACTTTGTAGTAGTCTGAAGTAATGGAGCCTGATTACTCTTGCTCCTTTTTTTCTTTCTCAAGATTGCTATGGCTATTTGGCTTTTGTGTCTCCACACAAATTTTAAGATTTTTTTGTTCTAGCTCTGTGAAAAATGCCAGTGGTAATTTGATAGGGATTGGATTGAATCTGTACATTGCCTTGTGTAGTATAGTCATTTGGACAATATTGATTCTTCCAATCCAGGAACATGGTATATCTTTCCATCTGTTTGTGTCTTCTTTGATTTCTTTCATCAGTGTCATATAGTTTTCAGAGTACAGGTCTTTTGTCTCCTTAGGTAGGTTTATTCTTAGGTATTTTATTCTTTTTGATGTGATGATAAATGGGAATGTTTCTTGAATTTCTCTTTCTGGTTTTTTGTTGTTAGTGTATAGAAATGCAACAGATTTCTGTGTGTTAATTTTGTAACCTGCAACTTTTCCAAATTAATTAATGAGCTCTAGAATTTCTCTGGTAGCATCTTTATTATTTTCTATATATTGTATCATGTAATCCGCAGTGACAGTTTAACTTCTTCTTTTCCAATATGGATTACTTTATTTCTTTTTCTTCTCTGATCACCATAGCTAGGACTTCCATAACTATGTTGAATAAAAGTGAGGAGACTGAACATCCTTGTCTTGTTCCTGATCTTAGAGGAAATGCTTTCAGCTTTTCATCACTGAGTATGATGTTAGCTGTAGGTTTGTCATATATGACCTTTATTATGTTGACGTATGTTCTTTCTATCTTCACTTTCTGGAGAGTTTTTATCATAAATTGGAACTGAATTTTGTCAAAAGCTTTTTCTGCATCTATTAAATGATCATCTGATTTTTATTCTTCAATGTGTTGATGTGGTGTATCACACTGATTGATTAGCGGATATGGAAAAATCCTTGCATACTGGGATAAAACTTACTTTTTCATAGTGTATGATCCTTTTAATGTACTGTTGGATTTGCATTGCTACTATTTTGTTGAGGATTTTTGCGTTTATGTTCATCAGTGATATTGGCCTGTAATTTTCATTTTTTGTGGTATCTTTGTCTGGTTTTGGTATCAGGGTGATGATGGCATCATAGAATCAGTTTGGGAGTTTTCCTTCCTCTGCCATTTTTTAGAACAGTTTCAGAAGGACAGGTGTTAGCTCTTCTCTAGATGTTTGATAGAATTCATTTGTGAAGCCATCAGGTCCTGGAATTTTGTGTGTTGGGAGTTTTTTAATCACAGTTTCAATTTCAGTGCTTGTGATTAGTCCATTCATATTTTCTATTTCTTCCTGTTTCAGTCTTGGAAGGTTGTAGCTTTCTAAGAATTTCTTCATTTCTTCCAGGTTGTCCAGTTTTCTGGCATACAGTTACTTGTAGTAGTCTCTTATGATCCTTTGTATTTCTGTGGTGTCAGTTGTAACTTCTCTTTTTTCATTTCTAATTTTATTGATTTGAGTCCTCTCCCTCTTTTTCTTGATGAGTCTGGCTAAGGTTTTATCAATTTTGTTTATCTTTTCAAAGAACCAGCTTTTAGTTTCATTGGTCTTTGCTATTGTCTTCTTTTTCCCTATTTCATTTATTTCTGCTCTGATCTTTATTATTTTGTTCCTTCTACTAACTTTAGGTTTTGTTTATTCTTCTTTCTCTAGTTGCTTTAGGTTTAAGGTTAGGTTGTTTATTTGAGATTTTTCTTGTTTCCTGAGGTATTGCTATAAACTAGATTGTATTGTTATAAACTTTCCTCTTAGAACTGCCTTTGCTGCATCCCATAGGTTTTGAATCATTGTGCTTTCATTTTCAGTTGTCCCTAGGTAGTTGTTCTTTCCTCTTTGATTTATTCAGTGATCTATTGATTGTTTAGTAGCATATTGTTTAGCCACCACATATTTGTGTTTTTTATAGTTTTTCTTCATGTACTTTATTTCTAATCTCATAGCATTGTGGTTGGAAAAGATATTTGATATGATTTCAATTTTCTTCAATTTACCAAGGCTCACTTTTTGGCCCAGCATATGGTCCATCCTGGAGAATGTTACATGTGCACTTGAGAAGAATGTTTATTCTGCTGCTTTTGGATGGAATGCACTATAAATATCAATTGAGTCCACCTGGTCTAATGTGTCAGTTAAGGCCTGTTTTTCCTTATTGATTTTCTGTCTGGATGATCTGTCCATTGATGAAAGTGGGGTGTTAAAGTCCCCCACTATTTTGTTACTGTTAATTTCTCCCTTTATGGCTGTTAGTGTTTACCTTATATCTTGAGGTGCTCCTATGTTGGGTGCATATATACTTACAAATGTTGTATCTTCTTCTTTGATTAATCCCTTGATCATTATGTAGTGTCAATGACTCTTATAACAGTCCTTATTTTAAGGTTTATTTTTTCTGATATAAGTATTGCTATTCCAGCTTTCTTTTGATTTCCATTCTCATGGAGTATTATCTTCCATCCCCAATATGCTGCTTCTATAAATAGGTTATAATACACTGTGGCTTCTGTCTTGAACCCATTCTCTCTTTTGCATTATTTGGTCTTTTGGAATACATAATATTAGCAGTCAGATTCATAGGCCCATGTGTCAAGGAACTGAAATCTTGAAAAAAAAGAGTACAAAATGAAAATATGATTTTGACTCCCCAAATTCTATTCCCAAGAAGCTGCTGAGAAAATTCCACAGCTGCAAATACATGTTACCTGTTATAAAAAAGGAATGTGTAATCAGAGAGTAGAACAGAGAGCTCAAAAGAAGACAAATCCTAGAATCTTGGCGAATTATTCACAGGGCTCAAGACATACTCAAGGTCATCCAATATTTACTCCACTAAATTTAAAAATTGTGATGACCCCCAATATTTCCCTACTTGGAAATATCCTTTCTCAAAGTCAAGCCTTTAAATGAGACCACAGTCCTGACCTACACTTGCATTAAAGATATCTTTTAGATTCTAAAACAAAGGGCCCAGCTAAGCTGTGTTCAGGTTTCCAGGATGCTTATCAGTCAAAGTCCATTGACCCTATATATTAACTAAGACTTACTTCCACTATTGTCAGAGCCTCACAGTTTTCTTCTGATTGATATATGGCCTTCAGTAGTCCTACATAATTGTCTATACATCTTAATCTGTGATCAAGTACTTATTTATTTTTTTAATATACTGAGAATTCTTTATTTCAAAGCAGTAATTATACAGTCTACAGTTACAAACATGTATCAAAAACTTTCCAAATCAAGGCTTCCCATACAAATCATCTGTAGAGCATTACACCCACTGAATCTGTGCTGCATGTGTGTATGTTTGTGCATGTACATTTAAATGTGTGACAGGTATATAAATAAAGGTTCATATTAAACATTTTAACACTTTCAAGGATATTTAATGTAAGCTACTTATCAATATTTCAGAGAGTATCCCAGTTATATCTTAGAGAATGGTTTGCTTTGGACTCTTGCTAAGCATCAGTCTTAATGATCATAATATGTGATTTCTTCCTGGAAGCGTCCATAGACTCTCTTTGAATAATCAATTAACTTAGAATAAAAGCAAATAATCCAGATTGATATTCTTATGTGAATCTAATAATTGTGTCAAAATAATGATACAGAATAAAAAAAGAAAGGAAAACAAAGAACCCCCAGTACAACATACTATGTAGCAATTGGAAATTTGAGGAATGAATTTCTGGCAAAATGGTGAAAGAAGACAACAAAGTTGTTTATTCAAAATCCTAGGATAATCTTTTCAAAATTTAATCATTAACATTAGTTGCCCCCACCTACCAATTCAAAGGAAATCATAGAACTGATAACATTTTCTTTGATGAGACACAAATAAAGTGACATATTTTATTAATTAAACATATAAATTCTTCAATTTATTTTAAAAAGCAAATATATATAGTTCTTTAATAATTACTATGCTTCAAAGTTCTTAATTTTTATATTTTTTAATTATTATTATTATTATCATTGGTGGTACACAGGCCTCTCACTGTTGTGGCCTCTCCCATTGCAGAGCACAGGCTCAGGACACACAGGTTCAGCAGCCATGGCTCATGGGCCTAGCCACTTCGCGGCATGTGGGATCTTCCCGGACTGGGGCATGAAGCCATGTCCCCTGCATTGGCAGGTGGACTCTCAACCACTGCACCACCAGGGAAGCCCAAAGTTCTTAATTTTTAATTTAATCTCCTCTAAATTTTATTTTCTGATATTTTAATTGTATACTCTGACTAAATTGATATACTGTGAAATTAAAAGTTATAAATATATCAGGTCACATACATTTGTGATATATATATGTATATATTTGAGATCTGTAACTTAATACACACATATACATATGTAAATATGTATATACATATATTTCTCAATTCATTTACCTACTTACTTATCTGAAGCAAATTTTGTATAATTGTCTTCAAACTCTATCTAGAAAATTTTAAAAGACACTTCAATCTGAAAGTATGAAAAAGTAGAGTGAGTGGTACAAATCATACTATTTAGATTTTTTAAATATGTAGATTTATTTATATGTTTTATTTAACAATTATTTCTGAGAGGAATAAAAAGGAAAATTAAGAGAAAATTCCTGTTTGTTAACTCACCTGTCCACATGAGTACCTATATAACTCCACCTTCCCTACTGCTGTTCCTATGTCTATTTGAAGTGGCCAAGAACCTGGCCAAAATTAATCTTTTCATTTTTCAGTAGATCCCTGCTACCCATACATAATCAAGGACTATTTTATTTTAGCAGTTCTTTCTTATTTCTAGAAATAATTAATTTTTCTCTCTACATTGAATCATTCATATCAAAATAAAATCTATAATATCTCCTCTTATGTTTTTTTTTTTTTTTTGGTCCCATATTCTATGCCATCTACCATCCAATTTTTATTCTCCCCATTTATGTCATTCCAACATGGAGACCAGAAGAGGTGGTATGTACATTAAAAGTACTAAAAGGAAAAAGTAACCGTCAACCAAGAATTCTATATCTGGCAAAATTTTCCATCAAGAATAAAGGAGAGGGCTTCCCTGGTGGCGCAGTGGTTGAGAGTCCGCCTGCCGGTGCAGGGGACACGGGTTTGTGCACCGGTCCGGGAAGATCCCACATGCCGCAGAGTGGCTGGGCCCGTGAGCCATGGCCACTGAGCTGGCGCATCCGGAGCCTGTGCTCCACAACGTGAGAGGCCACAGCAGTGAGAGGCCTGTGTACTGCAAAAAAAAAGAAAAAAAAAAAACAGAATAAAAGAATAAGGGAGAAACTAAAAAGGAAACCATCAGCAAAACAAAAAGACAACCACTGGATGGGAGAAGATATTTGCAAATGGTATGATTGATAATGGTTTATTACCAGAAATACATAAGCAGTTCATACAACTCAATATTAAAAAAACCTGATTAAAAAATGAACAGAAGACCTGAATAAACATTTTTCCAAAGAAGCTATACAAATGACAAACAGATACATGGAAAGATGCTCAACACTGCTATTCATCCAAGAAATGGAAATCAAAACTATAATGAGATATCACCTTAAACCTGTCAGAATGTTTATCAACAAAAAGTGTACAAATAACAAAGGCTGACCAGGATGTGGATAAATGGGAACCCTTGTTCATGTCTGGTGGTAACGCAAACTGGTGCAGCCACTGTGGAAAACAGTATAGAGGTTCCTCAAAAAACCACTATAATATGATCCAGCAATTCCTCTCATGAGTATATATCCAAAGAAAATAAAAATATGATTTTGAAGAGATACATGCACCCCAATGTTCATAGCAGCAATATTTTCAACAAGCAGCCTAGGTGGCAATCAATAGATGAATGGATAAAGAAGTGATATATATATATATATATATATATATATATATATATATATATATATATAGCAGGCATCTAATGGAGTATTACTCAGCCATAAAAAAAATGATATTCTGCCATTTGCAACAGTGTGGATGGACCTAGGGTGTATTATGCTTAGTGAAATAAGCCAGATAGAAAATGACAAATACTCTATGTTATCACTTATATGTGCAATCTAAAAAAATAAGTCAAATAAATGACTATTACTAAACAGACTAGGACTCACAGACATAGAGAACAAACCACTTTTTACCAGTGGGGACAGGGAAGAGGGGAGGGGCAAGATATAGAGGATTAACAGATAAAAACTACTATACATAAAATAGATAAGCAATAAGGATTCATTCTATAGCACAAGGAATTATACCCAGCATCTTGTAATAACCTATAATAGAATATAATCTGCAAGAATAATGAATCACTATGCTGTACACCTCAAACTAACACCATATTGTAAATCACTATATTTAAATTTAAGAAAGAAGAAATGAGGTATAAATTAAAGCATCCTCAGATGAACCAAAACTGAGGGAGTTTGTTATGACTAAACCTGCCCTACAAGAAATGCTAAAGAGAGTACACCAGATTGAAATGAAAGGACACTAGAGTGTAACTTGAAGCAATATGAAGAAATAAAGATCTGTAGTAAAGGTAAATATGTAAATATAAATATAATCCATTATTATTCTATTTTTGGTTTGTATCTCTACTTCCCACAGAGTTTAAAAGAGAAATACATAAATAATTATATATCTATATTATCATACACACAATAAAGATAACAATTACAACATAAGGTGGTCAGAAAACAGAGCTGTATAGAGGAAGAGTTTTGTACGCTATTGAAGTTAAGTTGGTGTCAATTTTAATAGACTATTATAAGTTTAGTTTAAATTATTACATTTAGATCTTAAATGTAATCTCCATGGTAAGCCCAAAGAAAATGTCTAAAAACTATACACAAAATAAAAAGAAGGGAAACAAAATGGTTCATTATAAAAAATCAACAACGAAACAAAATTCAGTAATGAAAAATATTAGAGACAAAAATTTATAAGACATACAGAAAACAAAAAAACAAAATTGTGGGAATAAATCCTTCATTATTAGTCATTATGTTAAATGGAAATACATTAGCCTTTCCATTCAAAAGACAGAGATTAGTATAATGGATACAAAAATTACAACTGTATGTAGTCTACAAGAGATTCGGTTTTAGATTGAAATATAAAAATAGATTGAAATTGAAAAGATGTCACTAGGGAGAATAGCATAGGTGTTCCTTAAAAAACTAAAAATAGAGCTACCATATGATTCTGCAATCCCACTCCTGGGCATATATCTAGAGAAGAACATGGTCCTAAAGGATACATGTCCCCCAATGTTCATTGAAGCACTGTTTACAATAGGCTATACATGGAAGCAATCTAAATGTCCATCTACAGAGGAATGGATAAAGAAGATGTGGTACCTATATACAATGAAACATTGCTCAGCCATTAAAAAGAATGAAATAATGTCATTTGCAGCAACATGGATGAACCTAGAGATTGTCATACTGAATGAATCAAGTCAGAGAATGAGAAATATTGTATGATATCACTTATATGTGGGCTCTAAAAAGAAATGATACAAATGAACTTATTTACAAAACAGAAACAGACTCACAAACTTAGAGAATGAACTTATGGTCACCAGGGGGGAAAGGTAAGGGGAAAGGATAGTTTGGGAGTTTGGAATTGACATGTACACACTGCTATATTTAAAATGGATAACCAAAAAAGATGTATTCTAGAGCACAGGGAACTCTGCTCAATATTATGTAACAACTTAAATAGGAAAAGAATTTGAAAAAGAATAGATACATGTATATGCATAACTGAATCACTTTGTTGTACACCTGAAAATTTCACAACATTGTTAATCAACTATGCTCCAATATAAAATAAAAAGTTAAAAAAAACCAAAGTGAAAGGATGGAAAAATATTGTATGTAAATAGTAACCAAAAGAGAGCTGGAATGGCTATATAAATATTAAATACATATTAAGTAATATTAAGTAAATTTTAAAGCAAAACCTATGACAAGAGACAAAAAGATCATTATTATGTATTGTTAAAACGGTCAAATTGTTAAGAAGATAATTATAAACATGTATGTACTCTTGTACATTGATACTAGGAATTATAAATGTTGCAGCAGCTGTAGAAAAACATTTCATTGTTTCTTAAAAAGCTAAGAAAAGACACTTCATGGTAGCCATGAGTTGTAAACAAGCCAAATACCCATCGACAGATGAATGAATAAATAAAATGTGGCATACACATAAAAGGAATATTATTCAATAATAAAAAATAATGAAGTTCTGATACATAAAAAACTTTGATAACATTATGCTAAGTGTAATAAGACAGACATAAAATGACAAATATTTGATTCCACTTATAAGAAATATACAAAATACTCTAATTCATAGAAAAAGAAAATAGATTAACCAAGGGTTGGGGGAAGAGAAGAATACAAACTTACTGCTTTATGATTATAGAGTTTCTATTTGAATGACAGAAAAGTTTTAGAAATAGATCATGGAGATGTTTTCTCAATACTGTAAATATTGATATATTTACAGTAAATAAATATATATATATTTACTGTAAATATATATATATATTTACTGCAAATATAAAAAATATATATATATATATAACCCCAATAAGAAAAATTCAAACATCTGCTTTTAGCTTCACATTTATTTTCCAAGAGGAAGCAATATCTAAAGCAAATCTGAGCTTTCCCAATAGCTCTTAAAAGTATCAGGCAGGTCCCACATGAGTAATGTACTCTATATTAAAACAATCACATTGATCTTGGGAATCGGGTATTCTGACTGGACAGGACTGGCTCTTAAAAGCACACCTGTTGCCAGAGAATAGATTCTACTGCCTGTAAACAGATGTAATTAACTGCTGATAGAAAAGAGAAATTATATTATCAATAAAAGGAGAAGTGCCATAAGCAGATCAAAATAACAAATTGCTACAGCAGTCTTTACCATATATCTAAAATTAAACATAAAACTGTAAATTACAGAAGAAATTCCAAAGATGGTGGAGTAAGAATACATGGAACTCACCTCTTCCCACAGAAAATACCTTGAGACAAATCAAAATTAAAACACAAATTTCCAAAATCTATGGGATCCAGCAAAAGTAATTCTAAGAGAGAAGTTCATAGTGATACAGACCTTCCTTAAGAAACTAGAAAAATCTGAAATAAACAACCTAATCTACCGCCAAAAATAATTATAAAAAGAAGAACAAGTCTAAAGTCAGAAGAAGGAAGGAGATAGTAAAGATCAGAGGAAATAAATAATAGAGATAAAAAAAATAGTAGAAAATATCAATGAAACTAAAAACTTTTTTTTGAAAAGACAAACAAAATTTATAAACTTTTATCCAGGCATAACAAGAAGAAAACAGAGAGGGCCCAAATAAACAACATAAGAAATGAAAGAGGTGAAATAACAACTAATACCACAGAGAGGCAGAAAAATCATAAGAGAATACTATGAAGAGTTATATGATGAGAAATTGAACAATCTAGAAGAAGTGGACAAATTTCAGGAAACATGCAAGCTGCAAAAACTGAGTTAAGCAGACAATTGGATAATTTGAACATACTAATCACTAGAAGTGAAATTGAATTTTTTATTGAAAAATTCCCAGAAAACCAAAGTCCAGGTATAGACAATTTTCACTGAACTAGAACAAATTATCCTAAAATGTATATGGAACCACAAAAGACCTCAAACTGCCAAAGCAATCCTGAGAAAAAAAGAACAAAGCTTGAGGTAAAATCCTCCCAGACTTCAAACTATACTGCAAATCAACAGTAATCAAAACAGCATGGTATTGGCACAGAAACAGATACATAGATCAATGGAACAGAATGGAGTGCCCAGAAATAAACCTATGCACTTTTGCTCAATTAAACTATGACAAAGGAGGTGAGAATATACAATGGATAAGACAGTCTCTTCAACAAGTGGTTCTGGGAAAACTGGACAGACACATGTAAAACAATGAGAATAGAACATCCATCACCCCATAAACAAAAATAAACTCAAAATTTCTTGATGACCTAAATGTATTATATGAAACCATAAAACTCGTAGAAGAGAACATAGACCGAACACTCTTTGACATAAATCATAGCAATATTTTCTTGGATCAGTCTCCTAAGATGAAAGAAATAAAAGCAAAAATAAACAAATGGGGCCTAATTAAACTTCAAAGCTTTTGCACGGCAAGGGAAACCATCGACACAATTAAAAGACCACCTACAAAGTGAGAAAAATATTTGCAAATGATATGACCAATAAGGGGTTAATATCCAAACTATATAAACAGCTCATACAGCTTAATATCAGGAAACAAACAATCCAATCAAAAGATGGGCAGAAGACCTGAATAGACATTTTTCAAAAGAAGATACAGGCACATGAAAAGATGCTCAACATTACTAATTATTAGAGAAGTGCAAATCAAAATCACAGTGAGTATGACCTCATACTGGTCAGAATGACTATCATTAAAAAGTCTACAAATAATAAGTGTTGGCAAGGATGTGAATAAAAGGGATCCCTTGTAAAATGTTGGTGCAGCCACTCTGGAAAACAGTATGGAAGTTTCTTAAAAAATGAAAAATAGAACTACCATATGACCGGTATTACACTCCTGGGGGTATATCCAGAAAAGTCAAAGACAAAAACATTAATGTGAAAGTATATGTGAACCCCAGTGTTCATAGCAGCACTGTTTACAATAGCTAAGACATGAAAGCCACCCAAGTACCCATCAACTGACAAGTGGCTTAAGAAGAAGTGGTGTGTGTGTGTGTGTGTGTGTGTGTGTGTGTGTGTGTATAATGGAATATTATTCAGCCATTAAAATAATGAAATTCTGCCATTTGTATCAAAGTGGATGGACCTAGAGAATATATGTTTAGTGAAATAAATCAGACAGAGAAATACAAGTACCATATGATATCACTTATATGTGGAATCTAAAAAATAATACAGATTAATGTATATGAAAAACAGACTCACAGATACAGAAAACAAACTTGTGGTTACCAAAAGGGAGAGGGAAGCGGGAGGGACAATTAGGGGTTTGGGATGAACAAACTACTATATATAAAATAGATAAGCAACAGGGATATATTAAATAGCACAGGGGATTATACCCATTACCTTTAAGTAACCAGTAATGGAGTATAATATACAAAAATACTGAATCCCTATGCTGTACACCTGAAATAATCAGAATATTGTAAATCAACTATACTTCAGTTTTAAAAGAACCTGTAAGTAGTAGGAAAATAAAAATTTAATAAATATCAAAAATTGTTTAAGTGTTTTTAAATTATTTATAGTGATAGGAACATGTTTGTTTCTCACAATTTTGTTAGTAATCTGTTGTACAATAAAATTTCTAATATATGACACTATATTCAGTAAATGTACTATTACCTTAATCTCCTATTTGAAGTAATTTCAGAAGATAAGAATAGTTAAATGGGGCTTCCCTGGTGGAGCAGTGGTTGAGAGTCTGCCTGCCGATGCAGAGGACACGGGTTCGTGCCCTGCTCCGGGAAGATCCCACATGCCGCGGAGCGGCTGGGCCCGTGAGCCATGGCCGCTGAGCCTGCACGTCCGGAGCCTGTGCTCCGCAATGGGAGAGGCTGCAACAGTGAGAGGCCGACGTACTGCAAAAAAAAAAAAAAAAAAAAAAAAAGAATAGTTAAATGTTAATTAACAATCATCTCGCAGTGCTTAATAAACTTTAGAAGTTGGTTGCTTTGGTTAGCTAGGATAATAAGCCATTCATCTTTACTTTTTTTTTTTTTAACTGTGTCCTATTTTATGATATTATCCTCAGAGACATGCATCCTCATCACAGCATTGCAAGCTCCCTTGTACCTTCATATTTAAGAGAACTCAGTCTCAGCAGTGGAACACTAGTTTTCTGGCAAATACCTTGCTAAAAAGTCCATTCAATTTTAAGCACTAATTAGTAAGTGGCTGAAAATAGCTATCCCTGTTAGAATTCAATTGGAACATACAGAGCTCCATAAGGAAACCTATTTGTAGCATTTTAGAGTAATGGGTTTGTTTGTTGGGTCACCTTCCAGAATACACTTCTGTTTTGGGTCTCATGTTGAGACTGCCAAAGACAAGGATTTCAGAACATTTTGGGAGGGGAAAATATTTAGAGATAGATGTGGTCTTGACATCCTCCACATCATGTTAGGTTAAAATATTTTGGAGTAGTATATCCAGGGTAAAATAAGATTACTGAAGTGCTTGACACACTCCAGAAAAGAATATGTCTCTGGACATGATGCTATAATAATGGCAAAATGCATTAGAATTCTATCTGTTGTGAGACTAAGTTTATAAAATATAAAGTACTAAATTGGCCAGTAGAAAATTGTGCTCAGTGTGTTCACATATTATAAATGCTTCTGTCAGATGAATTCAAATGTAAATTTCAAGGGATAATTTTGAAAATTGTGTGACAGTTTTTAGAGGAAAACAATGATTGATCCAACACCAGAGTAGCACAATTTACTATTGAGGTATTCTAGAAGGAGTAGTTATAATATATTGTTTTTAATTAGTTGTCTTCTTCTTCCTGGAGCATTTGGAGTTAAAATATTTCCATTAATGAGATTCCACTAGTGAATTCAACTTGTAGAGCAACTCCTTTTAATATCAGGTCATCCCCAAGATCTTTACCCTTTTGGTCAGTTAACCCTAATAGTGCTCTAGGAAAAAGTGCAGCTTGAGAACTGAGGATGGGGTCGTTTTGCTACCACATAGCCAGTTAGGGTGATTGAGGCTGTTCATCATAAAAACCCTGTAGCTAGAATAATAAGCAGCCATTTGAATTATCATAGTGCTTATTTATATAACCCTAAAGGTGTCACACCTATTTAACCAGCACAATAAATGGTGCTCTTATGGTATAAAAAATTAAATGCATCTTTAAACAGCTTAACTTCCTCTCCTGAGGTAGTTGATATATTGGGAGTCTCTGGCTTGCATTATCGTTATATGCCTGGTTATTAGGCATGGTTTGCAGACAAATAGTTCCATTCTGTGAGAATTTGAAATATGGGGGGAATCTAATTATGGGGCCCCTGACTAGCAGTAAATCATGGTATTTTACTCTTATTTCATGCTCCCTCTGCTAGAATGTCTTCAAACATTTTATTAGACAACTTTGTAATTCCAACATCATGAAGAAAATTCCTAGAAAGAAAACAGAGGTCCCTTGCTAGAGGAGAAATTATAGTTGGCAACCACAAGCCCAGGGATTATCAGCAAGTGTGCCTCATATTGACTTTACTATGGTTTCTTGTCCTTTGCCTAAAGTTTGCTGAAATTTCTCCATTCTGAAAAACTAAAAACTAAAATTACCTTTAAAATGTATTTTTTCCAAGCCACAGTTATAAATACTTTCTTAATCCACTATTTAAAACATACTAATTGAACAACCCAGCTCCAGAGAGTCACTTGGAATTCTGTATAAAATTTAAATGAACCCTCTAAAATCTTGTGTCTTCTATCTTGCACTTTCAATCCCCTTTCACTCAACTTTCCTTTCACACAAACACAGAGAAGTTCTAGACCTACTGCTCAAATTCATGGATAGATGTCATTTAAGTCTAGTTGACATACTTTATTTTTAATTAAAAAATAAAATAAATCATAGAGAAGAGAGTATAAATTACGTATGGAGAATCAGTAAGAATTTATTTAATCATAACGTTGGTTAAAAAAATAGTCCCAAGATTGTAGAAGACCCCTGTGTAAATTATCTCTCTCTCTGTTCTTTAGATATAACCAGCATATTGACTTATCTGATAAAATTCTCTTGCTTTTTAAAAATGTAGTTTCTTTACATATTTGTGCATTCTTGAACAAAAATAGTTTAATTTTTCCTGCTTTCCAAATTTGTGGAAATGGAGTATTTGTGGACTATACCTGAATCAATGTACAATGCTGGGGTTCATTTGTTTTCACTGCAATAATAATCCACTGTATAAACATATGATTTACTTTTCAGTTCTATCCAGGACTGGCTATATAATTTGTGAGGCCCAATTCAAAATGAAAATGTGAGGCTCCTAGTTCAAAAAGTATTAAGAATTTTAATATGGTGATAGCAGAGCATTAAACCAAGCATAAGGACTTTTTAATCGTGGTACCCTATTCAACAGCAGAGATCACATGTCCATGAAGCAGATATTGATTCCATCATTGATTTACACGTGAATTATGTCTGTTTTTGTTTTTCTTTTCTTTTAGTTACTAACACAGATGTTACAAACATCTTGCTGAATTTCTCCTGGAGCACCCGTTCAATTCAATAGTTTTTCTAGGATATGCACATCAGAGACTGTTGACTTTTAAGGGACAAGCATTTTTACAAAATCAGTAGCTGATGGAAGATGCTTAGTACAAGTTACATTACAATACAGTAGATTAGATTTCCCTTATTTCACATCCTTACTAGTGTATTGTATACTTAATGATATAGGATAGTATCTCCTTGTGATTTTAATTATCTTATTAATAAAATAATGATTAATCATCCTTTCATAACCTCTTTTGATAATAATTGGGATAGAATTTCATTTACTGTTTCAATGTGAGAAATATTAATATCTTGCAATGTGTTTTCTAATCATTGAACATTGTATATCTTTCCATTTAAAATATTTTTAAATGTCTCACAATTATATTTCATTTTTTGTATGTAATTTTTATAGATTTTAAATTAGAATTTCACTTAGTACTTGATAATTTTCATTTAAGACTTTTATGTCATTTTAGTTATTTTCAGTGGAATGTTGGTCTGAATAGCAGTCTGTGAAATAATGGAAAATTATGGTTTCTATTTCCTGCTATTATTAATTTTTTCAGAAGTAATCTATATTTGCTCTTTATTTTCTGATTCCTCTATTTTCCTCTATTTTCTGATAATATGAATTTGTAATTTCATTTTTTATTTGTTCATCTATTAAATGTAGTTATTCTAAAAGATCATTGACCTTCTAATTCTAAAGTCAGCTAAATTTGAATCTTTTATACTCGGTTACTGTTTGTTATCTCTCCATATTTTATACATTCCTTTTTAAAGCTCTCCTCTCTTGGCAATAGTGCACATTCCTTATTCCCTTCTTTCTTTTCAGCATGATTACAGAGAATCACTAATAAAATCAATCTGCTATGTTGTGGCCTTGATCATTTGATTTCTTAAAAAATAGTTTTTCAGTGGTGGACTTCAGTATTTCCATAGCTTTAAGTGCCATATCTAGCCAATAATTCTCAATTTTACATTGAAAATATAACTTTCCTTTTTAACCTAGAATTCAATTCCCAGTTATTTGCCATATCCATATTTCTTTCTATACAAAATGTCATATATTTCATTGATGACTAAATTTACGTATTCCTTTTACATTACTCATGTGGTTAATAGTATCACTTTTGTCAAAAATGTGACAAACTCTTCTGTCAGGAAAAATAACTCTTTCAGTAACCCTAAAACTCTAAACTAGTTTGTAACATTTACATGATTTTGTCAGTGAAACCCTGTCACTTCCTGGACAGTAAGTCATGGATTCATTAATTTTTTTTCACTTCCATGGTAGTAGATGTATTTTTTTCCAACAAATTAGCATAGTTTATTTTTTTATTTATTATTATTATTATTATTTTTGTGGTATGCGGACTTCTCACTGTTGTGGCCTCTCCTGTTGCGGAGCACAGGCTCCAGATGCACAGGCTCTGTGGCCATGGCTCACGGGCCCAGCCGCTCTGCGGCACGTGGGATCTTCCTGGACTGGGGCATGAACCCATGTCCCCTGCATCAGCAGGAGGACTCTCAACCACTGTGCCACCAGGGAAGCCCAACATAGTTTATTAAGCAGAAAATAAAAAGCCTGAATAATTAATATCCAGCTTATTTCTAAATTTTCATGCATCTCTCTTGGCTTCAGGATCCATCTGAGAGTTTGTTTCTTTTCTTCTCAGTATATACTCTCAGCATTTTGCTCCCATGTAAATTTTCACATTGGTTGTCCTCTATATTGATTATGAATAAATCATATGAATTTCAGGATCTGAAAGTTCAGCAAAAGCAAATAATTAAAAACAGTATGAAGTTTTAAAGTGTTTTAGTTGAATTATAAAAACAGGAAATATTTATGGAAAGTTTATTATATTCTAGGGACTGTGTGAGACATTTTTCATACAGTAATTCATTAAAGCCTCACATAGATTGTAATAATTTCCTAATCATAGAGAAGGAAAACTGAAGCTTAGAGAAGCTAAGTAATTTATCTAAGATTACTCAAAGGTGTTGAGCCACTTGGCTCAGAATTGGAAGATTCAAAGATGTGCATTTAAATGGTATTCCTTCTGCCTCCGTTTCCCATGTAAAGAAATGCACGAGCACAGAAGGCTATAGCTTTATCTAATTCAAGAAAACAGTGAAAAGGAAATATTTTCCAGACATCTGTGAAACAAGATTCCTTCAGTGTATGAATCCCAAAAGGACTTTCTCAATTCTGATTGAAGTTACTTTGAGCACAAAAGTTCCAGGACATGAATCTAGATACAGTACTCAAATTCCTCATCTCTTTCTAAAACATCCATTCAATATTTATGTCTCATATTTTTTCCCTCTTGTATCTCAAATCCATCTATTCTTTTTATTACTATTGCACCAGTGATCTTGGGAATAAGTGAATCATAACTAGACTGTTTGGACACCAGCAATCTTTCTAATAAGTATTGCTATGGACTGAATATTTTTGTCCCCCCAGAATTTATATGTTGAAATTATAATCCCCAATGGGAAGATGTTAGAGGTGGGGCCTTTGGAGAAGATTGGGTCATGAAGTGGAACCAATTCATTTTGGACTTGCTTGGGACCTGTTACGCTTTTCAATTTCTCTCTTTTGCAAGGGGCACATGTATCTATTCCAAACCTTTCTCATCATTGTATTTTGGGAGTATATAACAAGTTTGATTTCACAGGTTTACAGCTGGAGGAGAGCAGTTTGACTCAGAATGAAATATACTTTAGTTTCATCCATTTGCAATTTAGCTAATTTTTAAGTGACACTTTGTACTTAGGCTTTAAAATTGATTCTGGAATAGTTAAAACTTTTGTGGCTATTGGGATGAATGAGTGTATTTTACATGGGAGAAGGTATGAATTTTGGGGGTGGTCAGTGGGGGAATGCTACATATTGTGCCCTCCCATTCCTATATTGAAATACTAACCCTCATATATGATGGTATTAGGAGGTGCAGCCTTTCGGACCTGGTTAGGTTGTAAGGGTGGAGTCCTCAAGGATGGGATTAGTGCCCTTATGAAAGAGTCTCTCTGGAAAGAGCTCCTTCACCACATCTGCCAGGAGAGAACACAGCACAAAGACCATCGTCATCTATGAACCAGATACTGATTCTGCCTGCACCTTGATCTTGTGCTTCTCAGACTTTAGAATGATTCAAAATAAGTTTAATCCTCTTTATCATTTAGAGAAAGGTAAGATAAAGCATGCCTATGAAAGATTTACAGATTGTCTTTAACTATCAAAACAATAGAGAAGATGAAAACATAAAAATTATATTTCATATACTTAAATGTGTAAAAGAAAGGAAATGACAAAGAGCACTGCACATTTAGAAAATATTAAATGAGAAATATAATAATTAAAATTAATGAAAAATAATGTAAATTTGTCTTATTCATTATGACTTAAACATACTATTGGGAGGGCATACTATTATTTTTCATAATTATTTCTATTTCTTCCTGTGAGAGAATTATACTTCTCTGCCCTAAGGACTTCAGGTTTGGTCATACGACTTGCTTTCCACTGAAATATAAGCAAATGTGATACTTCCAAGCAGCAGATTTAAGAGTTAACATGTGGTTAGCCAAGGTTTCTTTTCTTTCTTCCACTAGGAAGGGCAAAATTATTGAAAGAAGACTGATTGATATCCTGGATGAAAATTATGTGGACAGAACCATACTGACTCATTATGGATATGTGACCACCAGCTAGAAATAAACCAATATAGTTGTAAGCCACTGAAATTTTTGGATTGATTTTACTGGCACATAGTTTATCTTATCCAGAATGATAGAATACTATCTAGAGATTGTTTAATTCAGATTAACAGAATCTTGTCTAAAAAGTATTCTGTAGAGGATTTTAAGAATCATATATAACCTCTTTTATAATGTACCTACATGTTTCAGCTATTATGTACCCAGCTCTGTTGTTGGGATCATGACTCAAACACTAAAACAAAAAAAAAAACAAAAACAAAAAAATCCCACTGAGCCGATCTCCCTGTGCTATGCTGCTACTTCCCACCAGCCAACTATTTTACATTCTGTAGTGTACATATTTCGATGTTACTCTCACTTCACCCCAGCTTCACCCTCCCACCCCATGCCATCAAGTCCATTATCTATGTCTATCTCTTTATTCCTGCCCTGAAACTAGGTTCATCAGTACCATTTTTTTTATTCCATATATATGCATTAGCATATGGTACTTCTTTTTCTCTTTCTGACTTACTTCACTCTGTATGACAGACTATAGGTTCACCCACCTCACTACAAATAACTCAGTTTTGCTTTTTGTTATGGCTGAGTAATAGTCCATTGTATATTTGTGCTACATCTTCTTTATCTATTCATCTGTCAATGGACATTTAGGTTGGTTCCATGTCCTAGCTATTAAAAATAGTGCTTCAGTGAACATTGTGGTGCAAGTCTCTTTTTGAGTTATGGTTTTCTCAAGGTATATGCCCAGTAGTGGGATTGCTGGGTCATATGGTAGTTATATTTTTAGTTTTTTAAGGAACCTCCATACTGTTTTCCATAGTGGTTTTATCAGATTACATTTCCACCAAGAGTGTAGAAGGGTTTCCTTTAAAACACACCTTTTCCAGCATGTATTGTTTCTGCTGTTTTGATAATGGCCATTCTGACCAACATTAGGTGATAGCTCATTGTAGTTTTGATTTGCATTTCTCTATTAATTAACAATGTTGAACAACTTTTCATGTGCCTCTTGGCCATCTGTATGTTTTCCTTGGTGAAATGTCTATTTAGGTCTTCTGTCCATTTTTTAACTGGATTGTTTGTTTTTTTGATATTGAGCTCCATGAGCTGCTTGTATATTTTGGTGATTAATCCGTTGTCTGTTTTTTCATTTGCAAATATTTTCTTCCATTCTGAGTGTTGTCTTTTTGTCTTGTTTATGGTTTCCTTTGTTGTGTAAAAGCTTTTAAGTTTAATTAAGTCCCATTTGTTTATTTTTGTTTTTATTTCTGTTACTCTAACAGGTAGGTCAAAAAAGATCTTGTTGTGGTTTATGTCAAAGAGTGCTTTTCCTATGTTTTCCTCAAACGTTTTATAGTGTTTCGTCTTACATTTAAGTCTTTAATCTATTTTGAGTTTATTTTTGTGTATGGTGCTAGGTAATGTTCTAATTTCATCCTTTTATGTGTAGCTATCCAGTTTTCCCAGCACCACTTATTGAAGATGCTGTCTTTTCTCCATTGTATGTTCTTCCCTCTTGTGTCATAAATTAGGTGCCCATATGTGTGTGGGTTTATCTCTGGACATTCTATCCTGTACCATTGATCTATATTTCTGTTTTTGTGCCAGTACCATACTGTCTTGGGGAAGATTGGGGGAAAGCTTAAGAGGGAGGACATATGGGGACATGTGTATGCATATGGCTGAGTCACTTTTTTGTGCAACAGAAACTAACATGGTATTGTGAAGCAATTATATTCCAACAAAGATCTATTTTTTAAAAAAAAAAAAACAGTCAAAACTTCTCCCCTCATAGAACTTAGATTCTAGTGGAAGGAGATTCGTAATCAAATACTTAAATTTTATAGAATGTTAGGCAATAAATATTGTGGGGAAAAATAAAGCAAGGAGACTTGATGGAGAGTCTAGTGGTTGGGAAGGCACTGAATCTTTAAAGTTCTCAGGGAAGATGTCACTGAGAAGGTAACATTTTAGCAAAGACTTAAATGAGGTGAAAGGGCAAGACTTGAGGGTATCTTGGAGAGAAGAATATACACAGGGAGAGCTGCCTGGACAAAGATTGTGAGCCAGAAATATAATCACAGCAAGGAAAACAAGTCCAGACCAAAGTGAGTGAGAGAGTGAAGACTAGGAGATGAGACCAGAAAGATAATGTTATCCAGACCATGTGAGGTCCTCTGATTTAGGCTTTTATACTGAGTGAAATTGGCAGCCAATGGGGAGTTTAAAGAGAAATTCAGTGACACGCAATCATGGTGGCTGTTGTATTTTCAGTGCACTGAGGGGTTAGAATCCAGTTGAACCGTTGGGAGGTTTTACCTATGGTCTGGAAAATAGATGATGGTACCTGCAACACAGTAGTAGCAGTGCAATTTGGTTAATTTCTGGGCATAATTTAAAGATAGAGGCATTTGGATGTGATGATGATTAGGAAGAGAACGAGAGTAAAAAAAAAAAAAATGGGTGTGAGGGATGATCCACGTCTTTCCCTGGGTGACTGGAAAACAGGAATTTCTATTAAATTAGAGAAATCTAGAGAAGTTGAGGATTAGGATATGATGAAAATTGGGAGTCTTTTACATTAATGGGCATTTTAATTTTGAGATTTCTTCAGGTGTCCAAGTGGAGATGCTAACTATTGAATGCATGGTCTGGAGTTTAGGAGAGTTGACAAGCTACAGTTATAAATTTAGGAGTCAAACACATTGATTTAAAGCCATGAGAGGTGTGAACATATGTAAGGAAATGAGAGTTGGGACTTGATTTATAAATGAGTATAACATACTCACTTATATCATAATTTCTTCTAAAGAAAGTGATAATGTGTAAGATTACAATCACAGTTTCAGAAATCCTACTTAGGACAGAAATTAGTCTTAAGAGTATACACATGTTGATTGCAAGAGCCATTATCTGACATTCATTATGTATTCAAATCAACCAAAATATATGTAATATAAATTTCTCTTCTTAACAAGATGATATTGTCAATTTTTTATAGGAAAATGACCATATGTCATCACTCATCTAAGTTGTTTTCCTCAATTCCCTAATAAAATGCTAAAAATATTTTAAGAAATTACTACATAAAGTTGTTTATTTATTAAAAAATAAATACAGGGCTTCCCTGGTGGCACAGTGGTTGAGAATCTGCCTGCCAATGCAGGGGACACGGGTTCGTGCCCTGGTCTGGGAAGATCCCACATGCCGCAGAGCGGCTAGGCCCGTGAGCCATGGCTGCGGAGCCTGTGCTCCACAACGGGAGAGGCCACAACAGTGAGAGGCCCGCGTACCACAAATAAATAAATAAATACATACATACATACATACATACCAAACATAATAAAGTAAAAAGGAGAGGGAAACATCATATTATTTGAAATGACAAAAGAATTATGATTATATTGAAGTGATTTTTTCAAATTATTGTATTACTCTTTGTTCTGGGAAAAAGTTCATCATTAATGATAATGTTAAATTACAACAGCAACTCAAGGGTATCAGCAAATGGACTAATATTAAGAACAATAAAAATAAAAAGTATAAAAATTCAATTCAATCTAAACCATATGATTTTTCTGGGGGAGATTCAAAACACCTTCAGGTGAAAGATAATCTATACAAAATATAGATAAAAAATACATATTCCTTTTACCAATCTACAAAAACATTCCTGTCTTCCTTCCAAAAATAAAAGCAAACAAAAAAATATCAAGGAACAGACAGCAAAAACAACCCCGACAGCTGTCAACTCATAGCTGACATAGCATTAACTGTTAGACTATGGTGTTCTGTTGAACATAAATAATTTCACAAACTCACAATATCACATGAAATCACTCTATGGTCCTTGTGGAAAGAAAGAAACAAACAAAATTTCTCTGTAATCACCTCTGAGCACAAACAACAACAGGAACAACAAATAGCCCCCTTTTCAGGATACTTCAAGTGACTGCTACTTCTTTTCCATTTACAGTTTTAGCCTTGTTCTGCTTTTCCACCCTCCTAGAAAACAATTATTAATGTACTAACAAAGAGGGCCTTAATGTTCCCCTCAGCTTAACTTAACTGTAGTCATCTTTCTTTTTGATGATAGTTTTCTGACCTCACTTTTCTCAGAGACTTTACTGTAGAAAACTTTTAATTGTAAATTCTTTCTCTGTTCTTTTAGATGTAAGCCTTCTACCAGTCTCTTGCCAGTTTTACCACCCAAGAATGCCTTACTCAAGGACCTAGGAACCATATTTTTTAAATATAATCATCAAGAAAGATAGCTCTCCTATTTCTTACTCTCTGTGGAAGGATAGGATTCAGTAAGCACCAATTAGCAAACATGGATGACCTCATCACCTTGACCAATCTCCTGCCTAACGCCCTCAGCATTTAAAAATTCTCCTGTCTTGTTTCAGTGTTGTTGAATTCAATCTCTCTCCCCAGTTGCAAAAGCCTGAACTTCTACTGCAATAGTTATTGGTTGTGATTATTTTGGACATTACTTAATAGAATTACCAATGCATTATAATAACATTCAATTCTGAATGTAATCTGATTTATTGAACCCTTCTCCAAATCACCTAACAGAACCACAAATCTTACAATAAGCACCTGCTAACATCTTCTTACTAAGATGTCCCTTATTTCCTTATAACCTCTATTGTTTGATTAATGGTGTGTTTCTGGTAAACTTGGTTGGTGAGCATCAATAAGACTAATGTCACCTATAAACATAGGAAAGACTTCTAAATTAATTAAGAAAATATAAACATAAAGTTATCAAAATGTATTAAATTACAATAGGCTGTGGCTTTTGGAGGAATGAAAGATTAGTGAGTAACTAAACTGTTAAAATGTACTATGAGTTCAAACATTTACCTCTACAGTTTTTAAAATTCCTTTAAATTATCAAATCTTATACCAAATTAAATGGTACACATGCACACACATTCACAGCACAATTCATTCAGAACAGCATTAGAAAATAAGAAAAACATTCTGTAATATGGCAAAGTGTATTAAATCTCATTATTGTAAGGACATACCTTTTAAGCTGATATTTGAAAGACAAGTAGAAGTTCGACAAGGAAAGGCTTAATGGTTTAATGAAACTTACCTGAAAGTGCTCAGTGAGTTAGGGCATGAAATGTGATGAGGTCAGTTTCAGGGAAAAGCCCCAGATAACTTGGCATGTGTGTTCTTTCAAATATTTTAATACAGGAATAATAACATTCCTTCACAAAATCTCTCAGAAAATTAAGGAGGGAACACTTCCCATCTCATGATGCTAGTGTTACCCTGATACAAAGCCAGACACAGTCATCACAATAATATACAAATTAATATTCCTCAGGAACATTGACACATAAAAATTAATACAATAGAAAAAAAAATAATACAATAGTAACAAAACAAATCCAGCACCATATAAAAATGATTATATACCAAGACTAAGTAGAATTTATCCAAGGAATATACTGTTGTTTTACAATCTGAGAACAATAAATGTAATAACCATATTAATAGAAAAGGGTACAGAAGCCAAATTGCATCATAATCTCAATAAATGCCTGAAAAAGTATCTGACAAAATCCAACATCTATTTGTAGTATTAAAAAGTATTCAGAAAACCAGGAAAAGAAGGGAATTTCCTCAATCTGATAAAGGGAATTTACAAAAACCTCACAGCTTACATTATATGCAATGGTAAAAACAGAATGATCCCCCCCTAGGATTGAGAACAAGGCATAAACGTCTACTCTCACCACTTCTATTCAGCATTTTCTTGGAGATTTTGCCCTGTACAATAAGGCAGAAATAAGTAGATAGATAGATAGATAGATAGAGATATAAAAGAAGTAAAACTGTCTTTATTCATGGATGACCTGATAATATATGTAGAAGATATCATATAAAGGAATTCACAAAAGAGCTATTAGCATTAATAAACAAATTTAGTAAGGTTGCAGGATTCAAACTCTGTATAAAAAACACTTCTATTTATATGCCTTAGTAACTACAAAAAATAAATGGAAGAAAGAATTCCATTCACAAAACCTTCAAAAAGGAAAAAAAAAATTCTTAATTTAACAAAATAATTGCAAGTCAAACTTAGAACTACAAAACACTGCTGAGTAACATTAAAGAACACCTAAATCAGCAGTCCCCAACTTTTTGGCACCAGGGACTGGTTTCGTGGAAGACAAGCTTTCCATGGACCGGGGATGGGGTGGGGGGTTGGGAGCGATTGTTCAGGCGGTTATGCCAGCGATGGAGAGCGGCAGATGAAGCTTCACAATCACCCTTGCTCACCTCCTGCTGTGCAGTTCTGTTCCTAACAGGCTGTGGACAAATACGGTCTCGTGACTCAGGTGTTGGGGATCCCTGATCTAAATAAATGGGGAAAAGTTTTATGCTCTTGGGTTGTAAGACACAGTATTGTCAAGATGGTAAGTTTCCTCAAACTTATCTATTAATGTATTGTTTTCTCTAAAAATATGCAACAAGCTCTTTTATAAAATTTCCAGGCTAAAGCTAATATTTATATAGAAATCCAAAATACCTAAAATAGCAAAAACAATCTCTCAAAAGAAGAATAAAGTTAGAGAAATTATACTTCCTAATTTCCAAACTTAACTACAAAACTACAGAAATTAACCAGTATGTGAAACAGGCATAAGGATAGACATATAGATCAATAATAAAATCGAGAGTCCAGAAATAAGCCCTTGCATGTATTCATTTTCAATAAATGTACCAAAAAATTTTACTTGAAGAATATAATCTTTTCAGCGTGTTGTGCTTGGGCACATGTGAGGACTCTTACTTCACATGATACATATACAATGGACTTCAAACCTAAAACCTGTAGAAAATGCAGGAGAAAAATTCTGTGATCTTTGATTAGTCAAAAAGTCTTAAATATGACATCCAAAGCATGTTTCATAAAAGAGAAAAGTAGATAACTTTTACTTTATCAAAATAAAAAAAAGAATTATGCTTCAAAAGGCCCCATTAAGAAAATGAAAAGACAAGCCATTCTGAAAAAAAATTTTGCAATTCATATATGTGACAAAGGACTTTATCAGAATGTTTAAAGAACTCTATAACACAATAATAATATGAAAGCAAGCATCCCAATTTAAAAGTCCCAATTTAAAAACAAGTTGAATATACATTTCACCAAAGAAGATATATGAATAGCTATTAACCACACTAAAAGATGTTCAACAATATTATTCATCAGTAAATGCAAATTAAATCCACAATGACACCACTATACACCCACTAAAAGGATACAATTAGAAGGAGAGACAATAGCATGTTTGACAAGGATGTAAACAACCTGGGGCCATCATATATTGCTGGTGTGAATGTGAAATGGAAAATAGTTTGACAATTTCTCAAAAAGTTTAACATAAACTTATCACTTGACATGACAGTTCCACTACTGGGAATTTAGTCAAGAGAAATAAAAACATATTTACATAAGGCAAGCATGCAGCATTTTAGTGATATTAACTATATCCCAAAACTGAACAAAGTCCAGGTGCCCATCAAATGATGAATGAATGGATAAACAAATATGGCTTATCCATATTGATCTCAGGTGGCCTTGGCAGCGGCTTGAAGCAGGATTTCGATTTTCGGCCAGAGATTGAGGTCTGGTCGTGACAGTGAGAGTGCTGAATCCTAGCCACTAGACCACCAGGGACCAGTGGCCATTGACAAGGCCCTGGCTCATCAGCTATGTAGAAATGAATTTCCACATAGACATGGAAAGTAGTGAAACAAGTGTTTATTAGGAGGAAAAGTGGTGTGTGTGGATAGACACATGGGCGAACTCAGAGTCACACTCACATGGTAGTTTGAATCACTTATATGGGGCATTTATTCCTGGTTTCCTTTGGCCAATCATCTTGCTTTGACTGGTTCTGAGTCATATCTGGTTTATCTCAGGGTCTTCCCATGTGTGCATGCACATCTCTTAGCCAAGATGGATTCTAATGAAGAGGACTATGGGTAGGTTGACATCACCTACTATGGGGTGGCACCCCCTCCCTTTTTGACCCCTGAGGAGCCTTTCTGTGCATGTGTAATCAGGAAGGTCTCCTTGACTGTGAGAATGAGGAAAATGTGGTCTTTTATCTCTTATCTGGGCAGGGCTCAGTTCTTCTCTCACTCCTGCTATTTTGGAGTATCTGTCCACAGGGGACAAACTCCAACTGCTCAGCCTGGGGCCCATCTATCTCCTGCCTCAGTATAACGGGATACAAAGAGCTGATACATGCTGCAACATAAGTGAACATTAAAATATGCTGAGTAAAGGGAACACTCTTGCACTGCTGGTGGGAATGTGAATTGGTACAGCCACTATGGAGAACAGTATGGAGGTTCCTTAAAAAACTAAAAATAGAACTACCATATGACCCAGCAATCCCACTACTAGGCATATACCCTGAGAAGACCATAATTCAAAAAGAGACATGTACCAAAATGTTCATTGCAGCTCTATTCACAATAGCCCGGAGCTGGAAACAACCTAAGTGTCCATCATCGGATGAATGGATAAAGAAGATGTGGCACATATATACAATGGAATATTACTCAGCCATAAAAAGGAATGAAACTGAGCTATTTGTAATGAGGTGGATAGACCTAGAGTCTGTCATACAGAGTGAAGTAAGTCAGAAAGAGAAAGACAAATACCGTATGCTAACACATATATATGGAATTTAAAAAAAAAAAATGTCATAAAGAACCTAGGGGTAAAACGGGAATAAAGACACAGACCTACCTTAGAACGGACTTGAGGATATGGGGAGGGTGAAGGGTAAGCTGTGACAAAGTGAGAGAGAGGCATGGACATATATACACTACCAAACGTAAGGTGGATAGATAGTGGGAAGCAGCCGCAGAGCACAGGGAGATCAGCTCGGTGCTTTGTGACCGCCTGGAGGGGTGGGATAGGGAGGGTGGGAGGGAGGGAGACGCAATAGGGAAGGGATGTGGGAACAGATGTGTATGTATGACTGATTCACTTTGTTATAAAGCAGAAACTAATAAAAAATTAAAAAAAAATTTAAAAAAAATATGCTGAGTGAAGGAAAACATGCAGAAGACCCCATGGTGTTTGATTCCAATTCTAGAAGTTTTCTAAAAAAGGTAACTTGATACAGAAAGAAAGCAGATCAATGATAGTACAAGGCTGAGGGTAAGTGAGAGAATGAGTTAACCACAAATGATCACCTGGGAACATTTTGGGGTAATGGGAATGTTTATTGGATTGTGGTGATGGTTGAAGAACTGTATACATTTACTAAAAACAAAGAAAGATAATAGAGGAGGAGTGAGTTCCTTTATGTAGGTGGCTCTCAGAGGAGGCGATAATGGAGCTAGGACCTGGAGTATGGGAAAGACCAGGATAAGTAAGAGTGTTGGGGAAGAGACTAAGGGCATCAAGGAGCCTTCCAGAATAAGGACAACAGGCATCACATTAAATGCTACCACATCAGGGTACAATAAATGTATGAAGACATAAACTAGGGCAGCTGCTGATGACAAAATTTCCACACCTGAAATATTTGCCTAAGCTTGGTTCTCATCTCTCTTCTCTTGCCTAGAATCAAAGGAAAATCTTCTCCTTTATATGGCAACTGAGGAGTGCAAGAAGGAGGGTCTCAGCCTCAACAGCCCTTTGTCCTGCCTTCCCTGGTGAGCCTGGATCTGGGTAGAGGAGGTGAGAGTGTCAAAATTCCTCTGTTTTAATTATATGGATCTGCCCACAACTGAAGAACACATCTCCCAAGACTAGAAGCAGAATACAAAATTAGATACATCTCATTCTACTGTCCTCTGCCTCCTAGCAGAGCAGTTTGCTTCTTCTACTGAAGGAGCCCTTCCTCTCTCCAGCGTTCTCTCATTCATGCTCAGGGAGCTGCATGTCAAGAAGAGACATAGATCCTGACAAGGTTTTACTAGGGCAAAAGCAAGAAGACACCACGGAACACCTTCTGATCCTTGGGTACCTTTAGTAATCTCATCTGCAAATCATTAGGCAGATTTTATCAACTGTTTCTAGCTAGGTGGGCTGAATGGGCAAGCACAGGACCCCACACTCAGAAGGTTCTCTGATTTGTTTAATTCTCTGCTATCACCATCTTGGAATTCTGAATAACTTGAACTTTGAACTTCCATTTTGTAATGGAAGGACAATGAAGCAAAGAAACAAGCATAACAGCAATAACAATAATAGCACCATCAACAAAATTGAGCTTATCAAAAACTACACATCTATGTCCCCTTAAAAAATACCACAACATTATAAAGAAGAAAAAATCAGGCAGAAATGTAAGCAAACCCCAGCAATACCCCAAAATGTGAGAATACTTCTCACTGTAAATAAATAAAGGAGGAAATAGTGACAGAAAGACAGACAGACAGCTATGTGCTGAGTACCAAGTGACATTGTTAAGCTTATACAAAATGATACTGCTTATTAAAGGATTAGGGAAGCAACTGAAGCCTCAAAAGACAAAGTTGACTTGATAAGGGGAATAGTACTTGAGTCATAGAACACACTTGTCTAGTTATCAAAAACAAAACAAAACAAAACAAAACATAAACACACAACTAAACAATATAAATATATTTAAGGGAGCATGAAGGACTTTGGAAATAACAAATAGATCTAATATAAAATCATTGGATTTTAGACTTGGGAAGAAACATCCTTCTGTCTTTCAATGAAACCGTGTACAAGCCCCTGTGTCCTTGTCTTCTGAAGTAAAATTCTGACTCAAGAGTTAATGATTGAGAAATGTGAAGACGTAGAAACAAAAAGTAGCTGTTGGGCTGGCGAACTGGTAAAAAATGAGACTATAATTCTGCCACATCACAGAATCACTGAACTCCCAATTAGTTGAATTATATAGATAAAGGCCTGACACACATTCCTAAGTTGTTTGTACAGGTAGTAGACCCTCACTAGATGAAAATTTCTCACCTCAAGAACATAGACCCTAGACTGATTGAAACCCGAAGGGTTATGATGCTTGAAACCACCTTGATATCAACCAATCCCAGAAATGTCCACGAGCTGATCATGCCTGTTCCTTGAACACTGTAAGTCTCCTCACTATCTCCTCCAGGGGTGAAGTCATACAGTCTTGAGGGCATTAGCCTGCTGTGGCCCCCTCTGCCTGGCAAATCAATAAAGGCTACTCTTTTCTACTTCACCCAAAACTCTGTCTCCGCATTTCTATTCAGCACTGGTGAACAGAGACCTAGTTTTGGCAACACCAGCATTCTTACTGAATTGCTCCAATGGCAGCAAATGCTCCAATTCAAAGATTCAATACTCATTTTGTTGTTAATTCCTCCTTCCCTAACATAACCCTCCTAATCTCCAGTAATTCCTTCAGTAGGGTTTGCAGGGTCCATCACTCCAACCATTCTCTTGCCCAATACCTTCAAATCCATTTACTATATTCATCTTTTCTCCTCTATAAGACAACATTCTGATCCTGAGTAAATCTAGCTGTCTGACTTCCTCATAACTGTTAGTAGATATTGTAATGTTTTTTGATATACCATAAAACTGTAGTGTCCAATATTTGTGTAACTTTCATCACTGCCAAGATTTTTTTCTTGTTTTCCACAAAGACAGTTTCAAATGGTTTCATTGTCTTCATCTTCTGATTTCTTCATGAAACTGTCCAAAAAATAATGTGCCAGCCTGTGGAAAACAGACATGGAAGACTTACTCAAGATTATTTCAGTGGAAGAAAGAGATTTAACATAACTCCACTGAAATGAAAGGTGGTGGAAAAGTACTGGAGGATGTTAGAAAAAAGGCTGGAACATTCTGTATTTGCTCATTGGCAGAAATGAAGGTTAAGTCCCTACTCTCCCACAGAGAATGGAAGATAGTAACTGTATCTTCCTTGATGGTTACATTTCAAAAGGATGGCTCCCAAGTTCATGAAAAAGATATTGCTGGGTTGCAAAACTGACAAGAAGCTGTGAGGAGATTTACGTCTTAAAGAGACATAGAAAAAAATGTACAATTTAAAGTTTTCTAAAGTAAAACCTCTGAGAATAGGAAGGATTGTGAAGTCAAGACCCAATAGACAAGAAGAGACACGTCTGAAGTTTGGTCAAGCTGAGGGGAAATTTAAGGCCTTGGTCCTACCCCCTCACTCTTAATTAATGACTTCTACTTCACATAAGCCTTTCATCATACCTATGAGTTGACTTACCTTTCTTCCTAAGAAAGTGGTTTTCCTTATTTCCTCCTCTCTTCATGTAACCTAAGCTCCCTTCCCTGTATCTTGCATTCCATAACTTTGGCTTTCTTAGGAAACTAATTTCCCCAACTATCCCTTGTATCTTCAACTGTTTAGTCTCTTCTGGCTCCTTCCCACTGGTATCAAGCTATTTCCCAAACAGCAGGAACAAAACAATATAGTCCGTTGGCTTCAAATCACTTTTATATTACTGTTTTATATTACTGTTTTATATTATCTGTTATTCAGTTTCTCTTTAGAGCCAAATTTGTTTAAAGATTTGATAAAATCACTGTCTCCTAGTCTTTACTGCCTATTTTTCACCCATTAATTTTTCTCTGTATCACTTACAAAAAACTTCCTTTATAACAAAAAGCAATGGTGATTTAATGGTTCCCTTTATACTTGGTATTTCAATAGCATTTGGGTGTACTGAGTATACTGCCTGTTTTGATATCTTAACTACCACAATACTATAATTTCCTCATTTTACCCTTAAGCTACAGGCATATTTTGTTTTCTTCATAAAATATTTCCCTTTGCTTTTTCCTAAATGCTGGTGTTATAAGAATTATGTCATTCTGGGCATATACCCAGAGAAAACCATAATTCAAAAAGACACATGCACACCAATGTTCTTTGCAGCACTATTTACAATAGCCAGGTCGTGGAAGCAACTTAAATGCCTATTGACAGATGAATGGATAAAGAAGATGTGGTACATATATACAATGGAATATTACTCAGCCATAAAAAGGAATGAAATTGGGTCATTTGTAGAGATGGGGATGGATCTAGAGACTGTCATATAGAGTGAAGTAAGTCAGAAAGAGAAAAACAAATATCGTATATTAACAGATATATGTGAAACCTAGAAAAATGGTACAGATTAACCAGTTTGCAGGGCAGAAATAGAGACACAGATGTAGAGAACAAACATATGGACACCAAAGGGGGAAAGTGGTGGTGGGGGTTGTGGGTGTGGGATGAATTGGGAGACTGGAATTGGCATATGTACATTAATATGTATAAAACAGATAATTAATAGAACCTGCTATATAATAAATAAATTAAATTAAATTAAAAAATTTAAATAAAGAATGATGTCTTTAACCCTCTTCTTATCTCCACACTCTCTCAAATTGTATCCATTTCTGTTACTATCTATAGACTTATAACTTCTGTGTATTTATACAGTAAATATTCCTCTTGAGTTTCTGACCACACATAAAACTTAACATCTCACTGATAAAGAAAGAAAACAAACAAGAAACAATGAAATTGAGGACTGGTTCATTGAAAAGATAAGCAAAATTGACAGGCCATTAACTAGGCTAAACAAGAAAAAAAAGGGAAGGCACAACTAAATAAAATCAGAAAAGAAAGCAGAGAAAGTAAAACTAATATCACAGAAATACAAAGGATCATAAGAGACTACTATGAAAGATTGTACCTCAACAAATAGGGCAACTTAAAGACTGAATCAGGAAGAAATAGGAACTCTGAATAGACTGATTACTAATGAGGACATTGAAACAGTAATCAAAAATCTCCCAATAAACAAAAGCCAAGGGCCAAATGACTTCACTGGTGACTTCTACAAAACATTCAAAGATTTAATACCTATCCTCAAACTTTTCCAAAAAATAAAGAGGAGGGAAACTGTTCAAAGACATTTTACAAAACCAGCATTACTTTGATACCATAACCAAAGAAGGACATTACCAAAAATGAAAATTACAGGCCAATATCCCTGATGAACATAGATGCAAAAATTCCCAATAAAATATTGCCAAACAGAATTCAACAATGCATTAAAAGGATCATACACCATGATAAAGTGAATTTATTCCAGAGATGAAAGGATGCTTCAACATCTACAAATCAATCAATGTGATTCATAATAATAACAAAAAGGAGGAAAATTATATTATCATCTGAATAGATGCAGAAAAACATGTGACAAAATTCAACATTCATTTATGATAAAATCTCTCAGTCAAGTGGGTATAGAGGGAACATACCTCAATAAATAAAGGCCATATATGACAAACCCATGGCTAACACCATACTCAGTAGCAAAAAGCTAAAAGCTTTTCCTTTAAGATCAGGAACAAGAAAAAGGATGCTCACTTTCACCACTGTTATTTAACATAGTATTGTAAGTCCTAGCCACAGCAATTAGGCAAGAAAAAGAAATACAAATTAGAAAGAAAGAAGTAAACCTGTCACTATTCACAAAAGACATGATACTAAATAGAGAAAACCCTAAAGACTCCACCAAAAACTATTAAAACTAATAAATAAATTCAGTAAAGTCACAGAATACAAAATCAATATACAGAAATTTGTGCCATTTCTACACATTAATAATGTACTATAAGAAAGAAAAATTAAGAAAATCCAATTCCAACTGCATCAAAAATAAAATATCTAGGAATAAATTTAACCAAGGAGGTGAAAGATCTATACACTAAGAACTATAAGACACTGATAAAAGAAACTGAGGAAGAGACAAAAAATGGAAAGATATTTCATGGTCATGAATTGGAAGAATTAATATTGTTAAAATGTTCATACTACCCAAAGCAATCTACAGACTCAGTGAAATACCTATCAAATTTCCAATGATATTTTTCATAGAACTAGAACAAATCTAAAATTTCATAGAACCACAAAAGACTCTAATAGTCAAAACAGTCTTGAGAAAGAAGAATGAAGATGGAGGTATTACACTTTCTGATTTCAAAGTATACTACAAACCTATAGTAATCAAAACAAGATGGTACTGGCACAAAAACAGACACATAGATCAATGGAACAGAGTAGAGATCCCAGGAATAAAACCACACATATATGGACAATTAATCTAGGAAAAGGGAGCAAAGAACATACAATGAAGAAGGCACAGTCTCTTCAATAAATGCTGCTGGGAAAACTGGAGAGCCACATTGAAAGGAATGAAAGTAGACTACTATCTCACACCACACACAATAATTATCTCAAAATGGATTAAAAACTTACATGTAATACATGAAACCACAAAGTTCCTATAAGAAAAGAAGAGGGTAACCTCATTGACATGTGTCTTAGTGATGTTTTGTGGATCTGACTCCAAAGACAAATGAAACAAAAGCAAAAATTACCAAATGTGACTACATCAAACTTAAAAGCTTTTGTACAGCAAAGAAAAGCATCATCAAAATGATAATGAGAAGATATTTACAAATCATACATCTGATAGGGGTTGATATCCAAAATATATAAATAATTCATACAACTCAACAACAAAAAAAACAAACAACCCACTTTTTTTTGTTCTTGTTTCTTTTTTGTTGTTGTTGTTGTTTTGTTGTTTTTTTACATCTTTATTGGAGTATAATTGCTTTACAAGGGTGTGTTAGTTTCTGCTTTATAACAAAGTGAATCAGTTATACATATACATATGTTCCCATATTTCTTCCCTCTGTCATCTCCCTCCCTCCCACACTCCCTATTCCACCCCTCTAGGTGGTCACAAAGCACCGAGCTGATCTCGCTGTGCTATGCAGCTGCTTCCCACTAGCTATCTATTTTATGTTTGGTAGTGTATATATGTCCATGCCACTCTCTCACTTTATCACAGCACACCCTTCCCCCTCGCCATATCCTCAAGTCCATTCTCTAGTAGGTCTGTGTCTTTATTCCTGTCTTACTCCTAGGTTCTTCATGATATTTTTTTTTCTTAAATTCCATATATATGTGTTAGCATATGGTATTTCTCTTTCTCTTTCTGACTTACTTCACTCTGTATGACAGACTCTAGGTCCACCCACCTCATTACAAATAGCTCAATTTCATTTCCTTTTATGGTTGAGTAATATTCCATTGTATATATATGCCACAACTTCTTTATCCATTCACCCAATGATGGACACTTAGGTTGTTTCAACCTCTGGGCTATTGTAAATAGAGCTGCAATGAACATTTTGGTACATGACTCAATAAATTATGGTTTTCTCAGGGTATAAGCCCAATAGTGGGATTGCTGGGTCATATGGTAGTTCTATTTGTAGGTTTTTAAGGAACCTCAGTACTGTTCTCCATAGTTGCTGTACCAATTTACATTCGTACCAGCAGTGTAAGAGTGTTCCCTTTTCTCCACACCCTCTCCAGCATTTATTGTTTATAGATTTTTTGATGATGGCCATTCTGACTCGTGTGAGATGAAATCTCATTGTAGTTTTGATTTTTATTTCTCTAATGATTAATGATGTTGAGCATTCTTTCATGTGTTTGTTGGTAGTCTGTATATCTTCGTTGGAGAAATGTCTATTTAGGTCTTTTGCCCATTTTTGGATTGGGTTGTTTGTTTTTCTGTTATTGAGCTGCATGAGCTGTTTATAAATTTAGGAGATTAATCCTTTGTCAGTTGCTTCATTTGTAAATATTTTCTCCCATTCTGAGGGTTGTTTTTTGGTCTTGTTTATGGTTTCCTTTGCTGTGCAAAACCTTGTAAGTTTCATTAGATCCCAGTTGTTTACTTTTCTTTATATTTCCATTTCTCAAGAGGTGGGTCAAAAAGGATCTTGCTATGATTTATGTCATAGAGTGTTCTGCCTTTGTTTTCCACTAAGAGTTTGAGAGTTTCTGGCCTTATATTTACGTCTTTAATCCATTTTGAGCTTATTTTTGTATATGGTGTTAGGGAGTGATCTAATCTCATACTTTTACATGTACCTGTCCAGTTTTCCCAGCACCACTTATTGAAGAGGCTGTCCTTTATCCACTGTGCATTCCTGCCTCCTTTGTCAAAGGTAAGGTGACAATACAAGCGAGGGTTTATCTCTGGGCTTTCTATTCTGTTCAATTGATATATCTTTCTCTTTTTGTGCCAATACCATACTTTCTTTTTTACTGTAGCTTTGAAGTATAGTCTGAAGTCAGGAAGCCTGATTCCTCCAGCTCCATTTTTCGTTCTCAAGATTGCTTTGGCTCTTCAGGTTCTTTTTTGTTTCCATACAAATTGTGAAATTTTTTGTTCTAGTTCTGTGAAAAATGCCAGTGGTAGTTTGATAGGGATTGCATTGAATCTGTAGATTGCTTTGGGTAGTAGAGTCATTTTCACAATGTTGATTCTTCCAATCCAAGAACATGGTATATTTCTCTATCTATTTGTATCATCTTTAATTTTTTTCATCAGTGTCATAATTTTCTGCATACAGGTCTTTTTCTCCTTAGGTTTATATCTAGATATTTTATTCTTTTTGTTGCAATGGTGTATGGGAGTGTTTTCTTGATTTCACTTTCAGATTTTTCTTCATTAGTGTATAGGAATGGCAGAGATTTCTGTGCATTAATTTTGTATCCTGCTACTTTACCAAATTCATTGATTAGCTCTAGTACTTTTCTGGTAGCATCTTTAGGATTCTCGATGTATAGTATGATGCCATCTGCAAGCAGTGACAGCTTTACTTCTTCTTTTCCGATTTGCATTCCTTTTATTTCCTTTTCTTCTCTGACTGCTGCCGGTAAATCTTCCAAAACTACGTTGAATAAGAGTGGTGAGAGTGGGCAACCTTGTCTTGTTCCTGATCTTAGTGGAAATGGTTTCACTTTTTCACCATTGAGGATGATGTTGGCTGTGGGTTTGTCATATTTCGCCTTTATTTTATTGAGGAAAGTTCCCTGTATGTCTACCTTCTGCAGGGTTTTTATCATAAATGGGTGTTGAATTTTGTTGAAAGCTGTCCCTGCATCTATTGAGATGACCATATGTGTTTTCTCCTTCAATTTGTTAATACGGTGTATCATGTTGATTGATTTGCCTATATCAAAGAATCCTTGCATTTCTAGAATAAACCCCACTTGATCATGGTGTATGATCCTTTTAATGTGCTGTTGGATTCTGTATGCTTGTATTTTGTTGAGGATTTTTGCATCTATGTTCATCAGTGATATTGGCCTGTAGTTTTCTTTCTTTGTGACATCCTTTTCTGGTTTTGGTATCAGGGGATGGTGGCCTCGTACAATGAGTTTGGGAGTGTTCCTCCTTCTGCTGTATTTTGGAAGACTTTGAGAAGGGTAGGTGTTAGCTCCTCTCTTAATGTGTGATAGAATTCACCTGTGAAGCCGTCTGGTCCTTGGATTCTGTTTTTTGGAAGATTTTTAATCACAGTTTCAATTTCAGTGCTTGTGATTGGTCTGTTATTATTTTGTATTTCTTCCTGTTTCAGTCTTGGCAGGTTGTGCATTTCTAAGAATTTGTCCATTTCTTCCAGGTTGTCCATTTTATTTGCATAGAGTTGCTTGTAGTAATCTCTCCTGATCTTTTGTATTTCTGCAGTGTCAGTTGTACCTCTCCTTTTAAATTTATATTTCTATTGATTTGAGTCTTCTCCCTTTTTTTCTTGATGAGTCTGGCTAATGGTTTATCAATTTTGTTTATCTTCTCAAGGAACCAGCTTTTAGTTTTATTGATCTTTGTTATTGTTTCCTTCATTTCATTTTCATTTTTTTCTGATCTGATTTTTATGATTTCTTTCCTTCTGGTAACTATCGGGTTATTTTGTTCTTCTTTCTCTAATTGCTTTAGGTGCAATGTTAGATTGTTTATTTGAGATGTTTCCTGTTGCTTATAGTAGGAATATATTGCTATAAACTTCCCTCTTAGAACTGCTTTTGCTGTATCCCATAGGATTTGGGTCGTCCTGCCTCCATTGTCCTTTTTTCTAGGTATATTTTGATTTCCTGTTTGATTTCTTCAGTGATCACTTTGTTATTAAGTAGTGTATAATTTAGCCTCCATCTGTTTGTGTTTTTTACAGATCTTTTCCTGTAATTGATATCTAGCCTCATAGAATTGTGGTTGGAAAATATACTTGATACAATTTCAATTTTCTAAAATTTAGCAAGGCTTGATTTGTGACCCAAGATATGATCTATCATGGAGAATGTTTCATGAGCACTTGAGAAAAATGTGTATTTTGTTGTTTTTGTATGGAATGTCCTATAAATATCAATGAAGTACATCTTGTTTAATGTATCATTTAAAGCTTGTATTTCCTTATTTATTTTCATTTTTGATGATCTGTCCATTGCAAAAGTGAGGTGTTAAAGTCCCCTACTATAAATGTGTTATTGTCAATTTCCCTTTTATGGCTGTTAGTATTTGCCTTATGTATTGAGGTGCTCCTATGTTGGGTGCATAAATATTTACAATTGTTATACCTTCTTCTTGGATCAATCCCTTGATCATTATGTAGTGTACTTCTTTGTCTCTTCTAATAGAGTTTATTTTAAAGTCTATTTATCTGATATGAGAATTGCTACTCAAGCTTTCTTTTGGTTTCCATTTTCCTGGAATATCATTTTCCATCCCCTACTTTCAGTCTGTATTTGTCTCTGGGTCTGAAGTGGGTCTCTTGTCGACAGCAAATATATTGGTCTTATTTTTCTATCCATTCAGCCAATCCATGTCTTTTGGTGGGAGCATTTAGTCCATTTACATTTAAGGTAATTATTGATATGCATGTTCCTATTCCCATTTTCTTAATTGTTTTGGGTTCGTTATTGTTGAACTTTTACTTCTCTTGTGTTTCTTGCCTAGAGAAGTTCCTTTAGCATTTGTTGTAAACCTGGTTTTGTGGTGCTGAACTCTCTCAGCTTTTGCTTGTCTGTAAAGGTTTTAATTTCTCCATCAAATCTGAATGAGATCCTTTTTGGGTACAGTAATCTTGGTTGTAGGTTTATATCCTTCATCACTTTAATTATGTCCTGCCAGTCACTTCTGGCTTGCAGAGTTTCTGCTGAAAGATCAGCTGTTAACCTTATGTGCATTCCCTTGTGTGTTATTTGTTGTTTTTCCCTTGCTGCTTTTAATATGTTTTCTTTGTATTTAATTTTTGACAGTCTAATTAATATGTGTCTTGGTGTATTTCTCCTTGGATTTTTCTGGTATGGGACTCTCTGTGCTTCTTGGACTTGATTAACTATTTCCTTTCCCATATTAGGGAAGTTTTCAACTACAATCACTTCAAATATTTTCTCAGTCCCTTTCTTTTACTCTTCTTCTTCTGGAACCCCTATAATTCGAATGTTGGTGCCTTTAATGTTATCCTAATGGTCTCTGAGACTGTCCTCAGTTCTTTTTATTATGTTTTCTTTATTCTGCTCTGCAGTAGTTATTTCCAGTATTTTATCTTCTAGGTCACTTATCCATTCTTCTGTCAGTTATTCTGCTATTGATCCCATGTAGAGTATTTTTAATTTCATTTATTTTGTTGTTCATCACTGCTTGTTTCATCTTTAGTTCTTCTAGTTCCTTTTTGAATGTTTCTTGCATTTTGTCTATTCTATCTAAGATTTTGGATCATCTTTACTATCATTATTCTGAATTTTTTTCAGGGAGACTGCCTATTTCCTCTTCACGTGTTAGGTCTGGTGTGTTTTTATCTTGCTCCTTCATCTGCTGTGTGTTTTTCTGTCTTCTCATTTTGCTTATCTTACTGTGTTTGGGGTCTCCTTTTTGCAGGCTGCAGGTTAGTAGTTCCTGTTGTTTTTGGTGTCTTTCCCCAGTGGCTAACGTTGGTTCATTGGGTTGTGTAGGCTTCCTGGTGGAGGGGACTAGTGCCTGTGTTCTTTTGGATGAGTCTGGGTCTTGTCTTCCTGGTGGGCAGGTCCACCCTGGTGGTGTGTTTTGCGGTGTCTTTGGTCTTATGATGATTTTAAGCAGCCTCTCTGCTAATGGGTGGCTTTGTGTTCCTCTCTTGCTAGTTGTTTTGCATAGGGTGTACAGCACTGTAGCTTGCTGGTTGTTGAGTGAAGCTGGTGTTGAGTTGGAGATCTCTGTGAGATTTTCGCTGTTTGATAATATGTGGAGTTGGGAGGTCTCTTGTTGACCAGTGTCCTGAAGTTGGCTCTCCCAACTCAGAGGCACAGCACTGACTGCTGGCTGCAACACCAAGAGCCTTTCATCCTCATGGCTCAGAATAAAAGGGAGAAAAATTAGAAAAAGAAAGAAAGAGAAAGAAAGAAAGAAGGAAGGAAGGAAGGAAAGAAAGAAAGTAAGAATGGAAGGAAGGAAGGAAGAAAGAAGAAAGAAAGAAAGAAAGAAAGAAAGAAGATAAAATAAAATAAAGTTATTAAAATAAAGAATAATTATTAAGAAAAAAATTTTAAAGGAAAAAAAAATATGGACAGATAGAACCCTAGGACAAATGGTGGAAGCAAAGCTATACAGACAAACCTCACACAGAAGCATACATATAGACACTCACAAAAAGAGGAAAAGGGGAAAAAATCATAACTCTTGCTCTCCAATCCACCTCCTCAATTTGGGATGATTCATTGTCTATTCATGTATTCCACAGATGCAGGGTACATCAAGTTCATTGTGGAACCTTTATCCACTGTTCTGAGGCTGCTGGGAGAGATTTCCCTTTCTCTTCCTTGTTCTACAGCTCCCGGATCTCAGCTTTGATTTGGCCCCGCCTCTGCATGTAGGTCGCCGGAGGGCGCCTGTTCTTCACTCAGACAGGACGGGGTTAAAGAAGCAGCTGCTTCCAGGACAATGGCTCACTGAGGCCGGGGGGAGGGAGAGGTATGGCGTGCGGGTGAGCCTGCGGTGGCAGAGGTCGGTGTGACGTTGCACCAGCCTGAGGCATGCCGTGAGTTCTCCCGGGGCAGTTGTCCCTGGATCCCCGGAACCTGGAAGTGGCGGGCTGCACAGGTTCCCCGAAGGGGAGTCTGGATAGTGACCTGTGCTCACACACAGGCTTCTTGGTGGTGGCAGCAGCAGCCTTAGCACCTCATGCCCGTTTCTGGGGTCTGTGCTTTTAGCCGCGGTTTGCACCCATCTCTGGAGCTCCTTTAAGCAGCACTCTTAAGCCCCTCTCCTCACGCACCAGGAAACAAAGCAGGAAGAAAAAGTCTCTTGCCTCTTCTGCAGGTCCAGACTTTTCCTCTGACTCCCTCCCGGCTAGACGTGGTGCACTAACCCCCTGCAGGCTGTGTTCATGTTGCCAATCCCAGTCCTCTCCCTGCACTCTGACTGAAGCCCTAGCCTTAGATCTCAGCCCTGCCCTCCCTGTCAGGTGAGCAGACAAGCCTCTAAGTCTGGTGAGTGCTGGTCAGCACCGATCCTCTGTGCGGGAATCTCTCTGCTTTGCCCTCTGCATCCCTGTTGCTGTGCTTTCCTCCGTGGCTCCAAAGATTCCCCCTCTGCCACCCACAGTCTCTGCCCATGAAGGGGCTTCCTAGTGTGTGGAAACATTTCCTCCTTAACGGCTCCCTCCCACTGGTGCAGGTCCCGTCCCTATCCTTTGTCTCTGTTTATTTTTTTTTCTTTTGCCCTACCCAGGTACGTGGGGAGTTTCTTGCCTTTTGAGAGGTCTGAGGTCTTCTGCCAGCGTTCAGTAGGTGTTCTGTAGGAGTTGTTCCACGTGTAGATGTATTTCTGGTGTATCTGTGGGGAGGAAGGTGATCTCTGTGTCTTACTCTTCCACCATCTTCCCCTCATCCCAGAACCCACTTTTAAAATGGGCAGAGAACCTTAATAGATATTTTTCCAAAGAAGACATAAAGATGGCCAACAGGCATATGAAAAGATATTCAGCATCACTAATGATCAGGGAAATACAATTCCAAACCAGCTCATACATATCAGAATGGCTATAATCAAAAAGACAAAAAATTACAAGTGTTAATGAGAAGGTGGAGGAAAAGGAAAAGAACCCTAGTACAATGTTGCTGAAATGTAAATTGGTGCAGCCACTACAGAAAACTGTATGGAAATTCCTCAAAACTTTAGGACTAGAACTACCATAAGACTCAGCTATTCTGACTTTTGAGAATTTATTTGAAGAACATGAAAACACTAATCTGAAGATATATGTATCCCTATGTTCACTGAAGCATTATTTACAATAGCCAAGATATGGAAAAAAATCTGAGTTGGCCATCAAAAATAAATGGATAAATAATATGTGTTTTATATATACAATGGACTATTATCCAGTCATAAAAATGAATGAAATCCTGCCATTAGAGGCAATATTAAATGGATCTTGAGGGTATTATGCTAAGTCAAATAAATCAGGTTAAGAAAAACAAACACCGTGTAATTTTACTCATTTGTGAAATCTAAAAAAAAAAAAAAAAATGAATGGTTACCAGAAGGGAAAGGGTTTGGGATGGGGGTGTACAAAATAGGTGAAGGAGTCAACAGTGCAGTGATGGATGCAGGCTTGTGGTGATCACTCTGTACTGTATATAGATGTTGAACTGTAATGGTGTACACCTGAATATATATATATACACACACACACACACACACACACACACAAATATAAAACATCTCACTATGGATGTAAATATGGTACACAACTAACCCATTCAAAACCGAACTCATCAGCTTTACTCTCCTGTCCTCAATGTTGTCTTCATATATCTCCCCATTTTTTATTAGATGGAACCATTTACCTAATAAAAATCTGGAAGTCACCTGTGATTTTCTTTCTCTCATTCATTTCAGCTCAAATACCAGGTCATGTTTGTTTCTAAATGTTAAACTCTCTTGAATCTACAAATTTTTCTCTATTTTGACTGTTACTTCTCCACTTTGGGTCCATTATCTCTCATCTAGCTTATTGTAATATCTTTCTAGAATCAAGCCTGGACCCCTTCTAAGAAATTCTTTAACTAGCATTTTAATATATAAATCTGGCTATTTTATTTACTTATTTTGAAAATTTTGTACTATGTTCCTTACTTTAAACACTTTATGAAATAGTTAAGCACTTTGAATCTTACCACTTCAGGCAAATTCTCCATAATCCTAAACACCTCTTGTACTATTTTGCATCTATTCTAATTGCCGTTTAGTTCTTCAGATGTTAAATGGTCTCATATCTCCAAGTTTTAATATTTGCTTTTTCCTCTAACTGAAATACACCTCTACTTCTTATACAACCTCTCACTGGGTATATTAGTTAGCTGTGCTGCAATAGCAAACAATGCCAAACTTTCAACAACATATTTATTTTTCTCATTCATTTTACATGCTGCCATCATGAGTCAGCTGCTGTAACTTTATTGAAAAGTAAGGCATTTAATTATTATTGTTTTTCTCTTTAACTTGACAAAAGCCCATTGTTTTCAGACATTTCGTGTTCTTGTTGTCTTGTCTACTTTTTGTCAGTACCTTGAATAGTATGTTGGACTTTTAATAAAAAATATTGAACTAAATGGATATGTTAGCATTCAGACAAACCTTGATGCCTATACTTCAGATTTAATATACAACCAGTATCTATATAATGTATGCCTTTCTTTTTACTTATTTTACTTTTCATTACATGCTATGATTTTCACCAAGGGAAAACACAAAGAAATTAATTGAACAATAGTGTGTAAAAATCATTATCTTAAGGTCAAAACAAATCCAGAACACCTAAAATAAAGACTTGATTGTGTGTTCTAAGTTACTTTATTATTATTATTATTTTACTACATTCCCAAGGACACAGTGTAAAGTGAATTGGAGTGAAAAAAATTTGAGTGATCAGTATCATCATGACCTAAATTACCTTGAATCATTTGCTCATCTCTAACTGTTATCAGAAAATTGAATGGACATTTTCTATATCAATTAATATTATACTGAATATATTTCAATATAATTTCCTCTTAAATACCTTTTTTATGTGCTATATGGAACAAGATTCTGGGGTGTAGCCTTCATTTCCAGTTTATTTGCTTCAGTTGAAAGATAATTTGATTGCTTTCCTTTTGTGTCAGTTAGGATCCTATTAGAAGTTTTTCATACAAATATGAAACTCAAAATTGAGTTTATAATTATTGGTACAGAATTACTTGGTCTATTTATGTGATCTTTTTCTAAAGAGTATGAGTATTTCTGTCTCCTATAATACGTAAATGGAGAAGACCTGAAGGGAAAATTCAACTTGTACTGAATAGACAACCATCCTAAGAGCTACAAACCCCAAACACAGATCAGTAGAAATTTCTTTAAATCCAACCCCAATTTACTCTCTTGGACTATTCTAATAGATAAATACATGAGTTCTCTATATCTAGACATGCCATGTTTCAGTTCATTTATTTATAGCCAGAGTGATCCTTCTGACTTCTAGTATGATCTTATCATTCCCCTGTTTGAGAGTCATCAATGTTCTTTTAAGGAATTTTGTAATCTTTTCAACCCCTATATCCTAACATTGGCACTCTAGCTATATTTAATTAACTGTGTTTGTGTCAAAATGTTTTGTTTTCTATGCCTTCACATATAATCTTCTCTATATCTGAAATGACTTTTCCCATCTTCTTTTCACTGGTGAAATGTTTGGCTTTTTTAATGACTCAGTTATTTAAGCTGTTGGGTTCCTTCTTCCTTTATTTATTTTATAATTTATTCAACACATAATTATTAAGAAGCTACAATGTGTTGGATAGTATGACAAGACATGGATAAATAAAAATAGATAGTCACTCTAAGCTTTTTGTGAAATAGAATATCCACTGCCTCATATAAATATAAAGACATAGCAAGTGAACAGTGCTATAAAGAAAATAAACATAGAATTATGAGAGAACATAAATTAGGAATGTTACCAAATCACTGAGTTAATGAAGCCTTTACAGACAAAATGATAATTAAAACAAGAAGTAAAAGCTGAGTGAGTAGGAGCTGACTACATGAAAAGGGAGGCAGAGAGAATTTGAAGCAGAAGGAAAACCATGTCAAAGTCCCTGGGTAGAAATTGGCTTGGAAGATACAACATTTTGAAAGAGGATTCATCTAGGTGGAGGAAACAAGCATAAAAGTCTACAGAGTTGATGGGGTTCAGAGAAGTTCATAGTCTTGAAGACTTAAATATTTATCTTAGGAATAATAGGAAAATATTAACATATTTTAGTTAGGTTGCCAATATAATGAGAGCAGCTATATTGCAAGATTACTCAGGGTGATATTCAGAAAATCGATTGTAGGGGACAAAGACTGTCAGTGGTTTTGATTGGGAGTGGTTCATATTGAAAAGACAATTTGAAAAGTTGTATTGTCTGTTGACACAATGGCTAAGATTCACTAGTCTACGTTCATGAATAGGAGTCAGCATTGTTAGATATTCTACAATGCAGTTAACAGTTCTACAAAGAAAAATATTGTCCTGTAAGATATTAGTATTGTTTGAATAATGCATTTTTATTTGAGACTAGAGTCTAAGTATATCTTACATATAACACAAAGTAAGTTTCTTGCATACTTTTATTATACTGAATACCATATGCAAATTATTTTGATATCACTTATTTTTTTATAAATACAACTACACTGTTATCCAAGGGAGAACTGTACTTTGCTTTATTTAAAATAGACAAGTGTTACCATTTTAGAAAACGTCATTACTGACAAAAATACCAGTAATAATATTCGAGTCATCAATATAACACATCTATTTAAAGCTACTTTTATATCTGTTACATTTATCATAGTTTTATGTATGCATTAATATTCTGATTTAGTATTTTTTAAAAGAATAAAATACAAAAAAGTCAACAAAATTCAGGTCGAACATTGAAACTGAGTTGTGTAACATTCTTCACAAATTAACAGTTACCATGGCTACTTCAACAACATGTATTTTTCCCTTATTGAAGCAGTGACACCATCAATATTAAGTAAACAGTTTTCAATTAAACACTGTTTTATTTTTCTAAACAAACTAAACAAAATTGGAAAAGACATATACTTTGAAATTGTGTGTTTGACATTGTCAATGCAATGTTTTAAATGTCTTCTAATTAAAAATAAAAACAAAAAAAAATTTATAGCACATCTTGAAAATCTTAGTAGCCACACAATACTATATGAAAATTAATAAAGCCATTCATACAAGAGACTATGAGTACAAAGAGAGACAAAATCTAAATGAAATTTCCACTCCCAATACTACTTTAAAAAATAATATATTCATGAGGTGAAAATTGTTGAAAATCAACTATATAATTAAATGCAGTCAAGAAAATTGTCCATTGCATGTGGGTAAAGGAGACATTCCATTTTCAGACATCCTGTTATTACATCTATCTTTTAAAAAATCCATTTTTTGGGTTCACTTTCCCATACAACTTCTGCAACATTTCTCTCCTCCCCTTTACAGAAAAGTTAAAGATTTAAAATATTGCTCATACTCTTTGGCTGCCCAGAAGCTGATCTGTGTCTCTCTTCTTTTTTCTCTGTTTATAATTACTCCCTTGGAGTTCTTCTACAGTTTCATGGCCTTAAAAAAATCTATGTATGCAACTCCTAATTTTATATTTTCAGCTTTCTCCAAAACTAAATGTCTATATCCAATTCTGTACTCAAGAGCTTCAGTAGGGTATCTAAAAGGTCAAACTTTATATGTTCAAAGGGACTCTTCTTAACATACACACACACACACACACACACACACCTTACACACGTTTCTGCATCTGTTAATTGTCACTCTATGCTTCCAGTTGTTCAGATCAAAGATGTTTGACATATCCATGATTCTTTTCTTTCTCGCATACCCAAAACAATCAATAAGGATAACTTCTCATCTCTACTTTTAAAATATATAAGGAATTGGACCACTTCTTACTCCACTGCTACCACACTGGTCTAAATCACCATAAACTCTTTATATTTTTAGACTTAATGGACACATTAAATAAACTCACTTAATATTTTCTTAATTGGCAACCTGTATTGAGAGTTCCATATACTATGAAAATCAAAGTAAACATTTCTTGCCCTAATGGACTTATACAAATCAATATGTAATCAAATTGAAATCAGTACTAGGGAGAGAGAGAGAGAGCAAGAGAGAAAAGAATACTGAATGCTTTAAGGAACTGGGGAAGTCTAGAAGTCTGCTCTGAAAAAGAGATGTTTAAAATTAGACTTGATGGGGCTTCCCTGGTGGCGCAGTGATTGAGTGTTTGCCTGACGATGCAGGGGACACGGGTTCGTGTCCCGGTCCTGGAAGATCCCACATGCCGCGGAGCGGCTGGACCTGTGAGCCATGGCCACTGAGCCTGCGCATCCAGAGCCTGTGCTCCACAACGGGAGAGGCCACAACAGTGAGAGGCCTGTATACCGCAAAAATAAATAAATAAATAAAATAAAATAAAATAAAATAAAATAAAATAAAATTAGACTTGATGAAGCCATAGAAATAAAGCAGGTTTAGAATGAGATTAAGAGTTCTGTAGGCAGACATAACAACATGAACAAATATGGTACAGTAAAGGGCTATGTGCATTTGTGTAACACAAATGCCAGTGTGCTTGGAGCATATTAAGTTGAAGGGAGAATGCTGCAATATGTCTTGGCATAAGTATGGGTCAGATGATTTAGGGCTTTGTAAATCACATTAATTTCATTGTTCCAAAGTTTATGTCAACCTGGCTATCATTTGGAGAGTGGATTAGAAAGGAATAAGACCAGAAATTAGAAGACAATTTCAGGTTGTTGGCTTTAGGTGATTGGACTTCATTCAAGCAAGATATGACAGTAGCTCAGACTGTAGGATGATTGGGAGATGAAGAGTTGTGGATCGATTCAAGATATACTTAGGAATCATGACCAACAGAAGTTGGTAATCGATTGTGGTATTAAAGAGGTGAGATACCAAGGACTGGGTTCAGGGACCTGGCATGAACAAGTGAGTGAATAACAGTACTATGAACTGAGTTGGGAAAGACTGGAGACAAAAAAGATTTGAGAAAGACCAACAGTTTAGTTTTAGATGTGTTAGTTTGAAATGAGTCTGTGAAATACATGCTATGCTCTTTATCTCTTGCTGCATAACAAATTATTCTGAAACATAGCAGCAAATATATATTAGTGATCTATTGTTGTATAACAAAAGACTAATATTTAGCAGCTTAAAACAACAGATATGTATTTCTCATACAGTTTCCTGGGTCAGGTTTTTCTTTATCCATTTATCTATTGGTGAACTCTTAGGTTGTTTCCATGTCTTGGTTATTGTAAATAATTCTGCAATGAACATGGGGGTACAGATATCTTTTTGAGTTAGTATTTTTGTTTTCTTTGGATAAATAGCCAGGGGTGGAAAGCCTGGATCATATAGTAGCTCTATTTTTAATTTTTTGAGAAATCTTCATAGAGTTTTCCAAAGTGGCTGACCCAATTTACAGTCTCAACAACTGTGTACAAAATTTCCTTTGTCTCCACATCCTTACCAGCATTTGTTGTTTCTTTTCTTTTGATAATAACCATTCTTTCAGGTGGGAGGTTATACCTTATTGTGGCTTTGATTTGCATTTCTGTGATGATAAGTGATATTGAGCACCTTTTCATGTACCTGTTGGTCATCTGTATGTCTTCTTGGAAAAATATTCAGTTCCTCTGTCTATTTTAAAACAGGATTGTTAGTTTTTTTGCTATTGAGTTGTATGAGTTCTTTATATATTTTAGATATGATCAGATATATTATTTGCAAATAGTTTCTCTCATCCATAGGTTGCCTTTTCACAAACTCTTGGATTATTTTAATAACCTTATATTTAGTATTTCTACTTGTATTCCTGTTACCGCCACCCCAACCTTCTTGAAGATGTTGATATCTTACTGTTAACCTTGAAAACATATTTTTGAAGGATAAAATTTTAAACATGAGGTTTTATCATAATACTTGGTAAACAGGAAAATGTAATAGAACGGAGGTCAGAAACAGTCTTCAAAATCTTGAGCAAGGTATAAAGTATTCAAAACATGATGGTTAAAGTGAGTTTCTTACCTGTCAACATACAGCAAAATAAATGCCAAATAGATATAGAAGCTAGCTGAAATCTCAGATGTGTTAGTTGAATAGCTAATCAAATGTTTGTCTCATAATAGATTTTAAAATGCTAACATTAAATTTAGAAACCATAAAAATGATTAGATTGTATGTAATAAAATTTAAAATAACCTGTATATCAACAATGATTTTATGTGGTAAAATTAAAGAGGAAGCTAAGGACACTATTTTCACGTATGTTAAAAACTCATCTTAAGTAACCCAGCTATATAAAGAGCCTATTTAAAAAAGAATAAACTATAAGGTACCAACAAAAATGGGTATATAATATAAATAGTCAAACCTCAGACAAAAATACTTTAAATTCATAAAATAACTGTACCAAAACCAAACCAAAACAAAACAAAAAGAATGAAACTATGTAATAGCATTTTTGCATAGTAAACTGCAGCATTTTAAAAGAATTATGTACTCATTATTGTTGAGGATTTGATACAATGTATGTTTTTATACTCTACTATTTTTGTTAAGCATTTATGTAAAATATTATGATATTTCTGAAGAAAATTTAGTGATATAAATTAAACATTTTAAAATGTGTACATTTTAATTTAGTAATTCAAGTTGCAAAATCATCCTAAGGGAGCATCAGAGATGAGATAAGAATTTTAGGTACTATAAAATTCACTGTACTCTTTTTATGAAGAAAAAATGGCTTAAATATTCTTCCCTGTGAAAACTATGAAATTGACAATGTTCATTACAAAAAGTTGGAAATTATTTAACCATAATAAAACATATGTTTGAAGAAAATGACATAAGAAAATGCTCCTGATATTATATTAAATTTAAAAAATCGATAGACAAAATATATTTTACAATATAATTTTGTACACGTGCATATGTACATGTATAAAAAGGAAACAAAAAGCAAGAAGAAGTACAATAAATGTAAAATATTTATAGTGGTTTTTCTCTTGGCTGTGACATGACAGGTGATTTTAAAAATAGCTTTTGCTCACACATTTTGTATTTTCTGCCCTATTTTTTTATACTAGGAATAATATATAGAAAAAGAAAAGAAGACATCCACTCTCACTTAGCTTAAAGAAAAAAATAAATAAAAGAGAGAAGAAAAGGAGAAAAAAGAAAAATAAGTGACATAATTATTTAAAGAAGCCAATTGCAATTCTATAAACAACAAACATTCTCTTAATTTTCTGAGGCCCAAATGGATACAGCTCAGACTAAGTCCCTACGTTAAGCCTCAGGATTCCAGGAAGACTGAAGCATTATATCTCTTGGTATTTATATGTCAAATATCAGTTCATTTACATTTGGCAGTGTATGAGAACGCATGTGGGTAGGGTCCCACTTTCCTGAACTCTTTGTGCAGAGCTTGGGTCTCTGAATTTGTGAATCAGAATGTTTAAACAAAAATCAGACCATTAAATGGCAAAGGTCTTTTCCATATCTTTTTTTCCCTTCACAGTCTCACTTAGAATCAGATATTCGGGACTCCTTGTTCTCTATCTCTTTATCTGAGAGCTTGCCCTAAGGGTATTCTACTGATGTCAAGTGAGTTCAGTTTTCTCTCTTCTCTGAGCCTTACCATGACCCTCCAACTCTCTGGATTTAAATGTAAACTCCCAAAGAAAAGTCTCACCCAATAAGAGAGAGAGTCAGAGAAAGAAACAGGGAAAAAAAGGCAGATATGAAAACCCACAGGCCATCAAATCTCTTCACTCAAAATATCCAAACTAGTGTAAAAACAGAAAGCACTCTAGGTTTTTTTTTTTTTTTTTTTTTTTTTGCGGTACGTAGGCCTCTCACCACTGTGGCCTCTTCCGATGTGGAGCACAGGCTCCAGACGCACAGGACCAGGGGCCATGGCTCACAGGCCCAGCCACCCCGCGGCATGTGGGATCCTCCCGGACCGGGGCACGAGCCCGCGTCCCCTGCATCAGCAGGCGGACTCCCAACCACTGCGCCACCAGGGAAGCCCCACTCTAAGTATTTTTATCAGGATTTAACATAGGCAATTATGTGATTATAAAATCATTGTAATACAGATTAGAAAAAAAAACACACAAAAACCTCTAGACTCAGCCTCCAGAAATAACTTCTGGAACACAACAGAAATGAAATTCCAGAGAACTAACACCACTGGCACAATAAGTAAGCGAAAAAATGGAGCTGAAATTAAAGTAACATAATATTATAATAACATAATATCATAAATAAATAATAAAATCAACCACTGTGGAGACATTTCTTTTCAAGAGCCCTAGCCTCCTAAGACATTTCACATACTATAAGAATTAGATTTGTAGATATTTGTCTAGTTAATGGCTTAGATCTAAAAGGATAATAAAACTTCTCTTAGTTCTCTTAGGGGTTCAAATGAATGCAGCTCAGACTAGGTCCCTAGGTTAAACTTCAAGATGCTAGGAGACTGAAGTGCTATATCACTTGGTATTTATATTTCAAAAACAATGAAGCTGCAGAACTCTCAAGGTCATAAATGCAGAGGGATTATACTTACATATGGAAGGGTTAGATTTAGGGCTTAGGAGCATCCCTTACATTTCCTTTCAGGAGGAGAGGAGGACAGCTGCCTCCTTCCCTCTATAAGCAGGGAAAGTTGTATTTCTTTGCCCTTTACCTGTGGAATGTCTGTGTAGGAAGACTCTCCACTGGTTTTCATCATATTCCCCTAGGGATAAGTACCAGAGCAAAGAGGGCATCAGTGCATTTATTTATTGTGAAGAGATTAATAAGAAATTTCCTCTGATCCAGAATACCTCCTGTGTGCATTCAGAATTAAATGAATAAAGATGCATTTTAAAAATCCATAATCACTAAAGTAATAATAAGCAACTTAGGGATCAGAAAGCTAAAATGTCCACAAAACTGGAGACCAGACACTGAAACACTTTTGAAGAAAACCCTACCTTATCCGAACCTTGACTGGCAGAAAAAAAGAAAATCACCTGTAGCAGCAGAAAATTGGGTTCTGATTCATGTTCACTGCTCATATGTCATATGACAGAAACCAATTTGTGGAATCTAATAGCCATCCAGAATTCTAGCTATCAGGCAGCCTGGAAATATAGTTTTGTTGTTCTTTCACTTTCACACTACAGAACACATGAATGAATGCTGAGTTGAACACATCCTCACAAACTCCTCACGTCAATTCTCTTCTATCATTAAGTTCTCTATCCATTCTTAATATAGCCATATCCTCCCATCCATTAAAGAACAGCATTTGAGTACCTGAACACATATGGTGGAGCGGGAAAGGTATGATAATAAAAAAGTGTGTTGTATTTCTCCAGAATAATGATATACTATTTTATTTCTCTGTGAGGGTTTCTTTGTCCTTATTTAATGCTTTTTATGTTTTTGTTCTTCTTCTTGCAGTGACCACAGTTTTATGTAAATGAGGTTACATGTAGAGAAAACACTATTCCATATACAATTATAGTAAAATTGTATTGTTGTAAATAATGAAAAATCAAATATCTTCCTGTGTTCTTCAGAATCCGGAAACACTGGCAAAACAAGATGAAGATAAAAATACACTTCCATTTAGGGAGAAATAAATTATGTATGTTTTAATGTATTCATAAACCTGAGAAAAATAATATTCAGATAATTATTATTGTCCAAGTAAATCTATATTACATAAAAAATAATCATCTTACAATTTTGAGTACATGATAGAATGTTTTCCTTAATAGAAATAAAGAAACTTTAAACAAATTTTTCTCTTGCCAGATTCTTTATATATTTGTTAATTAGTATAAGATGAATTTTCCTGTGATAGAAAGGAAAGGGGAAAATGCCTGATGTAGATTTCCCGTAAGAAACATGTAAGAGATGCTATGATAAGAAAAGCAAAACTTGAAATAGGAAAATATCACGAGAAAATGGGAAAAAAATAACCAATAGAAAGGATGTTAATGGCAATAAAGAACACATTTAATTAATACAATCTAAGGCTCATTTAAGAAAACTTCCAGAATTAAATTAAAAACACAAAAATACTCCCATAACATTCTGAAAAATGAACTGTTAAAGGTTTAAGACTTGAAGATGTAAAGTGAGTTTTGAAGAGGTTTTGGTGCTCGAGTTGAGAAATAATAATGGATTTATTGAAGAAAGAGAGTATGTGACCACAGATATAGACAGAAGTGGAGAAAGCATTTGGGCTATCTCTCTAGGATCATACAGTTTCCCCTCTTCTTTCCTCCCATTCTACCCACTGAACACCAATGAGTCAAATGTTCTACAATTTTTTTTTCCTCTAGTCCAAACAATAGTATCTCAACTGTTAACCACTTATGAGAGCAAGTTTTAAGCCTGGCATAGAAACTCTTTATGAAGCATGTGGAAGAAGAGTTTGAATTGCAATCTCAGGGATCAAAGAGTAGAGTAAATCACCAATGTCTTCTTTTGTTACCAAATCCAAGATTTTACTGCTTGCCGTACAACAGGCTAATAAGAGAGACAAGTTTTATGGACAAGGAATAGTGACTTTATTCAGAAAGCCAGCAGATCGAGAAAATGGTGGACCGGTGTCCCTAAGAACCATCATACCTGAGTTAGAATTCAGGCTTCATTTGTACTAAAAGGGATGGGGGTTGTTGCAAACATCTTGATTCAGGAATCCTTTGTTCTTGCAGCCGTCCATGTGGGTCTGTTCAAATGTTTCTATAAATCTGCAACAAGACAATTGTTATTTTCTTTTCTGCAACTTTTTACCTCTATATGAATGGAACAGTGTTATATCTTTAAAGGTCAAAAAGCCTCGAGAATGGGCTATCCTGTATATTTCAGGGCATAGACAACATTCTTTTACAAAGGTTCAGAGCCAGGGAGACTAAGCACAGGCAACAGAGCACAATGGTTAGAGCATATTGAATAGATTCAACATGGAGTCAGTTTTGTTCTTCTCTGTTACACTTTCACCCGTATGGCTAAGGAAAAGAGATATGGTAACCAAAGACGTGGTAATCAAGCCCTGAATTAAAGCAAGTATCATCATAAACTGTGATAGATTTTAGTTACAAATTTTAAATAATTGAATCAATTAAAGCATTAAATTAATTTTCTCCAAATGCAAAAAAAAAGAAAAAATTAAAATAGAGCAAATTTTGTTGTTCTGCTGTGAGAGAAAAACAACAGCTTGCAAGTTCAGCACATTTTGAAACCAGTAAAAATTTCAGATTTCAGTAAAATATGTTGATGATTTTCAAAATAATATCTTGAGCACTTTGCTTCCTTCATTCCTGCAGTTAAATTGTAAAAAACAAACAACAACCAAAAAAAGCTTGTTAAAAACTAGTCTCTTGGTCAACACTGGATAAAGCAACTCTACCCAGTCATTAACATTTCCTGTCTTCTTAAGGAAAACAATTTCTGACATAATAAAATTAATCCCCTCACTATTTATCACTTTTTCAAGGAGCTCAAGTAAGCAATATTCAGATTACACAGATTTAAGAGAAAAACAAATTTTCATTAGCAACTAAAAGTCATCATAATCATAACTATGTCCAGATTAAATGTGCATATTTGGATGCCAACAATGATGATTAAGTTAATATGTCACCTTTGCTAGTTTTACCATGGCAATATTACAATTAAAATTATCCAAGTTAAAACTAATAACCTCAGTATGTAATTAACAGTGCTACAAATGGAATATAATGCACTGATTCAGAAAACTGAAACATGTGCAGATTTTTTTTCCTTTCTTCTCATCCCTCCAGGAAAAAGAGACAAAGAGCAAAATTTAGAGAAAAGGAAAGTTGATGATAATTGTTAAGCATTCTATTGGTAAACACTTTTAACATCTGTTAAAAACAAACTTAAGTGAAAACTTTTTGTCATTCATTCTCTTATCTTCCCTTTTTATGTACTGTGGATATCTTCTTTAGTCCTGAGTGGAAGAATTGACAAAGTAAAATGTCTGCCTTAGTTATCCACATTTTTATGATATTTTACACATCACTCTCCCCACCTGTCCTATTTATAATTGATACTCTAATGCTAGCTTCTAGTTTCAGAGGTCCTAAGACAGTAATGAAAACAGTTTTCTTATTTGAGTACCATCATATCTACTATCTAAGTTGGACTCTTCCTGAGACAAGGACTTAATTTCAAGTATTTTAATAAAGAATAGAGCTAGAGATGTAAAAGTGAAGAATTAAGGAAAGTGAAGCAAACCATAAAGTGTATGGCAAAGACCAGATTTCTAATAAGGGCAGCTGGGGCTCAATTTCATTATGAACTCTCTGAGATAATGGGTGAACATGCCTCAGAATCAGCCTAGTCAGGAATAGAAGGCTGAGTCATTTATATACTGATTGCATGCCCCCCCCCACTGGTTGAGAGTTGCCTAGCAGTGTCATCTTTTATCTGCCCTTTTGTTGTGCCTATATGTAGCCCAGCAAGCCCCCTCTCTTTATAGGCCCTTCCTATGACCAGCCATCAGATGACTGTCAACTGTTAGTAGCTTCAGATAAACTTAGGTGAGCTAATGAGATATGGAGCAGACATCAGTGGAATTGGCTCTCTGTTTGATGCAAGGCTCCAAGCCAGATTCTGGAATGAAAATAGTTACCAAGACAAACATCGATTGCTCATGAAGTTTATGGAATTTATGATAGCAGACAAGTCTAGACAACTAAATCTGAAGTTAAATGATTTGATTACATTTGGTACTGTCAACCTCAAAGATAAAATAGCCAGTTATTCTACCAGCAAAAGGGGTTTATTTGGGAATAGCAGAGAATTACAATTCGAGATAAGCAAGCTATGGTGAAAAATAGGCAAGTCTGAAAAGGCAAAGAGAAAGTTTGAGTTTGAGGTTGTGGTGGTTTCTAATTAGTTGCAAGTGGCAGTTAGTGCATTGTTGCTGGGGCAGAGAAGGATTTTCCTTCCTTTTCTTAAAAGCAGGAGATAAAATTCCCATATGTCATCTCTTATACCAGAAGAAAAGTAATATTCTTATGATAATGGATAAGAAGTTGAGACTGAGAGAATTCATATAATTTTATACAATGAATTCTAAATGAACAGACCTTGCTAAAAGAATTATCCTCCTTCTTCCTACTGGTTATGAGGCTGTAATGAGTGGTACATGTATGAGAGCTCCCCCTTAAAGGCTTCCTGACTAGATTTTAAATGAGGTCTTTCTACCTTCCTTCCTTCCTTCCTTTTTCTTTCTTTCTTTCTTTCTTTCCTTTCTTCCTTTCTTTCTTTCTTTGCTTCTTTCTATTTTTTTGTCTGAAATTGTCTTTACCTTCACTCATGAAGGATATTTTACGTGCATACAGAATTTTATGTTCACAGCTACAGTGTTTCAGTACAGTCCCCCAGTATTTGCAAGGGATTGGTTCCAGGATCCCCCACTGCAGATACTAAAATCCATGGATGTTCAAGTCCCTTATATAAAATGGCACAGTATTTGCCTGTAACCTATGCACATCTTCCTATATACTTTTTTTCTTTATAGATCTTTATTAGAGTATAATTGCTTCACAATACTGTGTTAGTTTCTGTTGTACAACAAAGTGAATCAGCCATATGCATACATATATCCCCATATCCCCTCCTCTTGTGTCTCCCACTCACCTTCCCTATTTCACGCTCTAGGTCATCACAAAGCACCGAGATGATCTCCCTGTGATATGCTGCTGCTTCCGACTAGTTAACTATTTTACTTTTAGTAGTGCATATATGTCGCTGCTACTCTCACTTCACCCCAGCTTACCCTTCCCCTTCCCTGTGTCCTCAGGTTCATTCTCTACTTCTGCATCTTAATTCCTATCCTGACCCTAGGTTCATTAGAACCTTTTTTTTTTTTTTTAGATTCCATATATATGTGTTAGCATATGGTATTTGTTTTTCTCTTTCTGACTTACTTCACTCTGTATGACAGACTCTAGGCCCATCCACCTCACTTCAAATGACCAATTTCCTTCCTTTTATGGCTGAGTAATATTCCATTGTATATATGTGCCACATCTTCTTTATCCATTCATCTGTCGATGGACATTTAGGTTGTTTCCATGTTCCGGCTATTGTAAATAGAGCTGCAACGAACATTGTGGTACATGTCCCTTTATGAATTATGATTTTCTCAGGGTATATTCTCAGTAGTGTGGTTGCTGGGTCATATGGTAATTCTATGTATAGTTTTTTAAGGAACTTCCATACTGTTCTCCAGAGTGGTTGTATCAATTTACATTCCCACCAACAGTGCAGGAGGCTTCCCTTTTCTCCACACCCTTTCCAGCATTTATTGTTTCTAGATTTTTTGATAATGGCCATTCTGACCAGTATGAGGTGATACCTCCTTGTAGTTTTGATTTTCTTTTCTCTAATAATTAGTGATGTTGAGTACATTTATGTACAAACTGACATTTTGTCTTATCCCTATGATTTTTCAGCGTGAGGGAATCATGCTATTCCTAATTCTCTTCCTAACCAAGCTATGGTCCTACAATCCACCTGAACTCTATTTGGGAACACAGACTCTCTCTGTGCTTGTATAGAGATTTTCATTATTCCAATTTCTCAGCCCTCAGCTCAAGTTTGCAGGCATAAAACTCCTTCTTTGGTCTATTTTACTGCCGAAATCCTTGTGACACATTTTTTGGTAGTTGGGGAAGTAATGTAGGTCCTTATTGATCACATAATCTCTTACTCTCTGATTCCTTCAGGACACAAGATTTTCATAAAGTGAAAGTCCATTTAAACAACATACAAATGAAGAGTATTAGCAGCAATTCAGAAGCACCCTGATGCCCTTGTCTGGTCTTTACTCAACCCAAAGGTAGTCACTGTCTTGATTTTTAATAGCACAAATTTTGCCTGCTTTTGAACATAAGTAGAATCAAACTTTATGTACTGTATTATGTGGGGCTACTCTTCAATATTATACACGTCATTGTAGGTGGTAATAGATAATTATTTTTGATCACTTTCAGATAGTCTGTTTTATAAATTTATCACAATATATTTCTTATACAGTTTGTGGATATTTGGTTTATTTCTAATTATTGTCTACTGTAAATAGTGCTTCTATAAAAATTATTGAATATTTGGTAAATATACATATGCATTTCTGTTGTGTATACACCTACAGGTGGAATTGCTGAACCATAGTTTCTATGTATTTGTTCATTTCTATTGGATACTATTCAATTTTTTTAAATTGATTTTATCAGTTTTATTTTTAAATTGCTATTTTATCTCATGGTTGCTACTAAACATAATTATAATAGATCATTTTTTATTAACCTTGCTAAATCCACATATCTATTTTAATAGAATAACTGTCAAATATTTTAGACTTTCTATATATAAAATCATGTTGACTGCAAATACCCATAATTTATTTCTTCTATTCTCATTCTCTCTCTCATCTTATTGTACTGGCTAAGAAAATCATTTTAATGTTGGGTAAAAGTCTTGAATAAAAATTATTTTAACAGGTAATTTGAATCAATACTGATTTTGGAATAAAGCTTTCAATATCTTATTATTAAATATCTTGCTCACAGAGAATTTTTGTAGATACTCATCACAAGAAGATCAATGCTTTTTTCTTGTTTCTAAGCAGTGCCATAAATGGGTGTTGAATTTTATCAGATGTTGGTTTTATATCTACAAAGTCTATTATTTTCCTAGAGTTGTAGTAACAAGTTCCCACAAATTCAGTGTCTTAAAACAACAGAAAACTTATTCTCTCACAATTCTGAAGTCTGAAAGTCCTCCAAAATCAAGACGTCATCTGGGCTGTACAAAAGTTCTTACATTTAAGTTATAAGCCATTTTAAGTTTATTTTGTGTATGGTGTAAGAGAGTGTTCTAACTTCATTGATTTACATGAGACTATCCTTTTCCCAACACCACTTGCTGAAGAGACTGTCTTTTCTGCATTGTATATTAATTGACCATAAGTGTGAAGGTTTATTTCTGAGATATCCTGTTCCATTGATCTATATGTCTGTTTGTGTGCCAGTACCATACTGTTTTGATTACTGTAATTTGTAGTATTGTCTAAAGTCTAGGAAGGTTATTCCTCCAGCATTTTTTCCCCTCAGAGTTGCTTTAGCAATTCTGGGTCTTTTGTGGTTTCTAGGATCATTTATTCTAGCTCTTTAAAAAAAATGCCATGGGTAATTCGATAGGGATCACATTAAATCTGTAGATTGCTTTGGCTGTATGGCCATTTTATTAATATTAATTTTTCCAATCCAAGAGCAGGTAATATATCTCCATTTCTTTGTATCATCTTCAATTTCCTTTATCAATGTTTTATAGTTCTCAGTATGTAAGTCTTTCACATCTTTGGATAGGTTTATCCATATGTATTTTTTTTGAAGTGATTTTAAATGTGATTTTTATTTTCTCTTTCTGATATTTCATTCTTAGTGTAGAGAAATGCAACAGATTTCTGTATATTGGTTTTATGTCCTGCTACCCTGTTGAGTTCTTTTATTCATTCTAACAGTTTTTTGTGAAGTCTTTAGTGTTTTCTATATAGAGTATCATGTCATCTGCATACAATGAAAATTTTACCTCTTTCCAATTTGGATAACTTTTATTTCTTTTTCTTGTCTGATTGCTGTAGCTAGGATTCCAAAGCCATGTTGAATAGAAGTGTTGAGAGTGTGTATCCTTGTCTTGCTCCAGAATTTAGCAGGAAGTCTTTCAGCTTTTCATCAACTTTGGTGAGAGTCTTTATCATGAATGGATGTTAAATTTTATCAGATGCTTTTTCTTCATCTATCGCAAGGATCATGTTGGCTTTGTCTTTTTTTGTTGTTGTTGACATGGTATATCACACTGGTTGATTTATATATGTTGAAAGATCCTTGTGACCCTGTAATGAATCCAACTTGATCATGGTGTTTGATCCTTTTTATGTGTTGTTGGATTTGGTTTGTAGTGTCTTTGGTTTTGGTATCAGCAGGATGGTGGTTCATAGAATGACTTTGGGAGTATTCCCTCTTCTTCAATGTTTTGGAAGAGTTTGAGAAGGATCAGTAAAAGTTCTTTGAATGTTTGTTAGAATTACCCAGTGAAGCTGTCTGGTCTTGGACTTTTGTGTGCAGGAATTTTTTTTTTTTAATTACAGATTCTATTTTACTTCTAGTGATATGTCTGTTCAAATTATCTGTGTTTTCTTGACTTAGTTTTGGCAGGCTGTCTGTTTATAAAAACTTGTCCAATTCTTTTAGGTTGTCCATTTTGTTTGCATATAACTGTCATAGTATTCTCTTATGATTATTTGTATTTCTGTGGTGTCAGTTGTTAGTTCTCCTCTTTCATTTCTTCTTTCTTTTTGTTTAGAGTATAATTGCTTTACAATGTTGTGTTAGTTTCTGCTGTACAATAAAGTGAGTCAGCTATATGTATACTGATTTTCCCTTCCTCTTGGACCTCCCTCCCATCCCCTCCATCCACCCATCTAGGACATCACAGAGCACCAAGCTGAGCTTCCTGTGATTTATAGCACGTTCTCACTAGCTATCTATTTTACACATGGTAGTGTATTTATGTCATTCCTAATCTCCTAGTTCGTCCCACCCTCTCCTCCTCCCACCATATCCACATCTCTTCTCTATGTCTACATCTCTATTCCTGCCCTGCAAATAGATTCATCTGTACCATTTATCTAGACTCCACATATATGGGTTAATATATGATATTTGTTTTTTTCTCTTTCTGGCTTTCTTCTCTCTGTAGAACAGACTCTAGGTCCATCCACATCTTTACAAATGACCCAATTTTGTTCTTTTTTCTGGCAGAATAATATTCCATTGTATATATGTACCAATCTTCATTATCCTCTCATCTGTCTTTGGCCATTTAGGTTGTTTCCATGTCCTGGCTATTGTAAATAGTGCTGCAACCACGACTCAAAAGAACACATGCACTTCTCTTTCATTTCTTATTTGTTTATTGGGGTTCTCTCTCTTTTCTTCTTGGTGAGCCTGGATAGGAGTTTGCTGACTTTGTCTTTCTTTTCAAAAGACCAGCTCTTGCTTTTATCAATTTTTTTCTATTTTTTATCTCTATTTTATTTATTTCCTCCCTGATCTTTATTATTTCCTTCATTTTGCTGACTTTAAGTTTTGTTTCTTCTTCTTTTACTAAATTTTTCAGGTGGCAGATTAGGTTATTTATTTAAGATTTTTCTTGTTTTTTGAGAAGGGCCTGTATTGTTATGAAGTTTCCTCTTAGGACCATTTTTGCTGCATCCCATAGATTTTGTATGGTTGTGTTTTCATTGTCATTTACCTCAAGGTATTTTTTTATGTTCTCTTGAATTCATCATTGACCCATTGTTTTTTTAGTAGCATGTTGTGTAGTCTTCATGTAATCATTTTTTTCTTGTTTTTCTTTCTGAGGTTGATTTCTACTTTCATGACATAGTGGTCAGAAAAGATGCTTGAAATATTTTCCATCTTCTTAAATTTGTTGAGACTTCTTTTGCATCCTGGTATGTGGTGTATCCTAGAGAACATTCCGTGTGCACTTGAAAAGAGTGTATATTCTGGGTTTTTTGGATATAGTGCCTTATAGATATCAATTAAGTTTAACTATTCCATTGTGTCATTTAGAATCTCTGTTGCCTTATTGATTTTCTGTCTCGAAGATCTTCCCATTGATATCAGTGTGGTGTTAATACTATTTTGTACTCCCATCAATTTCTTCTTTTGTGTCTGTTGGTATTAGTTTTATGTAATGTATTGCTTCTATAGTGGGTACATATATATTAACAAGTGTGATATCCTCTCCTTGTATTGATCATTTTATTATTATATAGTGTCCTTTTTCTTTCTTTATGGTCTTTGTTTTAAACTCTATTTTGTCTGATATGAGTATTGCTACTCCCACATACATGTCATTTCCATTCGTATGAAATATCTTTTTCCATATCTTCATTTTCAGTCTATGTGTGTCTATTACCCTAAAATGGGTCTCTTTAAACCTTTTTTTCCAAATTGATTTTGTATTTCTTATTTCTTTCTTTCTCCTTCTTTTTGTTTTTCCTTTTGTTGTTTGATGGTTTTCTTTGTTATTATGATTGAATTCCTTTCTTTTTGGTTTCTGTGAGTATATGGTATGTTTCTGATTTGTAGTCACCCTAGTTTTCAAGTATGTTAATGCAAAATTATATCTACTTGTTTTAGACTGATAGTCATGTAAACTTAAACACATTCTAAAAGATCTATATTTTCTTACTCCCCTCCTCCACAATTTGTGATTATGATGTTCTAATTTACATCTTCATGTTTATTATTTTGCCATTCATTGTAGTTATAATCACTCTCACAAAATTTTTATTGTTTTTTAATATATGTACTGGCTTATTTAAGTGATCTTCCATCCATTTATATATTTGCCTTTCCTATTGTAATTTTCCCTTTCCTATAGATTATTGCTTCTTTTCTATTTCAATGTTTCTTTTAGGATAGATTTAGTATTGCTGTACTCTTTTTGTTTTGCTTGTCTGAGAAATTCTTTATTTCTCCTTCTATTCTGAATGACAATTTTTCTGGGTAGAGCATTCCAGACTGCAGGTTTTTCCTTTTCAGGACTTTGAATATATCTTGCCACTCCCTTCTGACCTGCAAAGTTTTTGTAGATAAATCAGCTGATAGCCTTGTGGGCGTTCCCTTGTAAATAACTCTTTGTTTTTCTACTGCTGACTTTAGAATCCTCTTTATCTTTAAATTTTGCCATTTTATTTATGATATGTCTTGGTGTGTGTCTACTTGACCCTTTGTGTTTCCTGTACCTGGGTATCTGTTTCCTTCTTTAGGTTGGAGAAGTTTTCAGCCATAATTTTTTCAAATACATTTTCTTTCCCTTTTCTCTCTTCTCCTTCTGGAATACCTATTATGCATATGTTGGCATGCTTTATATTATACCATAGATCTCACATTTGCTTTTATTTATTTATTTTTCTTTCTGTCTGCTGTTCTGATTGGGTGATTTCCATTTTTCTATCTTCCAGATCACTCATTCATTCGTCTGCATTATTTAGTCTGATATTCATTGTCTTTATATTTTATTTTCTTAATATTTTATTTAAAAAATTTTTAAATTAATTTTTATTGGAGTATAGTTGATTTACAATGTGTGAGTTTCTGCTGTATGGCAAAGTGAATTCGTTATATATATATATATATAAAATCTCCAATCTTTTTATATTATATTCTCATATAGGTCATTACAGAGTACTGAGTAGAGTTCCCTGTGCTAAACAGTAAGTTCTTATTGTTTATTTATTTTATATATAGTAGTGTTTATAAATAAGGAGATTGAGATTGTCATTTTCTTTAGTTTGTTCTTTATCCCAGCAATTGAGTTGTCTAATCTTGATTGGCTTCTCTTTATGATTTCTAGTTCCTTGTTACAGTGACTTGCATTTCTATGAATAGTCTTTTTTTGTTCTTTTAGCATTTGTATTACCCCCGTCAAGGTCAGGTAGACTGGTGAGGTTTGTTTCATTGTTGGTTCTTTCAGGCGATTTCTCCTGTTCTTTTAATTGGGAGTATCCCCTCTGCTTTTTCATTTTACTTGTATTTCTCTGACTGAATTTAGGAGAAATATTTATGTAATTTGGTCTTGAATAGCTTATTTTATGTGGAAATGTCCCTGAGTAGACTCCTTGAGTACAATTTTTTTTTGTGTGCAAGGGCTGTATTTGACATGGATGCCTGCCATATCTTCCCTCAGAACACGCTGGCCATTGTCCCTTTGATAGGGGGTGTGTTTGGTGTTGTGATATCCAAACGATGCACTGGATGTTAAGCAAGTCCTTTTCTTTGCTCTGTGGTTGTCACATCCCTGTCAGGGACAGGGTCTGCTCCCCAGTTGTTGGAGTAGAAGCCCCCAGATCCAGTTCTAAGCTGCAGTGTGAGGTAGGTGAGATTGGAACACTCCCTCTGGGAAAGGAGCAGCTGCATGTTCCTTCCCAGAAGCTGTCCACAGGGATGTGGGACTCTGTGATGCCACCTATCACCTAGTGCACATGCCCACAAAATCTGCTGCTGCTGACCCAATCTCCACTGTGAGAGTGTTGATAATCACCTTAGACATCAGTCCCAACTTTGGCAAGCATGTGTTCTGAAAGTGTGAGCTCTCCAAACCCACTGAAACCATGAGCTCTCAAAGCCCACCAAAGCCATGCCCACTATGGGTGCTTAGATGTCAGCCCCAAGGCATGCATACTCCCAGAGTTCACCTTGGCAAGAAACATGCCCCATAGGGAACATGCTGACAATGAGGCTTCTGTGGCAGACCCACACCCCTTCCTTCTCACATTGATAATAGGGTTCCTATGGCAGAACACTGCTCCATCCTGTGCACACCCCCAATGGTGACCTGGGCCACTCTTCAGACCCTTAAGGTTGTCACCACACAGCCAAACAAATCATCTCCCTGTGTTGTCTGCTGAAGCCCAAGTTTTAGCACTCAGCCACTGTGCACACCAGCAGGCTCACATCTCAGGCTGGGAAATGCAGTGACATGGCAGCTGTCAGCACCAGTCCTTCTCTATCCTGCTTGACAGCAATCCGGCCCATGCACACTCCTCTTGGGCAAATTCCAAGCACCTGCAACTCCCTATCTGTCCTGGCAGACCTCCTGGATTGTGAAGGAGGTTCCTAGGTTGAGGAAACGTTTCCTCCTTCACAGATCCCTCCCAGGGATGTAAATCCAGTCCGAGTTTCTTTTTTTTCCCTTTAGTCCTCCTCAGTTACATTAGGACTTTTCTTGCAATTTTGTTTGTATGAGATCTCCTGCCAGCTTTCATTTGGTATTCTTGGAGAATCATTCCATATGTAGATGTATTTTTTATGTATTTGTTGGGGGGAGGTGAGCTCCACATCCTTCTATTCCACCATCTTGAGCTCCTCCTCTCTTCCATTTTAATATATTTAAGACTATAATTTACTCTTTAATCACTCTAAAAATAGCTTTCATTCATATTTCACAGGGTTTTGCATCTTATATCTTGACTTGTATTCAGTTCAAAAGTGTTCTAATTTCCACTGAATTTCTGCTTTGACCAGTGTGTTATTTAAGAGTGTGTTTTTAATTCACATTGAGTATTTACTTATTGTTTTTTTGCTTATCTCTCCAGTACTATTAATTTCAATTGTGGTCAGAAAATATAATATGAATTATGCATATCCTTTGAGATATGCCAGGTTTTGCTTTGTGATTCAGAAAATAATCATTTTTGGTGAAGAGTTAATGCCCAGGTGAAAGAGACGAGTATTTGGTCATTATTGAACGCTCTGTTTTATTAACCAGTATCAATTAAGTCAATATTCTTAATCATGTGTGTGAAATATTTTACATCTTTATTTAGGATTTTTTTTTTTTTACTCTTTCTATCATTAACTGAAAAGTCCATGCTAATGTTATCCACTGGGTATAGAGAGTTTGCCTATTTTTTTTAATTCTTTTGAATTTGCTTTATATATATTTAAATTATTATTAGGTAATACAAATTTAGAATTTTATACCTTCCTTTTGTAATGATCCTCTATTCATTATGAATTATATCTATCGCTAATAGTTTTTATGTAAAGTTTACTTTGTCTAATGTTAGATTGAATCATTAGATGTACTAGTTAGCTAGAGCAGCTGTAACAAAGTACCACAAACTGGGTGGTTTAAACAGAAATTTATTGTTTCATAGTCCCACAGGTTAGAAGTCCAAGATCAAGGTACTGGCAATGTTAGTTTCTTCTAAGGGCTAAGAGAAATAATCTGTTCCATGCCTCTTGCCTAGCTTCTGGTAGTTTGTTGGCAATCTTTGGTATATTTTGTCTTGGAGAAGCATCACCCTAATCTGTCTTCATCTTCATATGACATTCTCCCTGTATACATGTCTGTGTCCAAATTTCCCCTTTTTTAAAAGGACATCAGTCACATTGGATTAGGGACACACTCTATTCTAGCTCGACCTCACCTTAATTAATTACATCAGTAATGACACTATTTCCAAATTAAGGTACTGTGAGGTACTGGGGGTTAGGATTTTAATGTATGAATTTTGAGGGAAAACAACTCAACCCATAACATCAGATTTGCTTCACATAAAAACCAATGCCTAATGTCTCAGTAAGTTAGTCCACCACTACATTTACAGACTATTGAGTCTATAAGTCAGCTGTGATAGAGTTGTTCTAGGCTCTTTCACTTTTTTTTTTTTTTTTTTGCAGTATGCGGGCCTATCACTGTTGTGGCCTCGCCTGTTGCAGAGCACAGGCTCCGGACGTGCAGGCTCAGCAGCCATGGCGCACGGGCCCAGCTGCTCCTCAGCATGTGGGATCTTCCCAGACCGGGGCATGAACCCGTGTATCCCGCATTGGCAGGCGGACTCTCAACCACTGCGCCACCAGGGAAGCCCTCTTTCACATTAATTTTTTTTTTTTTTTTAATGTCAGAAACCTTGCTAATGGAGCAGCACCTATCTGGGATGTGCTCTTTTCATGGTGATGGGAAGGAATGCAAAATGTCAAGAAAAGCCATAAAAACATATTTAAATCTCTGCTAGAATAGTGAAAGTCATATCCATGCACATTTTATTGACTAATGCAAATAATATTGCAAGCTCAACATCACTGAAGTGAGAAGTATAATATTCGCATAAAGTTTATGGGGAAGGAGAATAAATAGTTACTGAAAAATATAATTTACCTAACATTCTTTTACTTTTAATGTTTCTATGTTTTTATATTTTAAATTTGTCTATTGCAAATAGAATATATTTTTCCTTATAACCTAAAATAATATCTTTTAATTAAAGTATCTATTTCATTAAATGGCAAATGCTTATATTATAATTTTATAAAAATTATACCATGTATAAGATTGGGCAAAACTATGACTTTATTTTAAAAATCCTATTTATTAGAGTTCTTAATATAATTATAAGTTCTTTAAATTTTTAAATTAAATTACTGGCTAAGTAGTTAATAATGATTTTTGTTACAGCTTGACTGAAGTATAATTTATATAAAATGAAAGCCACACATTCTAATGGAATAGTTTGAGGAATTTTGCAAATTTGTACAGTAATGCAACAAAACCCAAATTAGCTTTTAGAACACTTCCCTCACTCCAAGTGCTTCCTTGTGCACTTGGTGATGCATTTTTCTTTTGTATATATACATGGATTCATTTGGCTAATATTTTGTTAATGTTTCTCTATCTATCTCCATGATGGGTATTGGACTCTATTTTCTTTTTATGTGGTGTCCCTGCTGGACTTTAGTAACAGGATAACTTTTCCCCTTTAAAATAAATTGAAAAGTATTCTTTTCTCCATTATTCCCTGAAAAATTTAAAGAAGATTGGTAAATTTTTATTTAAAGGTTTAAAAAAATTACCAGTGAGGCAATTAAAACTAGATTTTACTTTGTGAAATTATTTTAATTTAATAATTAAATTCATTTAATTTATATAGAATTATTTATTTTTTCTCCTTCATGAAACTGTTGTGTTTTTCAAAGAATGTGTCCATCTCATCTAAGTTGGTATGATATTTAGCATAAAGTTGTTTACCATATTTTCTTATTATCATCTTAACATCTATATGTCATGTGCTGAGGTTTTTGCTCTTCTTCCTGAAATTGGTATTTTTATCCAATTTCTTGATGCTTTTAAATGAAACTTTGTTTTTATTATTTTTTTGTTGATTTTATATATTGATTTTGCTTTCTGTTTCTCTATTTCATCAATTTCTGCTCTGATCGTTTTTATTCCTTCCATCTGTCTGCTTATCTTAGGGTTTAACTTGCTCTTCTCTTTCTAACTTGTCACAGTGAAATAAGCATTAATTAGCTTTTGCTGCATTCCATAAATTTTGATGTCTTTTATTATTTAATTTGAGGTATTTTCTAATTTCTTCTGTGAATTTTTCCCTTTAACATATGGTTTATTTAGAAATATACTAATTTCTACATATCTATAGGGTTTTTAAAATGTTCTGTTATTAATTTTTAATTTGAATCCACTATGGTAAGAGATCGTACAACTTCAATCCTTTTAATTTAATGGGACTTATTTTATGACTGAGCATGTGGTGTATACTGGTTAATGGACCATGTACACTTGAATAAATATATATTCTGGAGCAGTTTGACAAAATATAGATGTTAATTACATCAATTTAGCTATCAATGATGTTTTAATTTCTAAACTCTTAGTGATACCTATCTTCTTCATATTTCAACTACTGAAGAAAATTATTAAAATATTAATCTCTCATTATTGAATTGTCTATTTCTTCTTTCTCTTCTGTAAGATTTACTGTGAGAATTTCAGAGGTCTGTAATTATGTGCACATACATTTACAAATGCTTTTTAATCATACTCTATATATACTTTTACCATGAAAAGTGCATGCTTGTGTATAGTTTAGTGATTTCTCTAGGGATTACATGATACATCTTTAATTTATCGAAATCTATTTCAGGTCATTCCTGATTTAAATTTGTAGATGCAGTAAATTTTTACTAGTACATCTCCCTTCCCCTTAATATTTTATTTACTATTTTTGGCATATGTATTACATCTATTTATTTATGTTATATATCCAAAAAGATTTTTATATTTTCATTTTTAAACATATATATGTCTTTAAAGGAAATTGGTAGAAGTAAAACTTGCATATATAATATGAGAGTGTGTTTGTCTACTGACAAATTATGATTTCCAGTGTTTTTCTTTCCCATAGGTCATTGTTATCAACAGCTGTCATTTTCCTTCAGACTGAAGTATTCCTTTAGAATTTTGTGTAACACAAGTCTGATCAAATTGAATTATTTCAGTTTTTATTTATATGTAAATATATTTATTTCTGAAGGATAGTTTGACTGGGTCTAGAATTATAGGATAACTGCTTCTTTTATTACATTTTCCCAGTACTTTCAATTTGTCATTCAATTGTTTTCTTACACACTTTTTTTTTCTTTTTGGTCATAGCTCAGATATTTATTATACCATTGTTTCCAAGGAGGAGTTGTATTATTTTTCTCTTGCTTTTTCCATGTCTTCCATGATTTTCCCTTTATATTTTGCTTCTTCTATATATATATATATATATATATATATATATATATATATTTGCAAATATGCATGCGTGTGTGTTTTCATACCTGGGTTCTTTCAGAGTTTCTTAGATGTGTAATTAATGCTTTTCTCTCATTTGAGAAAAATTTGTCATTATTTTTAAAATATTTTACTTTTCCTGGCCCTATCTCTTTCCCCTCTCCTTTTGAGATTCCATTTTAACATGTAACAGAATTATTTCATAGCACATCATAGATCTTATATCAGTCAAAATAAAGTCTCTACATCCTTGCTCACAGTTTTTTTCCTGCTCTCTGTTTAAATTTTCAGGCTCATTTTGCCACAAATTACTCTTTCATATTTTTGTTTTTTACAGTATAGCTTTAGCAAATGTGTTTGAACCTACTATATGTTTTACATTCTTTGAAAGAACCTCTACCTCTTTATAAAATATTTTGCCACCTTCCTTCACTATGATAGCCTTCAAATGTCAGCTTAATCATTCCCTTCTCCAATGAATCTATTGTTACCTGTCAATGCCAATCAAAATCAAAGAAACTCAAGATTTTAGGTAGACAAAGTTTATCATAGCTTAGAAAAAAATACTCTTGTTCACTCATAGAGTGTCCATGTTTTTCTTTTTAAATGCCCAATAGTGCAAAGTCTGATTCCTAGTCCTTAAGTTGGGATACTATAACAAAATTTTGAGAGAAATAAAAGTACACTGTAAAAGTTTTCTGTCACATTGGCTTTGTTAGTTTTGTTGAAATATTTAAAAACCAAACAACTGAACAAAGATGAGTTGTTGTCATTGAGATTTTGTGACATTCAGTGGATCAGATGCAAACAGACCACTGTGATATTACCATCCTGATTAGCCTTGAAGACATTCAGTTCAGGATTCCTGCTTCTAAATGAATGTATTCTAGTGGAATTGTTGACATCTGAAGATACTGGCATAGGGATATGGTGGTGACATCAGAGATTTGAGTCGTTTTGAAAAAAGTATAAATTAGCATGTAGACATAAATATGTGAACTATATTTCATATATAAAGTATAATCATATTATTAAGGGAGCATAAAGGTAGAGAATTCTGAAGTAGATTATCAGAAAATAAACACATGAACATATACATACAGATAGACAGACACAACAAAGAGATTGCTTCAGAAATAAAGAATGATTTGACTCCTTTGACTAATAGATATAAATTGTCAGTTTTTCTATGACAACATTATTGTGTATTAAACAATTACTTATTCATTGAAAGCGCCATTTTATATTTGAAATAGTTCTTAAAGTTTACCTATATTTGGAAGTTTAAATATTAAAAAATGGCTCTGCTATAAAATGAAATGGTTTCTCACTTAAAACATAAACAATACATATATATATTAATATTAAAATATTTAATCATGTATGTTTTGTTCTAATATATAAGTTAAATAAAATGAAATTATCTATTGATTAAAGACTCAGCCAAATTATATTCCAATTATTAATCTTCTTTTCCTGTGTTCAATATTCATTTTGATAAACTGATAATTAGACTGTTCCTTCTATGAACATGTATCAGGAAGAAACAGCCCAAAAAACAAAGGAAATAAGTGTACCTGATTTATAATTTAAATAGGAAACTTCAAACTACATCTTACCTACAGGTGCAAGGGCACAGTAAAGCACCATAAAATGACTAAAGTAATTCACACATTGGAGCAACTGCTTTACTGCCTCAGTTCTAGGAGGACAAACTTGAGACTCAAACTTACTTCAGTGGTTCTATGTGTCATGATAAGTACCATGAAACCAAGCCATGAACTACAATGAACTATTAATATTATCTCCATTGTGAATCATATTCATTGTTAGTGGAAGAAGAAACCTTTCAGAAAAATCTTAGGGCCAGTAACATAGTCATAGGAACAAAGGAAAAAGCATTTCTTTAAACAAATAATGTTAAACAAATAATGTTTAACATTTTCTCAGGTTTGTTACCAAAATTAAACTTGCTTTATTAGTAAAAATCATTAAAAATATACTTAAACTATGAACACATGGGACAACAGACATCTGTAATATGGACTTGATATTGATAAAAACAAAGTCTTTTTACCAAACAAGTGTGAAAGACATGAAGGAAAATAAATATGTGATAAGCAAAAGAGAGAAAAGGAAAATAGTTGTCAGAAAATAGAATAAACTTTCAGTTAGGCATATTTTCAGTATTTTTCTAAAGATCAAAAATATGAAATAGTATCAGAAACAAACTCTACCTCTTTTAAGATTACATTGTATATTTTAATTTAGGTAAGTTTTACATTAAAAAATAATATAATAAAAATTCCATAGTAGTGATTCAGTTATTTTTTTTTAAATCTCTTTGTTATGTTCATAACATTCAGAATTAAGGAATTTCCAAAGTGATATGCTGTATGTATCATATGTGTATGATACTCTAATATGTCTGCATTGTATTTTCTTTCTACATTTACTCTTACTTTCATTATTGCCAAACATTCTCCTTGTTATTTATTTATTTATATGACATTTCATATGTTGTTAGAATATTTACTGCAGTGTGACTGCCCTTTATTCCATGCTAGTGAAGTCAGTAAAATTTCATCCTGAATAATTTTCCTTTATAAATATACACATGTTGATTTTTGGCCACATTTATTCTTGATGAAAAATCTCATGTGTTTAATCAATTTAAAATTTTCAATTAAATAGTTCTTTCTGCATAAATCACCATTAAATGTTGAAATTTTACTTTATTTAATCAGAAATATACCTTAAATTTAAATAAAAATATTTATATTCTAATTTATAATTTTGAGTTCATACAAACACATGTTCTTAAAGTTATGTAAGTTTTGGACTACAAAGGAAATTTTTGCAATCTCCAGATTACAATTTTTTTAAATATTTATTGGGTTATAGTTTATTTACAATGTTGTTTTAGTTTCAGATGTACAGGAAAGTGAATCTGTTATACATATACATATTTCCACTATTTTTTAGATTATTTTCCCATAAAGGTGATTACAGAGTACTGACTTTCCTCTGTTATACAGCAAGTCCTTGTTAGTTCCTCTAAGTTCAGGAATAAGACAAGGATGTCCACTCCCTTCATTTTTATTCAATATAATTTTGGAGTCCTAGCCACAACAATGAGAGATGGAAAAGAAATAAAAGGAACCAAAATTGAAAAGAAGTAAAACTGTCACTCTTTGCAGATTACATGACACTATACATAAAAAACCCTAATGAAGCTGCCAGAAAACTACTAGAGCTCATGAATGAATTTGGTAAAGTTGCAAGATATAAACTGAATACACAGAAATCTCTTGCATTCCTGTACACTAACAATGAAAGATCAGAAAGAGAAATTAAGGAAAATATCCCATTTACCATCACATCAAAAAGAAGAAAATACCTGGGAATAAACCTACCTAAGGAGGCAAAAGACCTGTACTAACAAAACTATAAGGTACTGATAAAAGAAATCAAAGACTACACAAACAGAAGGAGAGATATAATATGATATTGGATTGGAAGAATCAATATTGTGAAAAATGACTATATTTCCCAAAGCAATCTACAGATTCAATGTAATCCCTATCAAATAATCAATGGCATTTTTCACAGAATTAGAACAAAAAATTTTACAATTTTTATGGGAACATGAAAAACCCCAAATAGCCAAAGCAATCATGAAAAACAAAAACAGAGCTAGGGGAATCTAACTCCCTGATTTTGGACTATATTACAAAGCTATAGTCATCAAAACAGTATGGCACTGGCACAAAACCAGAAATATAGACCAATGGAAAAGGAGAGAAAGCCCACAGATAAATCTATGCACCTATGGTCACCTAATCTATGACAAAGGAGCAAGAATATACAATGGAGAAAACACAGCCTCTTCAATAAGTGGTGCTGGGAAAACTGAACAGCTACATGATGCAAAAGAATGAAATAAGAACACACCCTAACACCATACACAAAAATAAACTCAAAATGGATTAAAGACCTAAATTTAAGACCAGGCGCTATAAAACTCTTAGAGGAAAACATAAGAAAAACACACTTTGACATAAACCACAGCAAGATCTTTTTTGACCCACCTCCTAGAGTAATGGAAATAAAAACAAAAATAAACAAATGTGACCTATTAAACTTCAAAGCTTTTACACAGCAAAGGAAACCATAAACACAACAAAAAGATAACCCTCAGAATGGGAGAAAATATTTGCAAATGAAGCAACTGACAAAGGGTTAATCTCCAAAATATACAAACAGCTCATGCAGCTCAAAATCAAATAATCAAACAACACAATCAAAAAATGGACAGAAGATCTAAATAGCCATTTCTCCAAAGAAGATATGCAGATGACCAAAAATCACATGAAAAATATACTCAAAATCACTAATTATTAGAGAAATGTGAATCAAAACTACAATGAGGTATCACCTCACACTGGTCAGAATGGCCATCATCAAAAAATCTACAAACAATAAATACTGGAGAGAGTGTGCAGAAAAGGGAACTTTCCTACACCATGGGTAGGAATGTATTATAAATTGTACATCCACTATGGAGAACAGTATTGAGGTTCCTTAAAACACTAAAAAGCACATATCCCACAAGCTTGACTCACTAACTCTGAACTTTCCAGCGATTCTCTGCCCCTAGTCAGGGCTCTGGAGTTAGGGATGGGGGTGGCTATTACAAACTGCCTGGGTCTGACTCTTCAAAAGATCAGCCATTGGTGGGGGCGTGAGGGAAAATAGGAGTTGCCTTTGGAGGCTCCCTTCACCTGTAGCTGTGATGCCCTTCCCTTTCATCTCCTTGTCCTCACCATATGCTTTACCTCATTCTGTTCCCCTGATCTGCAAGTACCCTCATGGCCTGTCCCCCACCCTCCACAACCAAGCTACCTGGAGAACCAGAAGAATGTGGAAAATGCTGAGGTCATACCCCCCCTCCAGGGTATGATGGGGAGGCTGGCCTCAGCTGAGGGCCCACTGCTGGGGAGAGGACCTAGAGAGGTCGGCCCAGGTCTAAGGAACTGCCACTGGCCTAGAGAAAGGGCATGCATGCACACACACAGACACTTATCACAGCTTCCAGACACTACCTTTGCTGCATTCTCTGTCCATTTATCTGTGTCTGTCAATAAAGACCTGTTGAACAGTTAAAAAACATAAAGCTCTAAGTCCATCCAGCAACTTGGATGGACCTAGAGTTTGTCATTTTGAGTGAAGTTAAGTCAGACAGAGAAAGACAAATATCATATTATATCACATATATGGAATCTAAAAACCAGGCTACAAGTGAACTTATTTACAAAACAGAAATAGAGTTACAGATGTGGAAAATAAACTTATGGTTACTAAGGGGTAAGGGGGTGGGGAGGAGAAACTGGAAGATTGGGATTGACATATACATAATATGTATAAAATAGATAAACTATCTAGATTACTATATATAAATAAAATACTACTATGTATAAAATAGATAAACTATCTAGATTACTATATATAAATAAAATACTACTATGTATAAAACAGATAACTAATCTAGGTTAATTATTTAAATTACTGCTACATATAAAATAGATAACTAATCTAGGTTTTTTTAATGTAAAAACACATATTCATTTTAAAAGTTACCTTTATTATTTCTATTTTAGCATCTTGGACATAAAAAATGAAATCACTAACTATATTTTAACCTTCTACAGGTTTGTTTGATTTGAAAAGCTCTTTAAGTAAATTTTCATTCAGCATGATAGATGAATTCAGCACTTTCCTATATTATTTTATTCATTTAGTAAAGCTCTATCTTCCCCTTATGTAAAAAGAAACTATAGATACCTTCCTTTAGAATAATTATTTTTAAAAATAGCATTTCCCTGCTTTTCTTTCACTAAACTATGGATGATATAACAAGGCAATTTAGGAATAATTCTATTTGTTCTTCTTAGAGAGTATACTGTAAAGTCAATATTTTTAAGCTAGTCAGGTTGGCTTTGTGGTTAACATCTTGAATTGTCACCACTAGCTGGCTGAGTGTCATGTGCTGAGGGCAGAATTCCAGTGTGACACCTGACACTTTGAGAATAATCACTGAAAATTCTTTATACAAACACATAAAGTGTTCCAGTACACTCTCTGAACATTTTTTATTCAAATTTCAAAAACATGTTGATCTTGTTCCATTTACATGGCCTTGTGCTGGTCACTGAAGAAATGCAAAGATGAATCCTTAATTTTACCTTAAAGGTTTTACATCTCTCTTTATTATTTCTTTGAGCCTGCTGAATGGGGAAGGGACAGGTGATACTTTGTTTTTTATTTATTAACTTTTATCAGAATATAGTTGATTTACAATGTTGTTTTAGTTTCTGCTGCACACCAAAGTGAAGCTGTTATACATATACATATATACACTATTTTTTAGATTATTTTCCCATATAAGTCATTACAGAGTATTGAGTAGATTTCCCTGTGCTATACAGTAGTTTCTTATTAGTTATCTATTTTAGATGTAGTAGTGTGTATATGTCAATCCTAATCTTCAAATTTATCCCTCCCCCGTTTTTTCCCTTGGAAACCATAAGTTTGTTTTCTGTATCTGTGACTCTATTTCCATTTTGTAAATAAGCTCATTTGTACCATTTTTTATTCCACATATAAGGAATACCATGTGATATTTGTCTTTCTGTCTGAGTTATATCACTCATTATGAAAATCTCTAGGTCCATCCAGTTTGCTGCAAATTTCATTATTTGTTCATTTTTATGGCTGAATAATATTCCATTGTACATATGTACTATATCTTTAACCATTCATCCATCAATGGATATTTAGGTTGCTTTCATGTCCTGACTATCGTAAATAGTACTGCAATGAACATTGGGGTGTATGTATTTTTTCAAATTATGGTTTTCTCCAGATATAGGCCCAGGAGGTGGATTGCTGGATTATATGGTAAGTCTATTTTTAGTTTTTAGTTTTTTTTAAGGAACCTCCATACCTCCAATGCAAAACCTCCAAAAAGGTTTTGCACAGGAAAGAAAACCATAAAATGAAAAGACAATCCACAGAATGGGAGTAAATGTTTGCAAATGAAGTGATCAAGAAGGAATTAATCTATAAAATGTACAAAGAGTTCACGCAGCTCAATATTAAAAAAAAAAAAAAGCAGACCACCGAATTGAAAAATGGGTGGAAGATCTAAATAGATATTTCTCCAAAGAAGACATACAAATGGCCAAAAAGCACATGAAAATATGCTCAACATCACTAATTATTAAAGAAATGCAAATCAAAACTATAATGAGGTATCCCTTCACACTGGTCAGAATGGCCATCATCAAAAAACCTACAAACAATAAATGCTGGAGAGGGTGTGGAGAAAATGGAACCCTCCTACAGAGTTGGCGAGAATATGAATTGGTAGAGGTGATACTTTATCCATTAAATAGATGATAAAACTCACATTTTTTAAATTTATGCATTTTTTTTTCAATTTTGGTTTGTTTACATAGTTAAAAGTTAAGAAAAAATGTTCTTATTTATTGTTTGTTTGTTTCTTTTCCTTACTTTCATTGGAGTATAATTGCTTTACAACATTGCCTTAGTTTCCACTGTACAATAAAGTGAATCAGCTATATGTATACATATATCCTCTCCCTCTTGGACGTCCCTGCTCCCTCATCCTACCCAACTAGGTCATCAAAGAGTACCGAACTGTGCTCCTTTTGCTACACAGCAGGTTCCCACTAGCTATCTATTTTACACATGGTAGTGTATTTACATCAAACCTAATCTCCCAATTCATCCCACCCTCCCCTTCCCCCTCACGTCCACACATCTCTTCTCTACATCTGAGTTTCTATTCCTTCCAATGCAAAAAGTTCATCTATATCATTCTTTTATATAACACATATAAGTGTTAATATACAATATTTGTTTTTCTCTTTCTGGTTTACTTCACTCTGTATTACAGACTCTAGGTCCATCCTCATCTCTACAAAAGACCCGATTTCATTTCTTTTTATGACTGAGTAATATTCCATTATATATATGTAACGCATCTTCTTTATCCATTCATCTTTTGATGGATATTTAGGTTGCTTCCATGTCCTGGATATTGTAAATAGTGCTGAAATGAACACTGGGGTACATGTGTTTTTTTGAATCATGGATTTCTCAGGGTCTATGCCCAGAAATGAGATTGCTGGGTCATATGGTAATTCTATTTTTAGTTTTTTTAAGGAAACTCCATATTGTTCTCCACAGTAGCTCTGTCAATTTACACTCTCACCAACAGTGCAAGAGGGTTCCCTTTTCTTGACACCCTCTCCTGCATTTATTGTTTGTAGATTTTTTACTGATGGCCATTCTGACTGGTGTGAGCTGATAACTCATTGTAGTTTTGATTTGCATTTCTCTAATAATTAGTGATGCTGAGCATATTTTCATCTGCCTCTTGGCCATCTATATGTCTTCTTTGGTGAAATGTCTATTTAGGTCTTCCACCCAGTTTTGATTGTTATTTTTTTTTTTTGAACTGCATGAGCTATTTGTATATTTTGGAAATTAGTCCTTTCTCCATTGCTTCATTTGCAAATATTTTCTCCCATTTTGTGGGTGGTCTTTTCATCTTCTTTATGGTTTCCTTTGATGTACAAATCTTTTAAGTTTAACAAGGCCCTATTTGTTTATTTTTATCTTTATTTTCATTACTGTAGGATGTGGGTTATAAAAGATCTTTTTGTGATTTATGTCAAAGAGTGTTTTTCCTATGTTTTCCTCTAAGAGTTTTATAGCTTCTGGTCTTACATTTAGGTCTTTAATTCATTTTGAGTTTATTTTCATCTATGGGTTAGGTAGTGTTCTAATTTCATTGTTTTACATGTAGCTGTCCAGTTTTCCCAGCACAATTTAATGAAGAGGCTCTCTTTTCTCCATTGTATATTCTTGTCTTTTATTTTTTTTGTCATAGTTTGGATGACCATAAGAGTGTGGGTTTATCACAGGGCTTTCTATACTGTACCATTGATCAATATTTCTGCTTTTATGCCAGTACCATACTGTCTTGATAACTGTAGCTTTGTAGCATAGGCTGATCAGGGAGCCTGATTCCTCCATCTCCAGTTTTCTTTCTCAACATTACTTTGGCTATTCAGGGTTTTTTGTGTTTCCATACAAATTGTATAATTTTTTGTTGTAATTCTGTGAAAAATGCCATTAGTAATTAGATAGGGATTGCATTGAACCTGTAGATTGCTTTGGGTAGTATAGTCATTTTCACAATATTCTTTCTTCCAATCCAGGAGCATGGTATATCTCTCCATCTGTTTGTGTCATCTTTGATTACTTTCTTAAGTGTTTTATAGTTTTCTGAGTACAGGTCTTTGCTTTCTTAGATCAGTTTATTCCTAGGTATTTTATTCTTTTTGTTTCAATGGTAAATGTTTTTTTTTTCCCCTTAATTTGTCTTTCTGATATTTCATTGTTAGTGTATAGAAATTGAAAGAGATTTCTATGTATTAATTTTATATCCTGCAACCTTACAAAATTCATTATTTCCAGTAGTTTTCTGGTGGCATCTTTAGGATTTTCTATGTATAGTATCATGTCGTCTGCAAACAGTGACAGTGTTACTTCTTTTTTTTCCAGTTTGGATTCATTTTATTTCTTTTTCTTCTCTGATTCCCGTGGTTAGGACTTCCAATACTCTGTTGAATAATAGTGGCAAGAGTGGACATCCTTGTTTTGTTCCTGATCTTAGAAGAAATGCTTTCAGTTTTTCACCATTGTGAATGATGTTTGCTGTGGGTTTGTCCTATATGACCTTTATTATGTTGAGATCAGTTCCCTCTGTGCCCATTTTCTGGAGAGTTTTTATCATAAATGGGTTTTGAATTTTGCCAAAATCTTTTCCCGCATCTACTGAGATGATCTTATGGTTTTTATTATTTAATTTGTTAATATGGTGTATCACACTGATTGATTTGTGTATATTGAAGAATTCTTGCATCCCTGGGGTAAATTTCAGTTGATCATGTTGTATGATCTTTTTAATGTGTTACTGGATTATTTTTGCTAGTATTTTATTGACGATTTTTATGTCTATGTTCATAAGTGATATTGGTCTGTAATATTCTTTTTTTTTGTGATATCTTTGTCTGATTTTGCTATCAGGGTGATGTTGGCCTCATAGCAATAGTTTGGGAGTATTCCTCCCTTATGTGATTTTTTGGAAGAGTTTGAGAAGGATAGGTGTTACCTCTTCTCTAAATGTTTGATCAAAATCACCTGTGAAGCCATCTGGTCCTGGACTTTTGTTTGTTGGAAGGTTTTAAATTACAGTTTCAATTTCATTACTTGTGAAATTGAAACTGTAATTTATTATTCATTACTTGTGAAATTGAAACTGTCTGTTTATATTTTCTAAATCTTCCCGTTTCAGTCTTGGAAAGTTGTACTTTTCCAAGAATTTGTTCATTTCTTCTGGGTTGTCCAATATATTGGCATATAGTTGTTTGTAGTAGTCTCTTATGATCATTCATATTTCTGTGGGTCAGTTGTAATTTCTCTCTTTTCATTTCTAATTTTACTGGTCTGAGTCCTCTCCCTTTTTTCTTGAGGAGTCTGGCGAAAAGTTTATCAAATTTGTTTATCTCTCAGGGAACCAACTTTTAGTTTTATTGATCTTTGCTACTGTTTTCTGTGTTTCTATTTCAATTATTTCTGTCCTGATGTTTGTAATTTCTTTCCTTCTACTAACTTTGGTTATTTTCTTTTGTTGTTGTTCTATTTGCTTTAGTTGTAAGGTTCAATTGCTTATTTGGGATTTTTCTTGTTTCTTGAGGTGAGATTGAATTACTCTAAACTTCCTTTTTAGAACTTCTTTTGCTGTGCCCCATAGGTTTTGGGTCATTGTGCTTTGGGTCCTTTATTTTCTAGGTATTTTTTAAATTTCTCCTTTGATTTCCTCAATGATCTCTTGGTTATTTAGCAGCACACTCTTTAGCCTCCATCTGATTCTGTTTTTTACAGTTTATTTTCCTGTAATTGATTTCTAATCTCATAGTGTTCTGTTTGGAAAAAGATGTTTGATACAATTTCAATTTTCTTAAATTTTCTTGGGACCCAAGATGTGCTCTATCCTGGAGTTCTTCTGTTTGCACTTGAGAAGAAATTGTATTCTTCCACTTTTGGGTGGAATGTCCTTTAAATATCAATTAAATCTATCTGGTCTATTGTGTCACTTAAAACTGTGTTTACTTATTTATTTTCTCTGGATGATCTGTCCTTTGGTGTAACTGGGATACTAAAGTCCTCCACTATTTTTGTGTTACTATTGATTTCCCCTTTTATGGCTGTTAGCATTTGCCTTACGTACTGAGGTGCTCCTATTAAATTTATTTAACAATTTATTAAATTTATTTTAACAATTAAAAATAAATATTTACAACTGTTATGTTCTCAGATTGATCTCTTGATCATTATGTGGTGTCCTTCCTTATCTCTTGTAACAGTATTTTTTTCAAAGCCTATTTTATCTGATATGACTATTGCTACCCCACCTTTCTTTTGATTTCCATTTGCATGGAATATCTTTTTTTCCATTCCATTCTTACAGTCTGTATGTTTCCCAGGTCTGAAGTGGGTCTCTTGTTGACAGCATATATATGGGTCTTGTTTTTGTATCCATTCAGCCAGTCTATGTCTTTTGGTTGGAGCATTTAATCCATTCACATTTAAGATAATTATCAGTATGTATGTTTCTATTGCCATTTTCTTAATTGTTTTGGGTGGGTTTCTCCCATCCCATTGATCCCTTAAACATGAGTCAACACCTCATGATGTGAGAATGCCTTTCCTCCCCCAGCCACCCCTCAGGGGTACTGGTCCCATCCTTCCTCCACTTCTCCTCTCCGTCCCCCCCCACCCACTTCCTACCTGCTCACTCAGGGATTCCTCCCATCCCATTGCCGGCATGTGGTCCTACACCAGTACCTGGTAGGTGCCCTAGTTGTGCAGAGACATGAACTCCACATCCTCCTACGCCACCATCTTGGCTCCACCCCCAAGAAACTGTTTAAATGAGAGAAGATATTAGTTTCCCAGTTAGCATTCCAACTCTTTGTGGTTGCTTTGGGGTCCAGGTGCTTTTATGGGGAGTAGGCACTCAATAGATGTCTATTGAATGAAAGATTCTTTAAATTCTTTAGTATTTTATAATTTTCAAAAGTTTCACATGCATGATTTCATATAATCTCATAATAACCCTTTTCTTCTCTCTACCCTTATATTGCCTCTCCCCATACCCAATGGTTTGTTCTCTATATCTGTGAGTCTGTTTCTTTTTTGTTTTGTTCACTAGTTTGTTGTATTTTTTAGTTTCCATATATAAGTGGTATCATACAGTATTTGTCTTTCTCTGTCTGACCTATTTCACTTAATGCCCTCCAAGCCCATCCATGTTGCTGCAAGTGACAATAATTATTATCTTTTCTTTTGATGAGTAGTATTATCTTGTGTGTGTGTATATATATATATATATATATATATATATATATACACACACACACACACATATATATGTATGTATGTATATATATATATATATATATTGTTCATGGATACTCTGGTTACTTCCGTATCTTGACAATTTTAAATAATGTTGCTACGAACAATGGGGTGCTTGTATCTTTTGGAATTAGTGTTACATTTTTTTTTCAGGTATATACCCAGTAGTGGAATTGCTGTGTCCTATAGTAGTTCTGTTTTAGTTTTGAGAAATCTCTATACTGTTTGCCACAGTGGCTGCACCAATTTACATTCCCACCAACAGTGTACTAGGTTTCACATTTCTCCACATAATAAGTTGAAGAACAACAAAACACAAAAAGTACAAGCAAATTCCAATACCAAAAGTACAGATTCCGAAATGAATGAATGACAAACAAAAGCCAGTGAACCAATCCACAAATCAGAGTCCAACAACAATCCCCAGCTCTAACAGGGTACCCCAATCAAATGAACAAATTGGCTTTTTTCTTAAAGTAAAATCCTGACTTGAGAGGGAAAAATGTTCCCCATTGTACACACCAGATCAACTTACCCTACTGCGTAGAATGCATAGACTCCCAAAGCTCCATCGGCCAAGCACTGGGGCAGCTGGTACCGCTTCAGGCAATTTTGAAGGGAAGATACTCAGGAGAAGTGGTCCCAGCAGCTGCTAGGGCCTTACACGAAAATTCCCCATGCAGGGCCAGCTGGCCACAAGCAGCAAAGTTCCTGGCAGGCTCGCCAAAATTAGTTTCTGAGCCCAAGCTTACTCTGCTTGCAGCAAAACAGGTTTATAAATCAAAGATGTATTGTTGGGGCAAGGAAGAACGCCTTTCATTGGAAAGCTAGCAAACTGAGAAGATGGCAGACTAGTGTCTAAAAGAAGCATCTTATCCCAGTCCGAATTCAGGCTGCTTATATACAGAGGAAGAGGAGTGGGAGGGACCCACTGAAGCACCAACCAATGGCTGAATGGGGCTGCTATAGGTGGCACCTGTTTGCCCCAATTACAATAATACATTAATTGAGAGAAAGTGCTTAGAAACTTTAGAGCAATTTTCCAAAGTGTATGTGTGTGTATATATATATATATATATATATATATATATATATATATATATATATGTTTTACTGTATTTTACCAAAGTTTTGGTTTGTGATGAATGGGAAGAACTGGCACTTCATCAGAGATAATTTAAGAAGCACAGCTCTAGAAGGTTATTGAGCATAATCAAGGGCATTATTCAGCTATTCATACATTAGACAGACTCCAGAACAATATATAATTGCTTAAAAGTAGACATGGAGATCACCTTACTTCCCAAAGGTACATCAGAAATACATCTACATGTGGAAAAACTCCTACAGAACACCTACTGAACGCTGGCAGAAGACCTCAGACACCCCAAAAGGCAAAAAACTCCCCACGTACCTGGCTAGGGCAAAAGAAAAAAGAATAAAGAGAGACAAAATAATAGGGATGGGACCTGCACCAGTGGGAGGGAGCCGTGAAGGAGGAAAGGTTTCCACACACTAGAAACCCCTTTGCGGGCAGAGACTGGGGGTGGCAGGGGGGGGGAGCTTCAAAGCTGTGGAGGAGAGCACAGCAACAGGGGTGCAGAGGGCAAAAAGGAGACATTTCCACAGAGAGGATTGGTGCCGACAAGCACTCACCAGCCTGAGAGGCTTGTCTGCTCACCCACCGGGGTAGGCGGGACTGGGAGCAGTGGATCAGGCTACAGTCAGAGTGCAGGAAGAGGAATGGTGGTGTGAACACATCCTGAAGGGGCTAGTGTACCGTGGATAGCTGGGAGGGAGTCCAGTAAAAAGTCTGGACCTGCCGAATAAGCAAGAGACTTTTTCTTCCCTCTTTGTTTCCTGGTGAGTGAGGAGAGGGGATTAAGAGTGTTGCTTAAAGGAGCTCCAGAGATGGGCATGAGCTGCGGCTAACAGCGCGGACCCCAGAGATGGGTGTGAGATGTTAAGGATGCAGCTACTGCCATGAAGAATCCTGTGCATGAACACAGGTCACTCTCCCTACCTCCCTTCCGGGGAGCCTGTGCAGCCTGCCACTGCCACGCTCCTGGGATCCAGGGACAACTTCCCTGGGAGAACACACAGTGTGCCTCAGGCTGGTGCAACGTCATGCACGCCTCTGCTGCCGCAGGCTCACCCGGCACTCTATACCTCACCCTCCCTCTGGCCTGAGTGAGCCAGAGCCCCGGAATCAGGGGCTCCTTTAACCACATGCTGTCTGAGCAAAGAACAGACACCCTCTGGCGACCTACACCCAAGGTTGGGCCAAACCCAAAGATGAACACTTGGAGCTGTGTGAACAAAGAAGAGAAAGGGAAATCTCTCCCAGCAGCCTCAGGAGCAGCGGATTAAATCTGCACAATTAACTTGATGGACCCTGCATCTGTAGAATACCTGAATAGACAACATCCCAAATTGAGTAGGTGGACTTTGAGAGCAAGATTTATTTTTCCCCCTTTTCCACTTTTTGTGAGTGTGTATGTGTATGCTTTTGAGTGAGATTTTGTCTGTATAGATTTGCTTTCACCATTTGCCCTAGGGGTCTATCCTTCCTTTTTTTGTTGTTGTTGTTTACTTAAAATTTTTTTCTAAATAATTTCTTTTTTATTTTCATAACTTTATTTTATTTTACATTCTTTTATTTTATTTTATCCTTTTCTTTCTTTCTTTCTTTCTTTCTTTCTTTCTTTCTTTCTACTTTTCTCCCTTTTATTCTGAGTGATGTGGATGAAAGGCTCTTGTTGCTGCAGCCAGGAGTCAGTGCTGTGACTCTGAAGTGGGAGAGCCAACTTCAGGACACTGGTCCACAAGAGATCTCCCAGCTCCATATAATTGCAAATGGCAAAAATCTCCCAGAGATCTCCATCTCAACACCAACACCCAGCTTCACTCAATGACCAGCAAACTACAGTGCTGGACAACCTATGCCAAACAACTAGGAAGACAAGAACACAACCCCACCCATTAGCAGAGAGGCTGCCTAAAATCATAATAAGGCCACAAACACCGAAAAACACACCACCAGATGTGGACCTGCCCACCAGAAAGACAAGATCCAGGCTCACCAACCAAAACACAGACACTTGTCCCCTAAACCAGGAAGCCTACACAACCGAATGAACCAACTTTAGCCACTGGGGACAGACACCAAAAACAACAGAAACTACGAACCTGCAGCCTGCAAAAAGGAGACCCCAAACACAGTAAGATAAGCAAAATAAGAGAGAAAAACACACGGCAGATGAAGGAACAAGGTCAAAACCCACCAGACCTAACAAATGAAGAGGTAATAGGCAGTCTACCTGAAAAAGAATTCAGAATAATGATAGTAAAGATGATCCAAAATCTTGGAAATAGAGTAGACAAAATGTAAGAACCAGTTAACAAGGACCTAGAGGAACTAAAGGTGAAACAAAAAATGATGAACAGCAAAATAAATGAAATTAAAAATACTCTAGAAAGGATCAATAGCAGAGGCAGAGAATAACTGAGGCAGAAGAACGGAAAAGTGACCTGGAAGATAAAATAGTGGAAATAACTACTGCTGAGCAGAATAAAGAAAAAAAAAATGAAAAAAACTAAGGACAGTCTCAGACAACTCTGGGAAAACATTAAACACAGCAACATTCGAATTATAGGGTTTCCAGAAGAAGAAGAGAAAAAGAAAAGGAGTGAGAAAATATCTGAAAAGATTACGGTTGAAAATGTCCCTAATATGGGAAAGGAAATAGTTAATCAAGCACAGGAAGCACAGAGAGTCCCATACAGGACAAATCCAAGGAGAAACATGCCAAGACACATATTAATCAAACTGTCAAAAATTAAATACAAAGAAAACATATTAAAAGCAGCAAGGGAAAAACAACAAATAACACACAAGGGAATCCCCATAAGGTTAACAACTGATCTTTCAGCAGAAACTCTGCAAGACAGAAGGGACAGGCAGGACATATTTAAAGTGATGAAGGAAAAAAACCTACAACCAAGATTACTCTACCCAGCAAGGATCTCATTCAGATTTGATAGAGAAATTAAAACTTTTACAGACAAGCAAAAGGTGAGAGAGTTCAGCACTACCAAACCAGCTTTACAACAAATGCTAAAGGATATTCTCTAGGCAAGAGACACAGGAGAAGGAAGAGACCTACAAACCCAAAACTATTAAGAAAATGGGAATAGGAACATACATATCAATAATTACCTTAAACGAAAATGAATTAAATGCACCCACCCAAAGACAGAGACTGGCTGAATGGATAAAAAAACAAGACCCATATTTATGCTGTCTACAAGAGGGACACTTCAGACCTAGGTAAACATACAGACTGAAAGTGAGGGGATGGAAAAAGGTATTCTATGTAAATGGAAACCAATAGAAACCTGGAGTAGCAATTCTCATATCAGACAAAATACATTTTAAAATAAAGACCATTAGAAGAGACAAAGAGGACACTACATAATGTTCAAGGAATCGATCCAAGAAGAAGATATAACAATTGTAAATATTTATGCATCTAACATAGGAGCACCTCAATACATAAGGCAAATACAAACAGCCATATAAGGGGAAATCGATAGTAACACACTCATAGTAGGGGACTTCAACACCCCATTTTACCAATGGACAGATCATCCAAAATGAAAATAAATAAAGAAACACAAGCTTTAAATGATACATTAAACAAGATGAACTTAATTGATATTTATAGGATATTCCATCCAAAAACAGCAGAATACACATTTTCCTCAAGTGCTCATGGAATTCTCCAGCATAGAACATACCTTGGGTCACAAATCAAGCCTTGGCAATTTGAAGAAATTTGAAACTGTATCAAGTATCTTTTGCGACAACTGTATCAAGTATCTTGTCCGACAACAAAACTGTATCAAGTATCTTTTCCTGATATCAATTACAGGAAAAGATCTGTAAAAAATACAAACAGATGGAGGCTAAACAATACACTACTTAATAACGAAGTGATCACTGAAGAAATCAAAGAGGAAATAAAAAAATACATAGAAACAAATGACAATGGAGACAGGACAAACCAAATCATATGGGATGCAGCAAAAGCACTTCTAAGAGGGAAGTTTATAGCAATACATTCCTACCTTAAGAAACAGGAAATATCTCGAAAACACAACTTTCCCTTGCACCTAAAGCAATTAGAGAAAGAAGAACAAAACAACCCAAAAGTTAGCAGAAGGAAAGAAATCATAAAGATCAGATCAGAAATAAATGAAAAAGAAATGAAGGAAATGATAACAAATATCAATAAAACTAAAAGTTGGTTCTTTCAGAAGATAAACAAAATTGATAAACCATTTGCCAGAGTTATCAAGATAAAAATGGAGAAGACTCAAATCAGTGCAATTAGAAATGAAAAAGGAGAAGTAACAACTGACACTGCAGAAATACAAAAGATCATGAGAGATTACTACAAACAACCCTATGCCAATAAAATGGACAACCTGGAAGAAATGGACAAATTCCTAGAAATGCACAACCTGCCAAGACTGAAACAGGAAGAAATACAAAATATGAACAGACCAAGCACAAGCACTGAAATTGAAACTGTGATTAAAAATCTTCCAACAAACAAAGGCCCAGGACCAGATGGCTTCACAGGCCAATTCTACCAAACATTTAGAGAGGAGCTAACACCTTTCCTTCTCAAACTCTTCAAAAATATAGCAGAGAGAGGAACACTCCCAAACTCATTCTACGAGGCCACCATCACCCTTAAGCCAACACCAGACAAGGATGTCACAAAGAAAGAAAAGTACAGGCCAATATCACTGATGAACATAGATGCAAAAATCCTTAAAAAAATACTAGCAAACAGAATGCAACAGCACATTAAAAGGATCATACACCATGATCAAGTGGGGTTTATTCCAGGAATGCAAGGATTCTTCAATATACGCAAATCAATCAATGTGATACTCCAGATTAAAAAATTGAAGCAGAAAAAACATATGATCATCTCAATAGATGCAGAGAAAATGTTTCGACAAAATTCAACACCCATTTATGATAAAAACCCTGCAGAAAGTAGGCATAGAGGGAACTTTCCTCAACATAATAAAGGCCATATATGACAAACCCACAGCCAATATTGTCGTCAATGGTGGAAACATTGAAACCATTTCCACTAAGAGCAGGAACAAGACATGTTTGCCCACTCTCACCACTGTTATTCAACACAGTTTTAGAAGTTTTAGCCACAGCAATCAGAGAAGAAAAGGAAATAAAAGGAATCCAAATCGGAAAAGAAGAAGTAAAGCTGTCACTGTTTGCAGATGACATCATACTATACATAGAGAATCCTAAAGATGCTACCAGAAATCTACTAGAGCTAATCAATGAATTTGTTAAAGTAGCAGGATACAAAATTAATGCACAGAAATCTCTGGCATTCCTATACACTAATGATAAAAAATCTGAAAGTGAAATTAAGAAAACACTCCCATTTACCGCTGCAACAAATAGAATAGAATATCTAGGAATAAACCTACTTAAGGAGACAAGAGACCTGTATGCAGAAAATTATAGGACAGTGATGAAAGAAATTAAGGATCATACAAATAAATGCAGAGATATACCATGTTCTTGGATTGGAAGAATCAACCTTATGAAAATGTTTCTACTACCCAAAGCAATCTGCTGATTCAATGCAATCCCTATCAAACTACCACTGGCATTTTTCACAGGAGCAGAACAAAAATTTTCACAATTTTTATGGAAACACAAAAGACCCTGAATAGCTAAAGCAACCTTGAGAATGAAAAATGGAGCTGGAGGAATCAGGCTCCCTGACTTCAGACTATACTACAAAGCTACAGTAATCAAGACAATATGGTACTGGCACAAAAACAGAAGTATAGATCAATGGAACAGGATAGAAAGCCCAGAGATAAACCCACGCACGTATGGTCACCTTATCTTTGATAATGGAGGCCAGAATGTACAGTGGAGAAAAGAGAGCCTCTTCCATAAGTGGTGCTGGGAATACTGGAAAGGTGCATGTAAAATTATAAGATTAGATCACTCCCTATCACCATACCAAAAATAAGTTCAAAATGGATTAAAGACCTAAATGTTAGGCCAGAGAATATCAAACTCTTAGAGGAAAACATAAGCAGAACACTCTATGACATAAATCACAGCAAGATCCTTTTTGTCCCACTTCCTAGAGAAAAGGAAATAAAAACAAAACAAAACAAAAAACCAAATGGGACCTAATGAAACTGCAAAGCTTTTGCACAGCAAAGGAAACCATAAACAAGACCAAAAGACAACCCTCAGAATGGGAGAAAATATTTGAAAATTAAGCAACTGACAAAGGATTAATCTTCAAAATTTATAAACAGCTCATGCAGCTCAATAACAAATAAACAAACAACCCAATCCAAAAGTGGGCAGAAGACCTAAACAGACATTTCACCAAAGAAGATATACAGACTACCAACAAACACATGAAAGAATGCTCAACATCATTAATCATTAGAGAAATGCAAATCAAAACTACAATGAGATATCATCTCACACCGGTCAGAATGGTTATCATCAAAAAATCTAGAAACAATAAATGATATAGATGGTGTGGAGAAAAGGGAACACTGTTGAACTGTTGGTGAGAATGTGAATTGGTACAGCCACTATGGAGAACAGTATGGAGTTTCCGTAAAAAACTACAAATAAAACTACCATATGACCCAGCAATCCCACTACTGGGCATATATCCTGAGAAAACCATAATTCGAAAAGGGTCATGTACCAAAATGTTCATTGCAGCTCTATTTACAATAGCCAGGAGATGGAAGCAACCTAAGTGTCCATCATCGGATGAATGGATAAAGAAGGTGTGGCACATATATACAATGGAATATTACTCAGCCATAAAAAGAAACGGAATTGAGTTATTTGTAGTGAGGTGCATGGACCTGGAGTCTGTCATACAGAGTGAAGTAAGTCAGAAAGAGAAAGTCAAATACCATATGCTGAAAAATATATATGGAATCTAAGAAAAAAAATGTCATGAAGATCCTAGGGGTAAGTTGGGAATAAAGACACACACCTACTAGAGAATGGGCTTGAGGATATGGGAAGGGGGAACCATAAGCTGTGACAAAGTGCGTGTGTGGCATGGCCATATATACACTACCAAACCAAACCCTGTGCCGCATAGCACAGGGAGATCAGCTTGGTGCTTTGTGACCACCTAGAGGGGTGGGGTGGGATAGGGAGGGTGGGCTGGAGGGAGATAGAAGAGGGAAGAGATATGGGAACATATGTATATGTATAACTGATTCACTTTGTTATAAAGCAGAAACTAACACACCATTGTAAAGCAATTATACTCCAATAAAGATGTAAAAAAAAATTTTTTTAAAGTGTCAGTCATGAAGCACCAAAAAAATAAAATAAAATAAAATAACTTGAAAAATGGTCACAGGTTTTAGGAGACTGAGTCCTGACAACTAAAAGCAACACAGTACCATGGATTGTATACTAGAATTGAAAAAGGATATTATTGCAGGAACTGGTGAACTTTGAGTGAAGTCTATTTTTTCCTTCATGACATTGTACCAATGTTAATATCTTAGTTGCAATAAATGTACCATGTTTATGTAAGGTGTTAACATTAGATGATATTGTGAAGTATACTTGGGATCTCTCTGCACTATCTCTGTAAATATTTTAAAAGTTGTTAAAAAAAGGTTTTTTCTTCTGCATATGTATTATAATATATAGCTCATTAAATGTATTAAATATCACTTTTTCCCTAAAAGGGTAAAACATACAATTCCTTGTCAAAGATACAATTCCACTCCATGTCTCATTTGTTATTGTCTCAGAGTACCTTATTTATATCACTTCCCCATGCTAATAATGCCTATTGGAGAAAATGACAAACTGTGGTTCCTCAAACCTATTTCTTGTTAGCCATAAGTAAAATTAGAAAGTTATAGGAGTCCCAGCTTTATTATATGTATGACTTCATTTTTCTAAAATTTTCCTACATAGTTTAGCCTCCTGCCATCTTAAGATCATTCACTATCTCAAACCATGGTCAGAGTTAGATATATGTTTGTATTCTGATACCGAGGAGAAACACTGTGGAGTGTAAAGGCTGGATTCATATAATTTGTTCCTGTTTTATCACACTGTATAACATCCAGCTAGAATAAGCAGTTGGACTTCAGCATATTGAACAAAAACTGCAGTGAACTTGTTTGCACAGTTAAACTTGTGAGACACCTTGCAGTTTCAACTCTTAAAATGTATAATGTAATATCACTTGGAGTGACATGCTAAAAGTTCAAATTAGTTGACCCTGATATCCCACATCTTGGAATAACAAAGCAATAACAACAAACTAATAATTGTAAGCTTCAAAAAGAAGCCAACACAATCTTGCCAGTAAATTAAAAATATTGAATGAAATAGTCTATACATCCAAAGAAAAATGATTTAGTGAATTATGTATACTTAATAATAAAATAACATACAAACATTAAAAAAACTAATAAAGACTATAACTTTATTTTATTTATGATATGAAAAACAGAGAAGTTATAAATTACTACCTCAACTCTCTGAAATTAAAAAGTAAAAGTTAAACAAAATTAACTGAAGTAGTTCAAATAAGGACAGTCTTGCTCTGCTTTAGACTTGATATTTATAAAACTGAATTCACAGAGAGAGTTTGACTCCCATTGCAAAAATTTGAATTATTTTTGAACTCAACTTAAAAAATTTCCATGTTAAGTCCACATATGAACCTTATTCTATATTTTAATTCTAAATATGAAGTTTTGTCATTTTGTTAGATGTATTTCTACTTCTTATATATAGTCTTTATGAAAAATAATTTTACTACATCATTTAAATATATTGAATAAACATAAATACATTTACTTATTATATAGTCAACAATTAGTTATTCATATAAAATTAAAGGTTGAAATTTCTTATTCAGGTTTATTCAGACATGGACCAATTTAGTTGATTGTTAGATCTTTTTTCTTAAAATTATATTTTTTTCTACATAGATACTGGGCAAAGTGTGTGTTGTGATCAACCTCACTTTAGCGGACTTTGTGTGAGAAACCCTGGTTAAGATGAAAATAATTTGTTACCATGGAATCTCAGAAGTAAAAATAGTACCTGGTAAGCTGGTGCACTTAGCCATCATCTCAAAGAGAAAGATTTCAAGCAAGGTAGCATTAGAGTCAGGGATTTCGAGTCATTGTTTAAATCATATTAGTAGGAAGATTAATTGTGCTTCTCAAACTGCAATGCAGCTAAGTTTATATAAAATAAAAGAACTTCTAATACATATGAGACTGCGACCTGAGGAATTTCAATAATGGTAGTAAATAAGAAAACATCCATACTCACACATCATGTCTTTAAAATGTTTAGGATCTAGTAACTGTTTATTAAAAAGTTCAGAATAATTATTGATTACTTAAATATTGAAATTTAATGTTGAAATTGCCCACTAGATACAGTTTTAATTGAGTTTTTCATGAGGGTGATTGCAATTTCATATGACTTTTTGGGATTGCCAAGCATAGATGTTTTTAATGGTTTATTTACATTTAGCACAAGGAAAATTTCACAATAACCCATAATATAATATTATAATTTTAAAATTAAAGTATTATTAAACTTTGAACCTATTCACTACTGTTCATTAGATAGTATATAATTAGGCCCCATATATAATATTAACCATCAGTTTATATCTATAAATCATGACAAGTAGATAAAGTAAAAAAAACCAATAACATCTTATGAGAAAAATTTATTTTCATATCTAAATATCGTTTTACCTAGGAATGAAATCCTAGCAATGAAAAACCCTCTTCTTTAAAATAAAAGAAGAAAAGAAATAGTTCTAGCTACTTTTCTCAAAATTTTATATGTCATTTATAATTCCTTAATCAGGTTTGTATTTCTATTTAGTTTTCAAATTTTCAATTTTTCCATTCACAAAAGTGTTTGAATTTTTTTTTTTTTTTTTGGTCTATTTCAGAGCTAAAATTTTGAAATTCCTCTGGAGAAACATTTTTTCTGAGGAATTCCTTAATGACACACATAAAAAAATTAAACAGTTTAGGGGCTTCCCTGGTGGCGCAGTGGTTGAGAGTCTGCCTGCTGATGCAGGGGACATGGGTTTGTGCCCCAGTCCGGGAGGATCCCACATGCCGCGGAGTGGCTGGGCCCGTGAGCCATGGCCGCTAAGCCTGTGCATCTGGAGCCTATGTTCTGCAATGGGAGAGGCCACAACAGTTAGAGGCCTGCATACAACAGCAACAACAACAACAACAAAATTAAACATTTTAGATATTTTGGAAAAGCTGGAGGCTTTTATTTAAAAAAAAATGTTTTTAAATCATGCTTTGACCTTTGATTATATACCTAGTCTTGGGAACAACTGCCTGTGATGCTTACTGTATTCCTGTATTTAATATAATCACCTAAATGGTAGGGGTCACCTCAGTTTCTTTTCTTTTTTTCTTTAATTGTAGATATTTATATTTTTGAAATATAATTGTTATATGACATTGTTTTAGGTATACAACGCAATGATTTGATATATGTATATATTGCAAGATGATTATCACAGTAAGTTTAACATCATCCATCACCTCACATTAGTTACACCATTTTATTCTTGTGATGAGAACTTTAAAGAATTACCCTTTTAGCCCTTTTTAAATATATCATATAGCACTGTTAACTATAGTGTCCATACAGTACATTACATCCCAGAAATTACCGATCTTATAACTGAAAGTTTATACCTTTTACTGCCTACACTCATTTTGCGCACCCTCCACCACTCTCCCCTTGTCTCTGGCAACCACCAATCTGTTTTCTATATATGAGTTTGATTTTTTTTTGTAAATTCCACATCTTTTATTTTCAAACTGGCCATTTATTTAAACATCTGTTACTTAATCTTTTTCAAGTATTAAGAAATGTCTTAAAAGTTACTGCTAATTTCTTCTGTCCCTATGTTATCATCCTACACTGAGAATTGTACAAAATCTTTCTAAAATAATCTATTTTTCACTAAGGTGATTGCTTATAGATGGCTCACTCTCACAAAAAATAGAGGACCTGTACAGTTATTCTGCTGGGAAATCACAAAGCATAAAAATAAACTTGATACCACATTTTTATAGGTGTACTGGTTATTTTCCCAATAACTATCTGCATGACATTTTAAGTGTAAAAATGGGGCATATATTTTGAAATACACAATGTTTAAAATTAACGGCCTAACATATGGGTAACTGGGGAGATGAGGAAGGTGTTACTGATTTGTTATAAAATCATAATAAATCGCCTTTTCCTAGGTTTCTGCCAGGTCTATAGACAGCACTTTAGTAAATCTGTTTAGTTTGTTTATTTCTCATAAAGGAGCATTTAGCACTATTTGATATTCAAACTTCTGATACTAATTTTCTAATTTCACATATTTTCTTGGAAAATTTTGGAGAAAATTGGAAAAAAAATTTCTATTCACCAAAGGGTACGGGTGAATAAAAAGATACACAAAAAAAGAAGTGGTGGGAGAAGATGGATAAGAACCAAGGAAGATTATAGGGGAAAAAGAGAAGGAAGAGAGCAGAATAGTAATGATCATATGGAATATCTTATAGAACAACATTTGCTTTTCACCAGGACAATCTCTGATTTAAGTGACTGTAGTCTGTGAAATTTAAGTTATGGGATCACGATCACAGTGAAGCAGTTTAATGACCACTTACAAGTTAAAACCTTCTCAAGGGGGCTTCCCTGGTGGCACAGTGGTTGGGAATCCGCCTGCCAATGCAGGGGACACGGCTTAGAGCCCTGATCCAGGAAGATCTCACATGTTGCGGAGCAACTAAGCCTGTGCACCACAACTACTGGATCCCGTGCTCCACAAGAGAAGCTGCCACAATGAGAAGCCTGCACAAGGCAACGAAGAGCAGCCTCCGCTCTCCGCAACTATACAAACCTGGGTGCAGCAACAAAGACCCAACACAGCCAAAAATAAAAGTAAAAAACAAAACAAAAACCTTCACAAGGATTTTTCTATTCAGTTTGTAAAAAATTACCATGAATTTATTAATGGAAGGGAGTAGAACTAAATTGGCACCACCTGGATCTGTGTCAGAATTACCTGGAGTAGTTTAAAAATCATTTTAATACTTAAAAATACTTTCAAATTCATAAGTAAAAAAGTTTAACAAAATGTATGAATTAAAAAAAGATTGGTCTTGTAATTAGATCCCTAATGTGAGTGTAATATACCTGTATTTAGAATAGGGTCCATAAGTGATCCTTCTGCAACATGATCACCAAACATTTTCCTCAGGCATTTAATGCAGGTATTCTATTTGGAAAGTTGATTTATTTTATATATTAACATCACCAGTCTGTAGAACTAGACAATTTTCTGTGATGACATATCATTACCTAAACCTCATTGAATCGATTTTGTACTACAGGTAATTCTGGGTCTACTATAAACTTTTATCCATATGGGTGGAATCTATTTGCTCATTCATTTTTTCCAGACTCTAATTGAATATTTCCCTTGTAGTTCATTTGAAGGGTAGGGCTTTGATGGCATTTATTGTAGTTTTATAACTCAACTCTCTAAGGTTATTATAGAGGGAACTGGGGATATGGACAGTTATAACCTGGAAATATTTTTGCCTGTATGAATTTATTTCTGCACCTTATGCCAAGTCTACTATGTAAATGCCAGTTTGTTCCCTGCTTCTGGGTGAGTAAGTTACTTTGATTAGAAGGCAGGTTAAAATAAATCCCTCAACTCATAGGTGTTTTTAAAATTTTCCTTTTTGTTTCTAGGTCAATGCTTACTTTTCTTCAGATATTCACCTCTGCTCTGCATCTGCCGAACAGTCTTTCCTCCAGGACTCATCTCTCATATTTAAGGAGCTGAGTCAGAAAGAGAGAAAAAGCAAAGAGGAGTGGGGGGGTGGCCTGTCCACTGCAATTGCTCTTCCAGCCTCTCCATTCCTGATGGACCCTGTTTGTAAATACTTCAAGTTGCAGTCCAGGGAGCCATGTAAAATATCTTCCACTTATTTATCATAGCTTAAAGTATGTTCATGAGGGAAATATGTGGAGAACATCCTGCCTTTCTTATCTCTTTTGTTCAAGCTGTATTTTATTTTGTGGATATTGTGCAAAGCTTATCAAATGGTCATTCTCTAATTGGAGTTTAAATGAAGTTTTCTTTAGCTGTGCTTCCACTGCCATTTCTCTCAGAAGCTTTATCTAACATTAAAGAAGATTTGATGTCTGTAAGTCTGCATAACTTGGATTAAATTATACTGAGTTTTTGTTTGCTTTGTTTTACATATGGTTGTACACATAACTCCATATGCACAGAGAAGTCATTACTATTAAACAAGACACATAAAATGAGCACAGGTAACTAATAACTCAACTACCAGACAAACATCCAGTTAGTTATGAAGAACCTAAATTTATTAAACCAGAAAATATAAATCACTCATATGAATGGATAAACATGATGTGACACATATATACAATGGAATATTACTCAGCCATAAAAAGAAACAAAATTGACTTAGTTGTAGTGAGGTGGATGGACCTAGAGTCTGTCATACAGAGTGAAGTAAGTCAGAAAGAGAAAAACAAATATTGTATGTTAATCCATATATATGGAATCTAAAAAAAATTAGTTCTGATGAACCTAGCTGTAGGACAGGAATAAAGAGGTAGACATAGAGAATGGACTTGATGATAAAGGGTGGGAGGGCGAAGTAAGAGTAACATCGACATATATACACTACTGAATGTAAAAGAGTTGGCTGGTGGGAAGCAGAAGCATAGCACAGGGAGATCAACTCGGTGCTTTGTGATGACCTAGAGGGATGGGATAGGGAGGAGGGGAAGGAGGCTCAAGAGGGAGGGGATATGGGGACATGTGTATGCATATGGCTGTTTTGTTTTATTGTACAGCAGAAACTAACACAGTATTGTGAAGCAATTATACTCCTATATATATATATATATATATATATATATATATATATATATAGAGAGAGAGAGAGAGAGAGAGAGAGAGAGAGAGAGAGAGAGTTCTATTACTGTTATGGGCAATAGAGAGGAAAACTGAGTTCATAGGCAGTTCTGTATTACAATAAATGTAAGAAATGTTCAAACTTTGTAAATTTTATGAGAAATTACAAATGAGAAAAAGAAAAGATTTTCTTCTACTCCAAATACCTTAAAAAATAAATACTTCATTTGTGAGAAACTGCCCCTAGACATATTACATAGATTAATGAGCCTATGAAAATCATTTGGGAGCCTCATTTAGATACACTATCACAGTGTACAACTTTCTAGAATACTCAACACTCATCACAATAAGGACACTAGAGCACAAAGTACTAAAGAGTGTTTTAAATTTTCTTATTAGTTGAAAATATTTATTAAGTATTGTGCAAAGGCACTTTCTCCAGAAATTTCTGAAATACTTTTTAAAAAGTATTTGAGTGTCACATATTTAGAAGTGAGGAAATATCCTATTTCTTCTTATTTAGTAAGGATAAAACACACATACATTCTCTTTACTCATTTGATGTAACTATACTATTTGAAAAAATTGATTTTCATATATAAACACAACCAATCTGTTGAACTAGATAATTTTTATATTAATGTAGCTTTACATAAACCTCTCTAAATCTATCTTTTGCTATAGGTAATTTTGATTAAATAAATTTGACATATGCTTTAAAAGACTAAAGAGGCAAATTTGACTTAATCATTTCGGACATATATATATATATACACAAAGCAGCAAATTCAGACTACCAAATATGAGCACTAGACAGAAACAGAGAAAGCCCCCAGAATTAAGTGTGCATCTATCTGACCAATTTATATTCAGTATTTTCTCACTTCTACATTTTTATCCTTTAAAGAATCCTCCTTAGAGATCTACGGTCTACTATACCATTCATAAGATGCTGTCATGTTTTTAAAAACTAAAAAACATGGAAACCCTCAATTAAAATTATATTCTTCATGCCCTGAGGGATTTTTTATGCCAATTTTAAGTAAGTTAATTTATATTCAAAATTTAACTGACTTGTTTGAATAACTCTTGCTATTTTCTTTGTTCCAAAAATTACTATGTGCCCATAATTTTTACATAGCTTATGGTTAACAGTATTAGGCATGTTTAAAACACTTGTGCTATCAGACAAAATCCAATAAGTGTCACAGAGAGCTGTGAATGTTGTTTTCTGACTAAGATGATATGAGAAGGCTTTAGGGAGAAAGGAGCCATATGTCAGAGTTTTGAAGACTAGGTACACTTTGTAAAAACTCACATGGAGAGAAAGAACACTTTAAATAGTACGAATTTTTTAAAAGAAGACACGTTGTAGGAAAGTTAAGCATCTCTTGATGAACAGAATGTAGTAGTAAAGTTTGGAGACAGTGAACATTTTTTTGTAAAATGGTTGTAAACAAGGTAAGAAAATACATATGTAAGGGAAATGTATTGGGAAGCATCTGGAATGGAAGAGTAGAGGAAGACACAGCTGAAGTTCCTGTTGTTGTTTGGTTTTATTCATTTTTAATTGATGAATTCTTAACATTTAAGCTTTCATGTAAAGATTTTACTTTATTAATAAGTTGACTCACTCAAAACCAGAATTTCAATGACAGTAGAACTTGTTGCTCCCAAGAGAATGATACTTCCTTAATTTTTACTGTTCATTTAAAAATAACTTTTTACTGAAATACATTTTAATGTGGGTATCAGGAAAGCCCTAAAATCATGAGTGCACAGCTGAATGAACCTTTATCAACACACCTACGGAATCACAGCACAGATGAAGAAGCAGAATATTTCCAAAACCCAGTACTCTCCTCATTCTCCTTTAGTTGCTGTATATCTCACAAAGGTGATTGGTAACCTGACTTCTATCATGATAGATTATTTTTGTCTGTTTATAAACATTTTATAAATGGAATCATAGTGTGCACTATTTAATATCTGGCTTCTTTAACTCAACAGTAGGCTTTTAATATTCATGTCATGTGTAACAAAATTTCTTTCTTATTTATTGCCATATAGTGTCCCATGGTCCCTCTAAGAAAAAAACACAATACATATAATTATCCATTATACTGTTGGTGGTTATTTAAGCTGTCTCCTGTTTGGGGGTACCATAAGTAATGTAGGAATGAACAGTCTCTGTTATGGAATGAATTACACCCCCACAAATTTATATGTTAAAGCCTTAATCCCCAAAGTGATCATATTTGGAGATAGGCCTTTTAGGGGAGGTAATTAAGTTTAAATAAGGCCTAAGAGTGGGGCTCTAATTTCATGGGTTAGTATCCTAGAAGAAGAGAAAGAAGTACCAGAGATCTCCCTTTCTCTCTGCCTCAGTGCAAACACAGAAAAAAAAGGCCACTTGTGGACACAGCAAGAAGGTGGGTATGTACAAGCCAGGAAGAGAGACTTCATTAGAAACCAAACTTGGCACCTTGATCTTGGACTCTGGCCTCTATAAGTGTCAGAAAATAAATATCTGTTGTTTAAGCCACCTAGTCTGTGGTATTTTGTTATGGCAACTCAATTAGTATAATAAGCTCTCATACATAAATACCATAAAATTCTGTGTTCCTATTAATATAGAGGTTTTGCAAATTTTTCATTCGTTTGTTTGTTTGTTTGTTTGTTTGACTGCATTGTGTCTTCATTGCTGTGCTCAGGCTTTCTCTAGTTGTGTCAAGCGGGCTTTCTCTAGTTGCATTGAGCAGTGGCTACTCTTCATTGTGGTGCACAGGCTTCTCATTGCTGTGGCTTTTCTTTGTTGCAGAGAACAGGCTCTAGGTGCATGGGCTTCAGCAGCTGTGGCACGTGGGCTCAGTAGTTGTGGCTTGCAGGCTCTAGAGCGCAGGTTCAGTAGCTGTGGCACATGGACTTAGTTGCTCCACGGCATGTGTGGACCAGGGCTCGAACCTGTGTCCCCTGCATTGGCAGGTGGATTCTTAACCACTGTACCACCAGGGAAGTCCATTTTCATTAGTTTTATTCCTAGGTAAATGAAACTTTCTGCATCTACTAAAATGCTATCAATTACTTTGTAATTTTCATTGTCAACATATAAAATATTTTAAGTTGGCCTGGTATACTGTTCTCTGTAAATTTTAACTTTTTACCTGTAACAGTTTATTTCTACATTATCTTCGATTTTCTATATACACATTAAGTCATCTCCAAATAGGCAGTGTTTCATTTCTCTTTCTCCAATTCTTATAATTTATATTATCTTGCCTTATTATACAAGTAATATTTCTAGTAATATGATAAATAGAAGTGATAAGAGTAAACACACTTCTTTTATTCCTGATCTCAAGATTGAACACTTTCAATCTTTCACTGTTAAGTGTGATGTTTAGTGGAGGTACTTTAAAAATACGGTTGACTCTTAAACAACATGGGTTCAAACTATGAGGGTTCACTTATACACTGATTTTTTTTTCAAAAGTAAACACTACAGCACTACTTGATCTGAGGTTGGTTGAGTCCTTGGAAGCAGAACTGTAAGTTATGGAAGACCAACTGTAAGTTATAATCAGATTTTCAACTGTGCAAACGGTTGGCACCCATAACCCTCATGTTGTTAAAGGGTCAACTGTACTCTTTAACTAATTAAGATAGTCTTTTACCATTTGTAGTTTACTAAGATGCACTTTCTTATATTTATCAAATGATAAAATGCATCTACTAAGAGTATGACTTTTTTCTGTTCCTTTGTATCAGTCAGGATTTGATTAGAGAAGCATGTCACTAGTAGTGATTTCAAATAAGGAGATTATTATTTGAATTTGACCTTAGATAATTGTGGTAATTAAATAAACAGCTCATGCAATTTTGTTGACTTGGAGTCTGGTACAGCACAAGGTAGCATCTGCACCAGCAGCACAGACAGTTAGGAAGGAAGATGAATGGGAGGTAGAGAAGACCGAGGACAAACTGGAATCCATGAAGAGAAGCTCAAATTCACAAAGGTAAATTGAAACCCATTGGTCTCACCACATCTAAGCTTCCAACTTCAATGATCTGAGTGATCTGCCGGAGAAAATGGTATTATTTCATCTAATCCAGTAGTGAGAGCAACAGAAAATAATGACCTAGAGGAAGCTGGAGGAACTACTATCACGTACCAACAATGTGAGCCAGTTGATTGATGATAGCATGCATGAGTTGCAACAGTGCCTGAACTTACTCTGACTCCCCAGCATAAAAATGGCAGCTGTTTATTTTTCACCTTCCAAATATTGTATACCTTTCTCTTGTAACCAACCCTAGACAAGCAACATTTGAAGAAGGAAATTCTTTTCCTGTTGAGCTATACTGACACAGAACAAATATATACACAGCTATCCATACCTAACTTCCAAATAAAGACAAAAGCAAAAGCCTGATTCCACGTAGGATGATAGTATAATAGCTAGTATAACTGAAAACATTCTAACTGTAAACTTTTACCTCACCCCTGAGCATCTTTCTCCTCAAAGTAGTAGACATCAGGGTAGAGTGGGCAGAAAGGATGGGGTGTCGAGCAAGAGACACTTCATGCCAGTAAATAAGACATTGTATCTAATTTCTGTTTTGAGAAGCTGTCTACACAGCTCAACCAAACAAACTTCTAATGTTTTCTGTCCACCCAATTTTCTACATCCTCATTCCTAACACCATATATTTTACTCTTGGGGACTTCTTGACCTAATAGCTCTAGCCACCTTGTCCATCATCTGGGACTGCAAAACCTGTTTCTCTGTTGTCATAAGAACATACCTCCTTCCTCCTGCCTGAAGGAGAGTGAGCAACGATCAAAGCACCATTTGGGCAGCTTTTTTCAATCCTTCTTCTCACTGTTCATCCTTTAAACATTCATTAGCAGGTAGAGAAGTGGGGGACCCTTACCAGCACTCCCACTCAATCACCACTTGGATAAGAACATTTGCTAACAGTTCCAAGCGCAAATTTTCGTATTCCTTATGTCAGCTCAAACCATCATCCTTTCTCTTCTAGAAAGCCATGCCTTTGTCCGCACTTCATTCTCATTGTCCAAACCCTCAGTACCTATGAAGAATCTGAAATTTTACTCTATTTGCAAGCTTTGCAAGCTAACAAGTTAGTCTGCCACAGTTTGATGGATACTAGAGAGAAAAATGAGTGTACTGGGTCAAAGATAAAAGAGTTACTATTCACAAAGATAGCAGCAGCCAAAGTGTCAGGATTTGTGCTAGTTCCTGAGACCGAATTCCCACAGAGTGATTCAAAGGGGGTTAGATATTGCCTGCACATACTATAGCTTGTATTACAGTAGAAAAAACCCAAGTTTAGGAAACGCAAGCTTTTATACTGGTCAGGCTGGTCTGTTTCTTGCTCAGACATTATCTTTACTATACTGGATTGTAATGAAGCTTGCCATTTACTCCAGAGGGAGGTGCTATCTTAATCTTCCAAGGTTCTGTGCTCTACAGATATCCTTGAAAAGATAAGTTGGACAAAGCCAGTCAGTTCCTTTGTTCAGAAGACATGTAGAAATGTAAGAGAGCCATGGAGAATTATCCCCCAATATTCAACTAAACTCCACTGATGTCACAGGTGTAGACAGAAAGGAAAGAGGCAATAAAGTAGGAGGATGGGCCATGGACATCTAGGCCATAGGCCATGCAACCTACTTATGACTTTAGGACCTACTCAAGCTCAATATTGTATATAATACTTCTGTTTCATGATGGAGTATTGCTGAAACATACACCTTTAAGGTTTGAAAGGTCACAGAATACCCAAGTCATGATAGGCAGCTCAGTTCAAATGGTAATTTTAGGCTGTATGGACAAACATTCTGTCTCTCCTAGGCCCTGAAGAAAGTCAAAAAGCTGTTGCTCAAAAAGAGAATTATTATCATCTGGGTAAGGGATCACATTGCTACAAATTTTTAAGGAGCAGCCCAAGGGTTCAAACAGCAATCCTATTTGCTCAAAGATATTTCAAGAAAAGTTGGATCCTCTGGGCCATATGGCCCAAGTGGCAGAAGAGATTTTTTGTTTTGTTTTGTTTTTGTTTTTTATGGAACGCTGTACCTGTTTCAGGAATTTATATTTTTCTAAGTCCCGTTAAAAACTGCCAACTTTTAGGGTTACTTGGTACATGGTTCAGAGATGCTCACCCATAGGGGGTATTTGTTGCCTTCAATATTCAAAAGGCTGACTAAGCATTGTGTCTCTATTTCTAGCAGTACAAGATATCAGATGCAAACATGTGTCCATTGAAGAAATATATCTCCATGTCTTGAACAACTGGACCACAAGAAACTTAACTTAGTTGACAGACCCCTAAACATTTGTAGAATTTATTTCACACTATCTGGAATACATGTGTCTTACAAGGGATTCTAGAATATTTGGTACTTTCTGCTACTAAGTTAAAAGATCATGCTATAATCAATGTAACGGAGAAGCACAATGTCCTGTAGAATAGAGAGGCTATCAAGGTTGGAGAGTTGAGCTAACCCCAAAGGAGAGCAGAGAAGATGTATTGCTGGCCCTAACAGCTGTATGAAAATGGCTGCTGAGGATCTTTAACTAACAAGTATAGAGAAGAAAACAAAAACAAAAACACTGGCCAGATTAATGACACTTACCTGATCCCAGCACATGGGTTGACTTCTTCCAGCAATATAATCACACTGAAACAGTAACTTTAATTAAAAGAAATACCCAATTAGGTTTATAATAATCCACTGTTGGTATCTAAAATTCATCTGAAAATTGTATGAATATGCAGTAAGTAATCATTATCCTTACATCTTTCAGGTTTTTAATGGTGGCACTAATCTCTGCAATCCCTCCAGTAACGTGGTGCATATTTTGTTTTAATATTTTTGTAGCTGAGTGGAAGTTCTGGTGGCTCCATTTGGCTTACACTAGCATCACATTTCTCAGTTCATAAATTAGGGAACACATGTGGACATTCTGCAAGGTACTAAATACGTCTATCCTATTAGTCATTTTGGACTGGGGGTACAATCACAGAGGACTCATGGCCTACGGGGACCACTGGGAGAAGGGCTCAAGCCAAAACTCCATTCCTAACATAACTGTGGACCACAATTGCATTTTGGGTCATCTGTAATTGTCAGTTCAAAGCAATGTATACAGCAGTATCTAAAATGTCTGATTATTTCCCTTTCTCCAGTGCATAGTCACCCTAGTAAATGGCCATATGTCTCTTTGTAGAAGGCTGGGGAGATATATAGCATACAGCATCTGACTATATAGTAGGATCCTTCCTCAAGCTATACTATCATTCCTTTAACTCAAGGTATTCTTGGGTTGTGAACTAGCTCTAGATTGGAATTATTTGTGAGACTGTAACTCATTATTGTGGTGATTCAAGTCAGATCCCTGTCATCAGATCTAGAGACTTTCAGGTTATATAAATCAAGTAAGATTTAAGCAACCTACCCATATATTTCAATTCTTGGGGTACCATAATCAGCTAGGCAATGCCAAAGACCTCTGATGGTCAGAACATTCTGACCACTTGGTTCTTCCCTGCTACCCAGTATAGTGAGCAGACATCCTGTGTTTTTGTTGAGTATAAGCACAACCCCCATAGCTTTTTTGTCAAGTCTATTTTTAGCCCTAAATTTATTCTGCCTTGTCTGCTTTTTTGTGTGTTCCTGACAGTTACACACTATTAAAAATAAGTATGTTTGAACATATTCATGCAAAGACACACACACAAAGATAGGACTGGTGAACTTAACATTAAAAAATTATGTTGTTATTCTTAGAAAAGTACTTTTCGCATAGTAGAGTCTCCTTAATATTATAGATGACTTTGAAATGCAAATCAATTCTCCACAAAATAATTGTGATGGAAAGCCAGCTCAACATAGCTTAAGGACAGAGGAAAATATATTGCTTCCTGTAACTGAACCATAGGAAGGACAAGTATACAACATAACCTTAAGTATATTGAGAACTGTAATTTACACCACAGTCCAGAACTTTGTCTCCACTGCTTGTTTTTATTTCTCTCTGTATGTGGGCTTAATTCTCCCTGATTAGTTTTCTCAATTTTGGTCATTACTACAGCCCTCGGCATATATTAGAATAATACATTTGCACCTTTATCATTGGAGAGTATAAGCAAGGTAATAAAATAAATAGCCCATTCCTGGAAAACATTATTGACACAGGATTGAGAATATTCTTCCCAAGGTAGGTATACTGTTCTGTAACAGAGAAAAACTAGATAGTCAAAATAATAAATATTACTGATAAGAAAGAACTAATATTAATTTGTCTAAGAATTTCATCAACATCACCAAAATGAGACTGAACAAATAAAGGCATGATTTATGCTAATGGAAAGATACATAGGAACTGTAAATTAAGTGTTATGCATAGGTGTATAAATACATACATGTATATGTGTGTGTGTACATATATAGGCATATATGGATGTAGGTAGATAGATAGTTGTATTTAAGTTTAGCAAGGGAAACAGTCTTATATAAATAAAATGTTGTAAACATTTTAAAAGGATGTAAACATTTGTTACCTCTCTTTTATTCAATTAACTAAGAAAAAATCATAAAGCAAAATAAGTGAGCCAAATTTGAAAGCTTATAAGCTTTAAATGCCATTTGTGTTTGTGTTACATCAGATGATTAAATTGTCTTGGAAACTAAGTTGGGGAATTTCCCCAAAATATCAAAAGACAAAATAGATAAAACTTATAAATTGACTCTAAACACGTGTGTGTGTACATAACAAACATTATAAAGAGGTAGACGATAGAAGATAGACAGGGATAGATGATAGATAGATAGATAGATAGATAGATGATAGGGAAAACAATATTTAAAGGGGAAAAGGAAATCAAATGGCATTGTATTTGCAATAGTTTATTATATGATTGTTAAATAAATCAGTAAATATGTTTTTAACCTAAATCTACAGGTCTGTTCTATACTTTGGCAAGGTAACAAACTATTCTGTGTGTTAAAAATTGTGTTGAGTCTAACAATCAGTTCCAGCCACCACACTTCAATTGAGTTGAAAAAAGGTCTATGGACTTTGACCTGACTGTCCCTCCTATTGATTAAAGAGCTGTTTCCCACTGATCTGATGCACAAAATAATTACTATGCATGGATTGCTTGAGGACTCTGGCATTTTATGAGTAGGTGTATTTCAGCTCCAAATAACTAGTACCCATTCACTGAGATATTTTAGATTTTTATATTAAAAAGATATAATAGAATAGGGAATATATAATTAGAGAACTTGTAAATTTATTCAAAGTAAAACTACTTGCCTTTACTTAAATGAAAATAATCTAGATTTTATAACTAAATGATATCACTCATATTAGCTATAAAGTAGAGAAAGGTAGATGAACAATTTTATGGTTTGGATACAATTGTTTCTTTTCTCTCTGTTGAGATGTGCTTATTAGTCTTCTGTGTTTTGTATTGATCCATCACAATCACAGAGTTGCCTTGTCTGATATTAGGGCTCTGAAATTACATTCAACAGGAGCACATGACAGTCTAGCAGTTAGGGTTGGACCACCAGCTAACTCCAATACCAAGCTGATAGTGCCAGGCCAGCTTCCAGCTGTCATTTTCCTATGGTAATGTAGATGTGTAAAACTGAACATAATATCATAAAAGTAGAATAAAAAATACAGATGGCAATTGAGTAAGGGTTGGGGGTGGATCTTTCACATCACCTGAATTCACTGAAGCATTTACCTTATCAAATAATGTACATATCCAGCCAAGAAACTCACAAAGGTATTATTGAATTCTGGAAATATTTGTGAGGTCTGTTCAGGTTATGACAACCACTTCAATTGCATTAATAAGTGAACAATTTGTCTGAAATAATTTTATGTGGCAGAATATTGTCTTTAAATGCTATTTAAAGTATTAGCCATATCTCCCACTCAGTATTTTCGGGTTTTCAAGGGCTGTAACTGTGACATATACCTCCTTCTATCCACCATATAACACCTACTCAATGATAGTCTTAGTGTGGATGTTAATAAAAAAGTGATTGGTCATAGAAATGGATTAAATGATTAATAATTAGAAAATAGAAATGGATTAAAAAGATAAGTGACTTGTTCAAAGTACTATAATTCATAATATTAAGTGTTACCAGCTTCAAGAAATCATTTTCTTCCAAAATGTATTTAAAATGCAATTTATGGAATATATTATTTTTATCTCCCTCATCCTTGAAAGCTTACTTCAGTAATTCTATGAGCTGCAACTTGAGATGATAACTGTTTCATTTATTTCCAACTGTCTCTGAAAATTAATGATAACAGGGATACTCAGACATTCAGCCTTTATAAGCACTTACACGTTCACCTTCTCTGATTCCTAGGATTGCTATCCAGCTGTAGTGCTTCTTATTGAAGAATACTTAAATTACCTCAAACTCAGACATAGCTACCTCCTGGAAGCTTACTAAGTATAAGAATGGTTTAGGGCTTCCCTGGTGGCACAGTGTTTGAGAATCCGCCTGCTGATGCAGGGGACACAGGTTCGTGCCCCAGTCCGGGAAGATCCCACATGCCATGGGGCGGCCAGGCCTGTGAGCCATGGCCGCTGAGCCTGAGCGTCTGGAGCCAGTGCTCCACAACGGGAGAGGCCACAACAGTGAGAGGCCCATGTACCACAAAAAAACAAACAAACAAAATAAAAAACACACACACAAAAAAACCCAATGGTTTAGAATGTTCTCAAACTTTATCATACATTAGAAACACTTGGAAGCTTGTAACCACATAGTTTTCTGGGCCCCACCCCAAAAATTCCTGATTCAGTAGGTTCCCTGGTGACATGAACGCTGCTGGTCTAAATACCACATTTTGAGAAATATTTATTTAGACATTAAAAAACTTATTTTGAGAACTACTGATTTAAATATCGTGGTAGGCAGGATAATAGTCCCCCAAGTGTGTGCACAACTTAATTTCCTAAAGCTGTAAATATATCACATTACATGGTAAAAGAGATTTTTCAGATGGGAATAAGGTTAAGGACCTTGAGGAGGAAAGATGACACTAGGTCATAAGGGTTGACCCAATATAATCACATGGATCTTTAAAAGTGGACATCCTTCCCAGATGTATTAGAGAGAAGGCAATGTGACTACAAAAGAAAGGTCAGAGAAATGAAATGATATTGGCTTGCAAGAGGAAGGAAGGTTGCCATGAGCCAAGGACTATGAGCAGCCTCTAGAAACTGGAAAAGACAGATTTTCACATAGAGCTTCCAGAAAGAAACTCAGCTCTACTGACACCTTGAGTTTAGCCTACCAAGACTCATGTTAGACTGACCTATTGAATATAAGATAATAAATTCATCTTTTTAAGCCAGAAGCAATAGAAAATGTATATAGGTATTGAAAAATTCTATGACCTGGAATTACACATCCCTATCTGTTTTTTCCTAACCCTTCACATTCCACAACTCCAAAATATAGGTGACCATCACAGCAGCAAAAGCCCTGAACCTGATATCAGAAAACCAGCATTTGAAACATTTATCTACCACTTACTATCTGTATTAATTTAGACGAGTGCATTTCTTCATTTAATTGACAAACAGTTGAGACTCTCCTATGTAAAAGGCATATCCTATGCGTTGGGACAGAAAATCAAATCAGGTATAGCTACTATCTTTAACTGGCTTTAATGTTGGAGACAGGGCAGGAAATCAAGACATAGAACACTGTGAAATGATCTAGATATTGATATTCAGAATAGTGATATGAAAGCCTAGAAGAGGGGTGTTTCAACCCAACTCTTCTGATTTCAATATTTTTTACATATAAAACTATAGTTTTCGCAAGGAAGTGGACTTAATATTTATTGAGGTCAGTCAGAGCTACCAGGTGTCTAGGTGGTCAGTTAGGACAATAAGTAGTGTTCAAGCTTTTATTCACTAACTGAAATAGTATAAGTGAGTGGTCAAAAAAGAATAGAATGCTTGCCAACTTCTCCCTTCCCCGAAGACTGGCATCAGTGAGGATCAGGTGATGTCCTGTGCAGACAAGGGAAAGTGTCTTGGTGTTGAGGAACTCTGAATAAAAGGCTCTGGACATTTATGGACCAGAAAACTCCAGGGAGGGAAGGGGTTAAGAGTGGGAGTGAGTCAACATAGTCAGAGCCCCCAGATGAAAACGTCTAAGTGCAAAGGCTTGAAAAGTACGTCAGCAGGGCCCTCTCCCCCGTTCCCAAAAAAGAGACCTCCATATGGAGGTGCCTAGATTAATACAGATATGTATTCGAGCATGGCTGGCCCTGAGTGGGAATCCTTGAATACAACTCCTACAAAAGACTGTAATGCATTGGCTTTGCATCAAGTCTGGTGTGAGGACAGCAGCTCCCCCATGAGGTCTACAAGGAATAGCTTTTGTAATTGCCAATGTTTAGGCCCTAAGGATCAAACACATTATTCTATCCTGATAGGTCCTATATGTATAGACTTGTGCAGTCCAAAGAATTATAATGCGAGTCACTTATATAATTTTAAATTTTATACTAGCCACATTAAAAAAGTAAGAATGGGGTTTCCCTTGTGGCGCAGTGGTTGAGAGTCCGCCTGCCGATGCAGGGGACATGGGTTTGTGCCCTGGTCCGGGAAGATCCTGCATGCTGCGGAGCGGCTGGGCCCATGGGCCATGGCCGCTGAGCCTGCACGTCCGGAGCCTGTGCTCTGCAACGGGAGAGGTCACAACAGTGAGAGGCCCATGTACCACAAAAAAAAAAAAAAAAAAAAAAAGTAAGAATGGATAAAATCAATTTAATAATATAAGTTTACCTAAACCAGTGTAGACAAAATATGTCCAAGTATATTCAATATTAAAAATTATTTTTAATCATTAAAATTATTAATGGGATATATTACATTCTTTACTTTTTTCCATGTTAAGTTTTCAAAATCTGGTGTGTATACACACTTGTATAGCATCTCCATTGGGTCTAGCCACACTTCAAGTATTTAATAATCACAGGTGGCCACTGGCTATTATACTAGATAATGTAGATATATGTCCTTCTCTAAGCATTTGGGAAAAGGCACAAAGGTGTAGTCCAAACTTATCCAATCCTAGTTTTCAGTTTTTGTTCCCCAGTTATTAGTCTTGTGGCCATAGGCAAAATTCTTACTTCCTTGAGTTACTATATTTAAAGTATCTAGTAAAGACTGTGATACATACTTGGGACTCAAAATGCATCATTTCCCTTTACCTCAAAGTTCCTTTCTTTACAAAAATTATCTCAATTGAAGAGGATCCTTGTGGCGTTTTAATGAGATAAAACGTAATAATTATTTTGGTGGGTGTGCAGAAAAGAGTTAACATAACATATCTGAAACTGCTATCTTTAGAAAGGTCTGCTTGCAAGGTTGGCCCTTGGCTGCTGTCTTGACGTGTTTCCTAACCGATTAAAGGTAAATCACCGTGTGTAGACTGTTTGTACTCATAGGTGATTTATGGTAACTACCTGTTTTCCTTTTTGGAATCTGGAGTTCTGAAGATGAAGGAGAGGGGACACATACGACCAGCCCACTAAAACAACAGGTGCTGAGTCTCTAAGGGATTTCCCTGGGAAGAAATACCACACAGATTTTACTGTTTTTTTTCATTGCTGAGGAAAGGATCATACTTAATTTGCCCCATCATAGGAAGAAGAGAGCATAAAGAAACACGTTTATGGATTTCTACAGATAACTGTGCATCCTGTGTCTTTTTTTTTCTTGCTAATCTTATCATACATCTTTTCACTGTAATAAACCTGAGTTCTGAGTCCATCTAGTGAATCACTAAACATGAGGGTGATCTTGGGGAACTCAAACATTCTAAGTACACAATAAATTATTATTTGAGTTTAATCTCTTTAATAAAACTGTTTCCACTTGAGTAATGTATTAGGGCTTACAGGAAAGGCAAAATTAAATAAATAAAATACAATTTCCCTGTTGAAAAATTCAGATAATGGAGTTTAACAGGTGTTTATGGAGGAATTTCTGGGATCCTTGGGAGCTCCCACCAGAGACTGTGATTTGCTGTAATATGCTCAAAACTACTCAGGTTTGCAGCTAAGAAGAAAACCAAGTGCTTTTCTCAGGACCCTGGTACTGGTTTCATGAGAGTGTATTAAAACAGCTGAAGTTAAATGTTTGCAATGAATTTACATGTAAAAATCTCATAAATGTAGAAGCAACAAATGGCACTCTGCTAGATATGGAGAAATGCCCTCAAAATTTTGCTGACATTTTCATGGCATGCATTTGTTGTTGGGAACTCCATAGAACTAGAGCAAAGCATCCTAGTCTCCCTTTCATCCAGATAGGACCATATAACTAATTCTTAATGGAACATAAATGGGAGTGATGTGTTCCTGCCAGGTTCAATTTTCTAAGAAGTAGATGTCCTTCTCCACTGCCTTCTGCCTTGTCAGCTGGGTGGAGCAGAAGATTCCAAGATCACAGTGGATAGCAAATCAAAAAACAGAAAGACCCCATGCTTTGAACCCTGTCACAGGACAACCAGCTGACCCAAAACATCCACATTGGTCTGTTGTAGGAATAAGACATACACATTCATTGTTTGAAGATTCTAAAATCGTAAGGCTATTTATATACAGGGATTGTTACTCTAAACACACACAAAAAAATCAGGATATAGAAACATAACTGTATTTAAAAACTCCCTCTATTTGATCTCAACATTCAAACACACCTTGACAAAGTTTTAGCTCCAGAAGATCCTATTACCTGTGGAGACGTTAGTACCTTGACAAGACGATAATGAGAGCACTCTTTATGATGATCGTTCTTTTAAAATAGTTAAAAGCAGATTGGAACTGCTTTTAAAGAATCCCAGGCCAAAGAGGAATATACAAAATTTAACCTAAATAAACATTTAAGGATGTTTTACAATATACTCACTTCTGACTCTTAGACAGTACCCACCTCTCACTTAACGACTAGGATCACACCATCCATAAAGCCTCACACTCACTCATAATCTCCAAGAATTCTCTCTCATGTTCTCTTGATGTTCTGATCTCAACATCTTGATTCCTTCATCCCCTCCTCCTTTACCAAAATGCTGCTGCAGTCAAAAGAAGTGTGAAGCCCATGAGGGTTACAACTTCAAAAGGACACTCGTTAGACAGAATATACAATGCTATAGTAGATTTTTATACACGCAATGAATTATATATAAGTTGCCAATTTGACACATAGTCACTCCTCAGTATCCAGGGGGGATTGGTTCCAGGACGCCCGCAGATACCAAAATCTGTTGGTGTTCAAGTCCCGTACATAAAATGATGTATAATAACTGTATATTTAAATTCCATATTTCCTTAACAGGAATTTTAATCATTTCTATGACTTTCCTGAAGAGTTTGAAAAACAAAACATTTCTATCTGCAGATGCCACAAAATATAATGTATAATATTATACATTAGAAGTTTCAATATATTCTTAGTCTTTCCCAGTAACAAGGGAATGTTATTTGCCTTTAGGTATCTGCTAATTAGTGGTACAGCATTATTTACTAAAGGGATCACTGTGAGTTGAAATCAGTGTATCAACTCATTGAATTACTAATAAGATAGAGTCCAAATTTTTTTTTTTTTAAAGCATACGGTTTAAATTTTGTATCAGCAACTAAATAGGCTAATATGAAATGATATATGATACACACATTTCTTACCTGGAAAATTTCTACTAGGTAAAATTACTTTTAGCAGTTGGAATTTTGTTTTAATATTTATTAACGATGTTTTAGAGAAATCACTGAATGATAAAAAAATTTTGCTCTTTAGAACAGACAAATTGGGCAATACTCAGACTACATTGACTTTTATTTTGTGAATATGTGAATCTATAAAAGTTTCAGAATGACACCCACCAGAATAATGTGAAATTTATCTACAGCAGAGTTGATATTGTGCCAGATTCTTCAAGATCCTCTCTTTTTTCCCAAAATTTATTCTAATCTTTGAAAAGTATGCAAAATGGAATAAATAACCATTAAATAATGTTTCTTTTCTCTACTTGAAACAAAGAAAATATGACAGCTCTTGGAAAATGTAGTTTGTTTACATTTACTCTTCATTTTTATAATAAAATGAGAAAGATAATACATGCTTTACAGTAGCAAAAATTATGTAGTCAGAGATTTGACTTTCCAGGATAATTTCTATGTTGAACAGTCCAAGAATTTTCAATTTTAAAAACAATATATTAAGAGTTTTTCTGGAACTTATAAGAAATATGCAGTCTAAGTTTCTAAATAAAATCAAACCACCCTACTGTAATTTATATTTCTCTGAATGATACATTTGAATTTTTTTTTGTTTTAATGTAGAACCAACCTTCGAGAAGTTTTATAATAAACTCATTGCATTACTAGTCCTTCCACTTTCTTTTAAATTATTATTATGATCCTTATTCAAACTCTGCTTTTCTCTTTGTGTACCAAAATCAAATTCTGAATACCAAAATGAGCACCTGTCAGGTCAGGCAGAATAATTTTTTGTGTTGCTTTCCCATTTTTGATCTTTGTTATAGGAGTGAATCCAGAAATAGCTGGTGAAACACTGTACCATGTGTACCTCAGGGCCGTTTCCATGAAGTACTATATGAGGATAACCAATTCATAATTTAGCATATTGTCATGCAAAATGACTCCAGATTGACTGTGGAGTGGGGAGGAAATATAGCTTAGCATTAAACCATTACATAAATACAAATTTAATTTTCTATTTACCCTTTTAAAAATGTTCAATTAACTAAAAAAATAACCTTAAATGTAATAATTAACCTTGGATTGATTGTACTATGAAATATCGTATTCTACTTTGTACAGATGAAGTATTTATGCTAGACTTGGTTTCTAAAACATGGCCACCTCAACCACATGATTCTACTTTCCTAATTTTCTTCTGTTTTTATACATACTAAATTTATACTTAAAGCAAAAACACTTAACAAGATTTTTTTTTAAAAAAATTCTGCACTAAAGTGTGATTGAATTTCATTCTGTTACCCTCAAGTGTCACGCAGCCCCTTGAGGATGAAAATATCAAGTTTTTAGCTCAATCTTTCCCTGAAATGCTGCTCTGGGAGTAATTTTCCCACCTGTTTAGGAAGTGCAAGTGAGAAGAGTTTGATTTCTCAGTCTTTTATTTCTGTTCCAGTTTTGCCCCCCCCATTCAATATAGCTTTTAAATTGTACTCTTATTTCTAATGGACCTTAATGCCCTTAATACCCTAGAATCTGCAATACTTTAATTATACCTTATTTCTTCACTGTATCTACATCTATATTTTAATTCAAAACTATACTAATGACCACTCTATGACAAGGTCATCACATACTCTTATATGCCATATTTCCTTCTATAGTAAGTTCAAATACAAATAGGACCAATAGTCATTACAGGATCAAGCCCCATATTACTGCTGCTCTCTTGCTCTCTGTGCACCCCCAGCCCGAACTGGCCCTGCCTCACCCTTACCTTATGCACATTATTGTCTCCCCCTCCTAAGCTGAGAGTTTAATCAGTAAATACCTGTGTGATCGACCCAACACCCACTAACGATTGTTCTAGCTCTCGGACCACACCAAAACGGTTCCAGCTTTGCGTCATCAACAGGAAACAGTGGCCCTCTCAATAGTTGCTAACCCAAAGAGCTGGGGAGCGACATGTTCCAGCTGTCCCCTGATAACCAAGGAGGCTTTCTGACGTTATGACCCCTTTAGCTGATGGCCTCCTCCTCCCTGCAAAGATTGCTGCTGTGTCCTGCCTGCCATTGACCTTACTTGTTGGGGTGTCACTCCAGGACATTTGTCTCTGACGTGTAAGATTCCCTGTCCAATAAATTGCTGATGTCTCTGTCATTGACTCTGGGTTCTTTCTTCAGTCTCATGGCTGGGAAGTTGCAAGGATTGCAGGACTGTGGGGTGCAGCCCAACATTCATGATTATAAGATTGCCCTTATTTAAATTGTTTAAATCATGTGCATAAAATTTACACTTGCCATCCTACCTGCCCCTGGGATAAATTTTCCATACTTTTAATACTAAATTATGACACTTCAGTCCTCCAGAATTCCTGATTAGTCCAGAATTCTCCAGAGAATTCCCTATGCAGGAGATCACCACACTGTTTCTCTCTGGAGTTAGACCAGATCATAGTGAATGGTCTAAACAAGAAGTACCTCTAAATGCCTTAAACAGAGCAGGTGATTGGCACTTGTGGCTAATTGTTACAAAAGTCTGGACACACCAAGAAAATATCAAACTGAAACATCTCACTTAGAAATTATCCCTTGCTTATACCTTTCTACCATTCTTGTATGGTAAATTAAATTGTGTAAAAATTAAAAATAGAGCAAACTGCTGACCATACTAATTTCATGTGAAGATCAAATATTAAAACATTTAAAAAAATTTAGATGGAATGAATGAAAGCAAGAGTACCAATAACACTCTAAAGCTACATTGTCTGAGGCACTCTTCACATGTGGCTATTTAAATATAAAATTTATATTAATTAAAATCAAATAAAATTGAAAATCAGTTCTTTGGTTGCACTAGCCATATTTCAAAGTGCTTAATAGACACATGCATTTCCGTCATCACAGAAGGTTATACTGAGCACTGCTATTAAGGATAAAAAATTACATTCTAATTTACATTTTAGTTTATAATGGAAAATAATTTTCTATCTTTACATGCACAGATACACTTTGGTTACAAATTTGCTCCCAAAGTTGGAAAGCAGCATGAATAGAATGATCAAGGACAAAGATAATGATTAATCAAAATAAACATAACAAAACTGGCTAATTTTGCACTGATAAATTTCAACTTTTATGTAATATTTGATTTAACAATGATAAATTACTGCTTCCAGAGCACCTCTGCAAAAATTCCTCTCTCAAAAATTGTAAGTTGTGAATTTTCTCTTTCCTTTTTAAAAGCATGGAGAAAAAATAACAAATGAGATGCCAAAATCAAATGGGCATGCCCATGAACTAAAGGTTTTTCATAACTATTAAGAGAATTATAACTACTTTGTTGTGCTACAGTTCTCTGTAAAAATAGAAAGACAAAGAAACTGCATTTTTAGTTCTATATTTCTTTTTTTAGAAATGCAAATCCACATTTAAATCTCAAGACAATTATTTTAAATCCTAGCTGTCTTTCAGAGACTATAAATTACAGAGATTACTTTTTAAACCTACAGAAAAGAATTTATAAACCATAAGGAATAGAATAGAGCAAGGAGTCTATTAGACTTTAAAAAAGACAACACTTCATCTGAACTACTGACACACTCTTATCATTCTCCACAATAAAGCAAAAAAATTAATATTTTTCCTCAATATCATTACACTCGTGTGTTTGTGCAACACATATTTAGTACACTACTATAATTTTAAATTATTAAATGGAGTATGGGACAGTTTTTTCCTCTAAACCATATTTTCCTGAAAAATTAGTAAGTTGTTAAGATACATAAATATGCATTTTTCCTATAAACAGATACTTTTCCTTTGTGCTGATAATAAAACATTTTTAGAAACTGTAGTTTGGTTTATTCTCTCTTTTTGTTTTTTGTGTTTTTGTTTTTTGGTTTTGCCTTCTTATACTCTTGACTAAAGATCACATTCCATTACAACTGGAGTAAAACTAAATAGTACAAATACTATAAATTATAGCACATCTATAGAAACATAATTATCTTGTTGCAAGCTTCAAAGTATAAAATTACTCTTTAATAATGTATATTATAAATGTGTTTTTTCTAAATTAATGTGATTAATATTACTTAAAGTAATGTAATGAAATTTAGCATTATTTCTAACAGTTTTAATAATTATATATATATAAATAATGTTGGGTATAAGTGATCTAGGGAATGAATTATAATATATAATTGAAAACCAATGTGGGTAGAGATCAGTTAAATCAAATATACTTATTTCCACATGCCAGTGTCTGATAACAAACTTGTGAGAGTTTCACAGTGCCAATTACTATGAAAGAGTATACTATATTGTCACTTAGTTTGTAAGTTAACCAATTTCATCACACTGAAGGATATCTTCCAGGCAACAGCATCTCTTCCACTGAAAATATTACTTAACAGGTCTTCCTTCTTTTGTGAATATACCTATTTGCAATTTAAAAAAATCTATATGTGGACCATTCTTAGCAATGTTCCAAGTTTAATGCATTTAAATCTATATTTGAATTTCAAAATTTATTTTGAAAATTTATTTTGATTTTCAAATTAAGTAACTATTAAACAGTGTTCAATCTTTTCAACACAGAAACCTTAAATTAGATATTTGTAGTTCGCAAAACAAATTATGGTCACAAGTGAAAGTACGAAGCCCCTTTTTTTGGTGCTGGATATGATGCAATAAAATGCATATTCATTCATATATAAATAACATCTGTGGGGTTTTTTTCTATGGACAATTTACACCCCAACTGTCTACTAAAGTGTTATTTAACCTCAATAAATGGACAAGTACTTGGATTTGTGTTTTGATACTCGATACAATTTTAACTCTTGGCAAATTTAAGCAATCTCTTTGAAAATCTGATATATATATATGAATATTAAGTTGTACTGTTGATTGAATAATCAAGTTTTCTAAAATATTATAATTGTCAAAAGTCACAAAATGTCAATTATCATAGCCTTTAATCTACCTATCATATATTTAATATTTATAGTCATGTTTTAACTAAAATATTATACCTTCAAAGTTTGGAATTCTTTCAGTTAATTATTCAAAAAGTGGAATAAGTTAGTTCCTCCTTTATATTAAAAGTATTCCTTGTAAGATACCTAGCTTAATTAAATATGCCAATTTTACATACTTTTTTCTTGTTAATATTCACTCAATTCAATGATGAGATATCATATTCAATTACTGAGGATGCCTGCCCCTATAGAATAATAAAAGTGGTCTATCTTTTAAATTTATAAAATTATTTTGTGTAGTTTACAAAAGAACTACAAAATATGTCTTTTTAGCATTAAATGAGTTAATTAGGGAAAACCTGCATTATGTTGCTAGGTAAATATTGAAATTAATATGTCTAGAAACAGATTATAACAATTTTAATCTAATAAAAGTATCAGATAAAAACAGAAGTCTGATTTTTCCCTAAATAAAAAAGTTTCATAGCCCAGCAAGGCTAACATTAATGGAGGGTATACTATGAACTGTGTCAAATACTTCACATGTTTAAACTTGCAGGAAGTCTTCTAACTCATTTTATGGAATAAAATACTGAAGCATAGAAAGGTCTAGCAACCTGTCCAAATTCACACTGAAAGTAAGTAGCAGGGCAGGGGACAGAATTCAGGAAGTCTAATCCAAAGACTACACTTGTCATTACTATAATCCATTGCCTCTTAAGAGAGATTTTAGCCCTTTTGCAATTGTTTTACAATCAACACAATTAATTCATCAGTTCTCTTGTGTAAAAGAAAGTTTGGGAAAAGGAATCACTCACATTGGCAAATGTGACATAGGAAGTAGAGGAAAGGGAAAAGATTTAAAGCAGAAATGTGGGATTTGGAATTTCAGAATATTATATATTATATGTATTTTCCATTTTTTTCTAAGGGAAATTATAAATTTTGGAGAACTCAAAATTTAGCTTCATTAAATTAGGAGGGAGCAGAGTTCTCATTACTGGCCCCCACAATTTTTTTTCAACCAAATTGTGACCCATCTTGTTACTACAAGCAGTCACTGATGCTGTAAGCCACATATTTCCTAGTGTTTGCTCTGGGAACATGGTAGGAGTGTACTTCCCTGTCCCTTGGAAGTAACATGGAATGAGAGCAGAAACAACATGTAAACTTCTTCTGGAAAGAGCCAGTGTGCAATTAGCCACCTTCCCTTCTCTCTGCTATAGTGATCATAGAAACATATGTCAAGGTCAAGTCTCCATTGGCCTGGGTCCCAGAAAGATTGCAATGAACTGAGCCCACCTGACAACTCCTGAAGAACATATAGCATAGTGAGAAATAAATGTATATTCTAATAAACCACTGATATTTAGGGTTTCTTTGTTACATCAGCCTAACTCAGCCTATGCTGAATAATACATTCGCAAAGCACCATGGGGTGTCTGGGAAATAAATATCTGTTTATGCAAAACCTTGATCATAAAATTGTAAGGAAGATTTTATTATAAATAAATCTAAAGTGAATTTTATAATAATTACTAGAGACAGTTATCTTTGAATATGTGTTCTAAAATATCAACAAATGTAGTAAATCTTATTTCTAATTAACTTTATATTTCCCTTGCTGAAAATGTCCATGGACACAAATCGTGATACATCTCCTAGCCAGAAGATAACACTAATAGCATATCACCAACAAATTTAGAAGGAAAAAAGGTGTTATTTTCCATCAGTAATGATATCCATATTTTAGATCTCTTCTCCCTAATCCTGAGTAACCCTGGAGTGACCATCTCCATTGTTAGTCAAAACAGTCCCTTTATTTTAAGAATATCTATGAGTTTCCCCATTTGACTGATATTATTTAAGCAGAAAAGACAGAGGGGAGAAGTGGATGAGTCTCCTGGAGAAAGTAAAACCAGGGTGTAGATAAAAAGTAGTCTTTCAATGTATTTACTACCAAGTGGCCATTATGACATCGCCAGCATTTTTACCTGCTGCTACTTTTCTCAATACTGAAAAAGGTACCACAATAAAAATTTAGTTACCAGAACTAACTTTTTTCCCATCACAGCATTCAACTGCAGGGCACTAAATCTTATTAGGAGATTTTGGTTTAAAAATTAATTTACATGTTAATTGATTGGCTCATTCAACATATTCTAAATAGAATTATATTAAAAGTGTAGATTTAATTTCCACACTAGCTTTAAAAATCTGCACAGATTGTGTGTGTGTGTGTGTGTGTGTGTGTGTTTATACAACTTTCAGAAAATTAACTTCCTTTCTGGGAGTTGTTAACTGCCCATACACTAAATATTTCTTGGCAACATCAGATTTTCTCATTTATATGGCAAGGTGAAATTCTTTGCTGTATTCAAAAATTTCACTGTACTTTGAGGATCACACTGTATTTTTAATCCCTTAAAATTTTCTAGAATAAATGCAGTCATATTTTTATTGTATGCATTTTAATCTATTCTTTACGAAGATTGCATGAACCTCTTTTTGAGGAGTAATGATAATCTGTTGAGTAAATGTAATGGACTTCACCAGTTTTCAAGGAGTTAAGTTTTATAATGTTAACCAATTTAAAAACATTTCTTTTACATGAACACTTTCATAATGTATGGAAACAATCTATTGTACGTAATTACAAATTACAGGATCATGAATAATCCTGTTTAAAGAAATTCTCTTACAGTGTAAATACATTAATTCTTTGAGTAATCCTATTAAAATAATTCATATTGTTATAAAAACAGCAAGAGCCTGATTCTATAGTAAACTATTCTCAGTTACCATGTGCATGTTGGATAAAATTTCAGGACCTCAGGATTTCATTATATATAGCAGGATGAACTAATACATTTCACATGAGCAAACATTTATTTAAAAGATTCAGGTTATTTCTTGGAAAATTTTGTCTAATATTTTGTTTTCTCCTTTGATTTCTATCTTCTACCTAAATAGTTAGAAGTCTTAGTTTCACTATTTTATTTTTACAGTATTACTTTGATTAGTCATTATTCCACTGAATGATAGAAATATATCAGAGGATGGCCTAGAATAAATGATTCTATAGTTGCTACTTGGAAAGAATTTTTATTGTATGAGCCACTGAATTTGCTTTTCCCACTTTTAATTGTCTTAATCCATGAAATTCTTCATTTTGCAAATATCTACAATGTCATTCTTATAACATTGTTTAATCATGTATGTATATTATTCCTTTGGGTTCCATTATTTTTAATTAAAAACCACCAAATTTTAATACTGAATATTTTATAAGAAGAATGGTTATACAGACTTGTCCTCTTTCTTCTTTCTCTTGCATCTCAGGCTCTTCTCTGCCCCTTGTTTGCTTCCTTTCTGCTGGAATGTTCATTTTAGGAGCACAAATGAGAATAGTAAATTATAGAAATACAATGACTATAAAAAAGTATTTTTTAATCCCTTAATTCTTTTTTAAAATCAACTAACATGGCATAATATAAATGTTAGAAAAATAAACTAAAACCCTAAAAACAATCAGAAAATAATAGGTTTTTTGTTTCTTTATAATAAGAAAAAAGGATAAGTAAACATAAATGTAACCAACTTTGTGAATTTTAAGTTTATAACTTTCAATATATTATATAAAATTGTAAAAATTAAGGTATTAGTCTAATATATGTTTAGGCATTTATTTTACATAATTTGAGGGGAGATTCACTTTTATTCCCTGTAAGAAATAAATGGCAAAGAATTGTAAATGAGCAAGAAATTATTGCATCTTTTACTACAATGCCACTTAAAGGATTGTCCAGTGCATCCTCTAGGTATTTTCTAATTCTATGGGAGTGTGGATCTTTGGTTGACTTTGATTGACTAGTCCATTTTACAACTCTGTGGGTATAGAAATTAATTTATAGAAAACCAATTGTAATACAAATGTTTTCACTTGTAGCACCACGAATGAGTATTTTCCAGTAGAGAAAATCAACCTCCAAATATCATATTTTCACTAGAATTTATTTTAACTCCTTACTATTTTCCTCATTAAAAGATGAATTTAATAAATGCTTGACATATGTTCACCTAATACATGTATGAGTCATATTTTAAATTTTTTATAATTACAATATAAATGTAATTATAATATAAAATTTTAAGAATTATAATATGGGGGGGGCTTCAAGATGGTGGAAGAGTAAGACGTGAGATCACCTTCTTCCCCACAAATAAATCAGAAATGCATCTACATGTGGAACAACTCCTACAGAACACCTACTGAATGCTGGCAGAAGACCTCAGACCTCCCAAAAGACAAATACCTGGGTAGGGCAAAAGAAAAAAGAAAAAACAGAGACAAAAGAGTAGGGACGGGACCTGCACCAGTGGGAGGGAGCTGTGAAGGAGGAAAGTTTCCACACGCTAAGAAGCCCCTTCACGGGCAGAGACAGCGGGTGGCAGAGGGGGGTAGCTTCAGTGTCACAGGAGAGTGCAGCAACAGGGGTGTGGAGGGTAAAGCAGGGTACACAAGGAGAGGGGATTAAGAGTGCCGCTTAAAGGAGCTCCAGAGAAGGGCACAAGCTGCGGCTATCAACATGGACCCCAGAGACGTGCATGAGATGCTAAGGCTGCTGCTGCAGCCACAAAGGAGGCTGTGTGTGAGCACAGGTCACTATCTACACCTCCCTTCCCGGAAGCCTGTGCAGCCTGTCACTGCCAGGTCCAGTGATGCAGGGACAACTTCCCTGGGAGAACACATGACGTGCCTCAGGCTGTTGCAACGTCACAGTGGCTTCTGCTGCAGGCTTACCCCTCATTCCATACCCTGCCCTCTCCCCGGCCTGAGTGAGCCAGAGCCCTAGAAACAGCTGCTTCTTTACCCCGTCCTGTAGGAGGGAAGAGAAGATGTCCTCAGGCGACCTACACTTAGAGGTGGGTCCAAATCCAAAGCTGAACCCCAGGATCTGTGTGAACAAAGAAGAGAAAGGGAAATTTCTCCCAGCAGCCTCAGGAGCAGTGGATTAAATCTCCACAATCAACTTGATGTACGCTGTATCTGTGGAATACCTGAATAGACAATGAATCAGCCCAAATTGAGGAGGTGGACTTTGGGAGCAATGATAGATATATATATATTCCCCTTTTTCTCTTTTTGTGAGTGTGTATGGGTAAGCTTCTGTGTGTAATTTTGTCTGTATAGCTTTGCATTTACCATTTGTCCTAGGGTTCTTTCTCTCCATTTTTTGTTTGTTTGTTTGTTTGGTTTTTTTGGCTGTTGTTAGTTTTATTAGGATACTTTTTAGCACTTGTTATCATTGGTCAAATTGTTTTTTGGATTGTTGTTCTCTTTTTTTATTACATAAAAATATTAAATAATTATTCTTTTTATTTTAATAACTTTATTTTATTTAACTTTTTAATTTAATTTTATTTTATTTTACCTTTCTTTCTATTTTCCCCCCTTTTATTCTGAGCTGTGTAGATGACAGGCTCTTGGTGATCCAGTCAGGCATCAGGGCGGTGCCTCTGAGGTGGGAGAGCCAAGTTCAGGACACTGATCCACAAGTGACTTCCCAGCTCCACATAATATCAAATGGCGAAAATCTCCCAGAGACTTCCATCTCAATGTCAATACCCAGCTCCTCTCAACGACCAGCAAGCTACAGTGGTGGACACCCTATGCCAAACAACTAACAGGAGAGAAACACAACCCCATCCATTAGCAGAGAGGCTGCCTAAAATCATAATAAGGCCAAAAAAACCCCAAAACACACCACCAGACATGGAGCTGCCCAACAGAAAGATAAGATCCAGCTGCAACACCAGAACACAGGGACCAGTTGCCTCCAACAGGAAGGCTACACAAACCACTGAACCAACTTTAGCCACTGGGGACAGACACCAAAAACTACAGGAACTACAAACCTTCAGCCTGTGAAAAGGAGACCCCAAACACAGTAAGTTAAGCAAAATGAGAAGACAGAGAAACAAAGAGCAGATGAAGGAGAAAGACAAAAACCCACCAGACCTAACAAATGAAGTGTAAATAAGCAGTCTACCTGAAAAAGAATTCAGAAAAATGATAGTAAAGATGATGCAAAATCGTGGAAATAGAACGGAGGAAATACAAGTAACGTTTAACAAGGACATAGAAGAACTAAAGAGCAAACAAACAGTGATGAACAACACAATAAATGAAATTAAAAATTCTCTAGAAGGGATCAATAGCAGAATAACTGAGGCAGAAGAACGGATAAGTGACCTGGAAGATAAAATAGTGGAAATAACTACTGCAGAGCAGAATAAAGAAAAAAGAATGAAAAGAACTGTGGACAGTCTCAGTGAACTCTGGGACAACATTAAATGAAACAACATTCGAATTATAGGGGTTCCAGAAGAAGAAGAGAAAAAGGAAGGGACTGAGAAAATATTGGTATAGATTATAGTTGAAAACTTCCCTAATATGGGAAAGGAAATAGTTAATCAAATGCAGGAAGCAGAGAATACAGGATAAATCCAAGGAGAAACACTCCAAGACACATATTAATCAAACTATCAAAAATTAAATACAGAAAAAGATATTAAAAGCAGCAAGGGGAAAACAACAGATAAAACACAAGAGAATCCCCATCAGGTTAACAGCTGATCTTTCAGCAGAAACTCTGCAAGCCAGAAAGCAGTGGTAGGACATATTTAAAGTGATGAAGCAGAAAAACTAACAACAAAGATTACTCTACCCATCAATGATCTCATTCAGATTTGACAGAGAAATTAAAAGTTTTACAGATAAGCAAAAGCTAAGAGAATTCAGCACCACCAAACTAGCTTTGCAACAAATGCTAAAGGAACTTCTCTACATGGGAAACACAACAGAAGGAAAAGATCTACAATAAAAAATCCAAAACAATTAAGAAAATGGTAATAGGAACAGACCTAATGGCAACTACCTTAAATGTAAATGGATTAAATGCTCCAACCAAGTGACATAGACTGGATGAATGGCTACAAAAACAAGACCTGTATATATGCTGTCTACAAGAGACCCACCTCAGACCTAGGGACACATACAGACTGAAAGTGAGGGGATGGAAAATGATATTCCATGAAAATGGAAATTGAAAGGAAGCTGGAGTAGCAATTCTCATATCAGACAAAATAGACTTTAAAACAAAGACTATTATAAGAGACAAAGAAGGACACTACATAATGATCAAGGGAGGAATCCAAGAAGAAATAACAATTGTAAATATTTATGCACCCAACATAGGAGCACCTCAATATATAAGGCAAATACTAACAGCCATAAAACATGAAATCGACAGTAACACAATAATAGTAGGGGTCTTTAACACCCCACTTTCACAAATGGACAGATCATCCAAATGAAAATAAATAAGGAAACACAAACTTTAAATGACACATTAAACAAGATGGACTTGATTGATTTTTATAGGACATTCCATTTAAAAAACAAACAGAATACACATTCTTCTCAATTGTTCGTGGAACATTCTCCAGGAGAGATCATATTGTGGGTCACGAATCAAGCATTGGTAAATTTAGGAAACTTGAAATCGTATCAAGTATCTTTTCCAACCACAATGCTGAGAGACTAGATATCAATTACAGGAAAAATCTGTCAAAGAATACAAACACATGGAGGCCAAACAATACACTATTTAATAACCAAGAGATCACTGAAGAAATCAAAGAGGAATTCAAAAAATATCTACAAACAAATGACAATGAAAACACGATGACCCAAAACCTATGGGATGCAGCAAAAGCAGTTCTAAGAAGGAAATATATAGCAATACAACCCTACATTAAGAAATAAGAAACATCTCAAATAAACAACCTAACCATACACCTAAAGCAATTAGAGAAAAAAGCACAAAAATATCCCAAGGTTAGCAGAAGGAAAGAAATCATAATCATCAGATCAAAAGTAAGTGGAAAAGAAATGAAGGAAACGATAAAAAAGATCAAAAAAACTAAAAGCTTGTTCTTTGAGAAGATAAACAAAATTGATAAACCATTAGCCAGACCCATCAAGAAAAAAAGGGAGAAGACAAATAAATAGAATTAGAAGTGAAAAAGGAGAAGTAACAACTGACACTGCAGAAATACAAAGGATCATGAGAGATTACTACAAGCAACTCTATGCCAAAAAAAAAAAAAATGGGCAACATGGAAGAAATGGACAAATTCTTAGAAATGCACAACCTGCCAAGACTGAACCAGGAAGAAATAGAAAATATGAACAGACCAATCACAAGCAATAAAATTGAAACTTTGACTAAAAATCTTCCAACAAACAAAACCCCATGACCAGATGGATTCACAGGTGAATTCTATCAAACATTTAGAGAAGAGCTACCACCTAATCTTCTCAAACTTTTCCAAAATATAGCAGAGGGAGGGACACTCCCAAACTCATCTACATGGCCCCTGTAACTCTGTTACCAAAACCAGACAAAGATGTCAAAAAGAAAGAAAACTACAGGACAATATCACTGATGAACACAGATGCAAAAATCCTCAACAAAATACTAGAAAACAGAATCCAAAAGCACATCAAAAGCATTATATCCCGTGATCAAGTGGGGTTTATCCCAGGAATCCAGGGATTCTTTAATATACCTAAATCAATCAATGTAATACATCATATTAACAAATTGAAGGACAAAATCCATATGATCATCTCAGTACATGCAGAGAAATCTTTCAACAAAATCCACAACCATTTATGATAAAAAAAACCCTGCAGAAAGTAGGCATAGAGGGAACTTTCCTCAACATAATAAAGGCCATATATGACAAACCTACAGCCAATATCGTCCTCAATGGTGAAAAATTGAAACCAGTTCCACTAATATCAGGAAAAAAACAAGGTTGCCCATTCTCACCACTATTATTCAACATAGTTTGGGAAGTTTTAATCACAGAAATCAGAGAAGAAAAACAAATAAAAGGAATCCAAATCGGAAAAGAAGTAAAACCATCACTGTTTGCAGATGACATGATACTATACATAGAGAATACTAAATATGGTACCAGACAACTACTAGAGGTAATCAATGAATTTGGTAAAGTAGCAGGATACAAAATTAATGAACAGAAATCTCTTGCATTCCTATACACTAATGATGAAAAATCTGAAAGTGAAATTAAGAAAACGTTCCCATTTACCATTGCAACAAAAAGAATAAAATATCTAGGAATAAAGCTACCTAAGGAGATTAAAGACCTGTATGCAGAAACTTATAAGACACTGACTGATGAAAGAAATTAAAGATGATACAAATAGATGGAGAGATAAACCATGTTCTTGGATTGGAAGAATCAACATTGTGAAAATGACCATATTACCCAAAGCAATCTACAGATTCAATCAATCTGGCATTATCACTGGCATTTTTCACTGAAGTAGAGCAAAAAAATTCACAATTTGTATGGAAACACAAAGACCCCGAATAGCTAAAGCAATCTTGAAAAAGAAAAATGGAGCTGGAGGAATCATGCTCCCTGACTTCAGACTATACTACAAAGCTACAGTAATCAAGACAGTATGGTACTGGCACAAAAACAGAAATATAGATCAATGAAACAGGATAGAAAGCCCAGAGATAAACCCATGCATATATGGTAACCTTATCTTTGATAAAGGAGGCAAGAATATACAGTGAAGAAAAGACATTCTATTGAACAAGTGGTGCTGGGAAAACAGGACAGCTACATGTAAAAGAATGAAATTAGGACACTCCTTAACACCATACACAGAAATAAACTCAAAATGGATTAAAGACCTAAATTTAAGGCCAGACACTATCAAACTCTTAGAGGAAAACATAGGCAGAACACTCTATGACATAAATCACCACAAGATCCTTTTTGACTCACCTCCTAAAGAAATGGAAATGAAAACAAAAATAAACAACGAGACCTAATGAACTTAAAAGCCTTTGCACAGCAAAGGAAACCATAAACAGAATGAAAACACAACTCTCAGAGTGAGAGAAAATATTTGCAAATGAAGCAACTGACAAAGGATTAATCTCCTAAATTTACAAGCCGTTCATGCAGCTCAATATCGATAAAACAAACAACCCAGTCCAATAATGGGCAAAAGACCTAAATAGACATTTCTCCAAAGAAGATATACAGATTGCCAACAAACACATAAAAGAATGCTCCACATCATTAATCATTAGAGAAATGCAAATCAAAAATACAATGAGATATCATCTCATACCAATCAGAATGGACATCATCAAAAAATCTAGAAACAATAAATGCTGGAGAGGGTTTGGAGAAAAGGGAACACTCTTGCACTGCTGGTGGGAATGTGAATTGGTACAGCCACTATGGAGAACAGTATGGAGCTTCCTTAAAAAACTACAAATAGAACTATCATATGACCCAGCAATCCCACTACTAGGCATATACCCTGATAAAACCATAATTCAAAAACAGTCATGTACCAAAATGTTCATTGCACCTCTATTTACAATAGCCTGGAGATGGAAGCAACCTAAGTGTCCATCATCGGATAAATGGATAAAGAAGATGTGGCACATACATACAATGGAATATTACTCAGCTATAAAAAGAAATGAATTGAATTATTTGTAGTGAGGTGGTTGGACCGAGAGTCTGTTAAACAGAGTGAAGTAAGTCAGAAAGAGAAAAACAAATACCGTATGCTAACACATATATATGGAATCTAAGAAAAAAAAAAGTCATGAAGAACCTAGGGGTAAGACAGGAATAAAGACACAGACCTACTAGAGAATGGACTTGAGGATATGTGGAGGGGGAAGGGTAAGCTGTGACAAAGTGAGAGAGTGGCATGGACATATATACACTACCAATGTAAAATAGATAACTAGTGGGAAGAAGGCACATAGCACAGGGAGATCAGCTCTGTGCTTTGTGACCACCTAGAGGGATGGGATAGGGAGGGTGGGAGCGAGGGAGACACAAGATGTAAGAGATATGGGGACATATGTATATGTATTACTGATTCACTTTGTTATAAAGCAGAACTAACACACCATTGTAAAGCAATTATACTCTGATAAAGGTGGTAAAAAAATAATTATAATATAAAATTTCTAACTGGTGAAGCTGTCTATAAAGGATCCTATGCTCCTTTAAACAAAAAAAAAAGAGAGAAGATGAAATAGAATCTGTGATATTTTGTTATATATGAGTATTTGGCATCCAAATTTCCTCTATTGCTGAAAAACCTTCTAGAGCAGTGTTTGATTTTGTATTTACTGTGAGAAAATTGTCTTCAAAACACGGAAACCCAAACACTGCTCTATCTTAAATTGAGTGAGTGGCTCTCTAAGCCACTCCCCATCGAGGACTCCCTGTGGGGCTTCCTAAGAAGTTTTTGGGGTTTTTTAAAGTCAGCGTAGACACTAAGCCCAGAGTAATTGAAGTGCAAAGATCATATCTTTGTAATTCCTGAGGCTCTCTAAAATTGAAAGACTATACAGAATTGAAGAATAACAGTGTGGTTGATATTAGGCCCATCTACGAATTTTCTTCAAAGATTGTATCATCTCATTTGAAATATTTATCATATGGTGAAAAAAGTACCTCTAATATTTCTCCTTCATATTTTAAACAAATATGTAGTTGGGATACAACATCAAATTTGTTTCCAGAGGTCGATGATCTTCAAATTATCATACCATAAGTCTTATTTTATCTTCTAGAACTTTTTGAGAATTGTTAAAAATATTAAACTCTCTTGACAGTAATATAATACTTTACAGCTGTGCTTTCACTTAGAAAGAGTCACCAAAGATTGCAATTTGTCACTTCAATCAAGACATTTCTTTCACTGTGATGTGCAAATATTTCTGTGTAGGCATCATTGAAAGTTTTTGCAAATAAAGCTGTCTTGTGTTTTTGGTGACATATTGAAAGCTTTGAATATGATCAAGAGGACTAAAAACTGACTCAAATAAATTACACATAAAACTTAAAAAGAATGTTAAATTAGGAGGCACGATCTAAAATTAGAAAACTAGTCATAAGTATAAGCTATTGGAAAACATAGAGAATCCAAAAATCAAATTAGATAGTTGCCTGTATATATTGCACTAAGTAGAGAGGAAATATGCTAATCCAGATATTGGCATTTAAAAGAAAGAGGCATTTTCTTGAGATTTGGAACATTTCATCTAAATAGGTGAAGTAATGGAAACTTAGAGTAAATTTAGAATCAAAGGCAGAGTATAAGTAACCTTTAGTATAATGGGCTTACACACATCTCTTTCTATATGCATTGCTGACATTTTTTCCTTCTCTATAAATTTTCATTTGATTGTGCCTCTCATTCTGATGTGTGCTATTAATACTTACAAAAGATCTTATCTAAGCAGTTTTTAGGCAATTTCAGTTTAACTCTATCACATCTTCAGAAATGTAAAGAGAACATACCCGCATACAAACAGACATAACATTTTTCGTAAGGCACGTTATCATTTTTCACTAAGCATACAAAATGTTGCATTTTCTTCATCATGCACAAAGGCAACGTTACAAAAGTGCATGAAATAACTCCAAATGTTCATATAATTTCTTTCTGCCCAGGTGCAGAAGTATCCATTCTCCTTAGAAGTCCTGATTGGCCTTAAAAAAGTGGAGGAAAAAATAAAACCTCAAGACAACACATTACTTGGAGAGAGAATTTCACGCATATTGTGAGGACAGAGAAATAAACTGAAGACTCATTTTAAGTAACGCAAAAAGAAAAGTCACAACTCTCAATTCTAGATATTTTATTTATCTCTGAAGAATAAATTCTTACTTTAACTTCTCTGATGGTTCAATTTAAAATGTGTCTGGCTATAAAGTATTTATGTAGCCCCTCCCACTGTCCCTTTAAAATGTTTATAATGAATAGATAAAAGTTAGAGCATGCATTTACACAAATATAAGAAAAGTCAGCACAAGACATTTCCCAGTTTATAGCCTTCCAATGACTTCCCACTGTACATAGAATAAATCCCGGCTTCAAATAGGCTGACAATGTCATTTAAAGTCTGCTCCCCATTCCATTCTTGAGCCTCATCTCATGAAACTCTCTCCTTCATCTAACAGTCCATAAGCTCTTTCTCATCCCCAGCCCTTTTCACCTCCTCCTAAAAACCTGACTTCCTATTCCTTTACATGTTTGACTCTTTTTTCTTTTCTTTTCTTTCTCTTTTTCTTTTTTCCATTTTGAGTCTCAGTCAACTTCTCAAGAGGCATTCAATACCACTTTGTTTTAATTAGGTATACTTTGTACTGTATTCTGTTTCAGTATTTAAAGATGTTTATCCCGAATTACTGTGGAGTTATATGCTTGTGTACTTTTTCAAATGGTGCAGACCTCTGTGAAAATATGGCCATGAGTTTTTTTAGACCTCAAATCAATGTTACCTAGCACAGCATTTATTATTTTTTAAATCACATTCACTGGCAATATTTTGAAGTTAGGAAATTTTCTATAATAATCCTGATTTCTGACTTCACTCAAACCCCAGAAAATCTCACACCACTGAACTGGCACCTCTCGCAGAGTAGCAGCTGTATCTATGAAGGAGCAGTTTCCAATGCATAATAGATCCTCCACTCTTTCTTTTATCTCTGAAATTGTTGACTTTTTACTCTTCTGAATAAGTACTTCCATTTCTCACTTTGGTTTATCCATTTATTTTTTGTGTCACCATGATCACTGTATTTTTCACCATTGGAACATGACACCTTATTCAATGGCTTGCATGCATGTAGTGGATTGCATGCATTCTATAAATACGTGTTCAGTGAATCAATAAATGATGTTATTAATATGCCAGAATCTAAGAATAATTTTCACTAAATTCTGGACTGATAAAACTGGAATAAAATACTCATGATTAAAGTGTGCTATGCTAATAAAAACGAATCAAACTTTCCCTTCTGAAGCTATTTAGAATGATTTCTGAACCATTTCCCAGCTATAATTTTCCTCTTCCAGCTTTTTTTTCCCTAACCACAGCCAAAATCATTGCCTATCCATTATTTTAGCTTACAGTCCTTGCGTTTTTGGGGGGTTTGTTTTTGTTTGTTTGTTTGTTTGTTTTTAGATAAATGAGATTCCTTTACCCTGCTTCCATCTTTACTCCTAGCATCAATTTCCTTCCTTTATCCTGAGCCTGAAAGTTGCAAAAACAAATGTACCAGGGGAAAGTGGTCACATTTTTAGAGGGGTAAATTGTATAGGATTTTTATTTTCTTATATGTTCTACATTTTCAGATTTTCTGTTTAAGAAAAAAGTAGATTGAATTTAACATTAGTCAAAGCCTGTGAAACATGTAGAGCTGGTTAGAAATTTTCCACCTAAATTACCCTACACTGTAGTACAGAATAAGAAAGTTGCCCACACAAAAATGGTACCAAGATCAACCCACAGGAGCTGCCTTTTGATAAAACCAATTCAGGCTGGAGATTTTTCTATTCATTTAAAGATGATAAGATAGAAAAAAAATAAAATATTTCATCCATGCAACAAATATTTGATTAGCATCTACTAAGTGCCAGGCACCGTCTTTTGCATTTAGAAAGCAAAGGTGAATAGGATATACATGTTCTTTGCTCTTATAAATCTTGAACTGCAATAAGTGCTTTATGAAAAATTACCTTATAACAAAAGAGGTGAAAAAGGATTCTTCAGCCTCACTTCAGGAAGAGCATGAATGTGGACATAATGATGAATATGATTGCAATAGTTAATCCAGAAAAAAATGTTACTGATGTATTTTGCCTTTTCAATATGGTACTAGAAGACATGGATATTTTTAATGATAATAGAAGAAACTAATAAGGAAATGTAAAGGTAGTGTATTATAGTGAAAACAGAAAAAAAGAAGAAAGATAATAATGATAATGATAATGTAACTGAATAGAGAGAAATTTAAAGACAGTAACAGACTTGGAAATATAGATATAAGGGAGCTTCGATCTGGATAATAAAATAAAACTGAAGAGATTCAAGTTGTGGAGATCAGTTAAGGTGTCATTTGTAGTACCTGGGCAAAAATTCATGAAGCCTAGAGAATCAAGGTGGTGGGGTAGGAGGATGCAGTTCTCCTCCCACAAACACATCTAAAATACATCTTTATGTGGAACAATTTTCACTGAAACTAACTGGAGACTAGCAGAAAGACTCCTGTACAAACAAGCTATAAGAAAGTTACAAGCAGAATTGGGTAGGAAAGAAAGAGAAGCAGTCAGGTCAGGACCTGTGGCCCTAGGAGAGGACTCAGAGAAAAGGAAGATTAAAAAGATAGAGATCCTCCCTGGGGAGTGAACCGTTTGAGCCACATATTGGACACCACAGCCCTGTCGTCCAAAAAAGGGAAGACAAGCCCTCTAACCTGGTTGGAGACCTGGTGGAACCAACAGGAAGGTTGTGGGAAGCCTGGACTCTTCCATGAGCAGTGTGTGAATGCTTGCTTCCTTGTGAAGCAGGGTGGAAAGGGTAGATTGAGTCTGCATACCTGGCTGACTCATTTCCTGTAATGGCTGCATTTTGCACCCCAGCCTGAGCCAGGTGAAAGCTCCAGCTACATTTGCCTCACCTCATAGCTCCACACTGGAGCAAAGGCTGCCACAACCAAGGAAAATGCCTGGCTTTGACATGCTGTGGTGGCTGAAACCCTAAGTGGTATCTGAGCAGACAGAGGGCAGCCATTACTGACAATTGCACAGGCAGCCCATCGCAGGCAGACCAGATCTCTAATAGTGGTCAGAGCACCCCACTCCATGCTTGATTCTCACCAAATAACCAAACCTGCCCCTCTTGCTCGAACACTGCTCTTCTCTGGGGCAAGGGTGCTTGTGCCAGGAGGGGGAAGATTACACACTTAAAGAGAAATGAGTCAGCTCAGACCTGACTCAGGGCTTTAACTTCAGCAATCCCACTACTGGGCATATACCCTGAGAAAACCATAATTCAAAAACAGTCATGTACCAAAATGTTCATTGCAGCTCTATTTACAATAGCCAGGATATGGAAGCAACCTAAGTGCCCATCATTGGATGAATGGATAAAGAAGATGTGGCACATATATACAATGGAATATTACTCAGCCATAAAAAGAAACGAAATTGAGCTATTTGTAATGAGGTGGATAGACCTAGAATCTATAATACAGAGTGAAGTAAGTCAGAAAGAAAAAGACAAATACCATATGCTAACATATATATATGGAATTTAAGAAAAAAAATGTCATGAAGAACCTTGGGGTAAGATAGGGATAAAGACACAGACCTAATAGAGAATGGACTTGAGGATATGGGGAGGGGGAAGGGTAAGCTGTGACAAAGCAAAAGAGAGGCATGGACATATATACACTACCAAACATAAAACAGGTAACTAGTGGGAAGCAGCCGCATAGCACAAGGAGATCAGCTCGGTGCTTTTTGACCACCTAGAGGGGTGGGATAGGGAGTGTGGGAGGGAGGGAGATGCAAGAGGCAAGAGATATGGGGACATATGTATATGTATAACTGATTAACTTTGTTATAAAGCAGAAACTAACACACCATTGTAAAGCAATTATACTCCAATAAAGATGTAAAAAATAAAATAAAATTAAAAATAAATAAATAAACAAACAAATTAATAAATAAAAAGAAAAAAATAGATAAATAGAACAGAATACAGTGCCCAGAAATAAACCCATGAACCTTTGGTCAATTAATCTATGACAAAAGAGGCAAGAATATACAATGAAGAAAAGACAGTGTCTTCAATAAGTGGTGCCAGGAAAATTGGACAGCTACATGTCAATGACTGAGATTAGAACACTTCCTCACACCATATACAAAAATAAACTCAAAATGGATTAAAGCCTTAAATGACAGACCTAAAACCATAAAATCCCTTACAGAGAACATAGGCAGAACACTCTTTGACATAAATCATAGCAATATCTTTTTGATCAGTCTCCTAAGGCAAAAGAAGTAAAAATGAAAATTAACAAATAGGACTTAATTACACTTACCAGCTTTTGTACATCAAAGGAACCACTGACAAAATGCAAATACAAACTACAGAGTGGGAGAAAGTATTTGCATGTGATATGACATAACTGGTTAATATCCTAAAATTTATAAACAGCTCTTATAACTCATTATCAAAATAAAAACAAAGAACCCAATTAAAAATGCTTAAAACACCTGAATGGACACTTTTCCAAAGGTGATATACAGTTGGCTAACAGGACTGTGAAAAAAGGTTCAACATTGCTAATCATCAGAGAAATGCAAATCAAAAGCACGATGAGATATCCCCTTATACCTGTCAAAGTGGCTATAATCAAAAAGTCTACAAATAACAAATGCTAGTGAGGATGTGGAGACAGGGGGACCCTATTACACTGTTGGTGGGATTGTAAGCAGTCACCATGGAAAACATGGAGAGATCTCAAAAAACTACAACTAGAACTACCATATGATCCAGCAATTTCAGTGCAGGATCATGCACCCCAACGTTCACAGCAACAGTATTTACAATAGCCAAGATATGTAAGCAACTTAAGTGCCCATCAACAAATGACTGGGTAAAAGATGTGATATGTGTACACAGTGGAATATTAGCTATAAAAATGAATGAAATTTTGCCTTTTGCAGCAACATGGATGGATCTAAAGAATATTACGTTTAGGGAAATAAGTCAGACACTGAAAGGCAAATACTCTATGTTATCACTTCTCTCTGTAATCTAAAAATTAATACAAATTAATGTATGTAACAAAACAGAACAGATACACAGATATAGAGAACAAACTAGTGGTTGCCAGTGGGAAGAGGGGAAGGCTGAGATAGGGGTATGGGATTAAGGGATACAAACTATTATGTATAAAACAAATAAGCAACAAGGATATATTGTACAGCACAGAAAACTATACCCATTATTTTATTTTTTTGCGGTATATGGGCCTTTCACCATTGAGGCCTCTCCTGTTGTGGAGCACAGGCTCCGGACGCATAGGCTCAGTGACCATGGCTCACGGGCCCAGCCGCTCCGCAGCATGTGGGATCCTCCCAGACTGGGGCACAAACCTGTGTCCCCTGCATCGGCAGGTGGACTCTCAACCACTGTGCCACCAGGGAAGCCCTACCCAATATTTTGAAATAATTATAAATAGAGTATAATCTATAAAAATGTTGAATCACTATGTTCTATATCTGAAACTAATATAATATTGTAAATCAACTATATTTCAATAAAAAACAAAGAATTTGTGAAGATATAGATGATAACAATGGGGAATCAGAGGAGGACACCACTTCATGAGTCAGAAATAAGAAAATGGGTAGAACAGGTGAAGGGCCTTGAGACATGATGAATTTAAAACATTTTATTTCGAGATGAGGTGACTCAAATCGCCATTAAATGAGATGGAGATCTACATGAAGGAGGTGCTAAACAAAAAAATTATTGGCATTTTTTTCATAAAATTTACATGTTTGATGGACTTTGGGGCCAGTATTTTAGCTGTCTAGTTGGAAAATACTGACCTAAAGCTCAGGAGAGAAATATAAGTTGTAGATTAAAACTTTAGTTATTCCTTATAAAATAGGACTGGATAAATAGAAGGAACAGATGCTAAGAAAGCATTCTCATGCTAGAATGAGAACTTTTGTTTCTAAAATGTTGTTTTCCATAACAGACTAAATTTCAAATTTTTTGCCTAAGTCAAGTTAGTCATTATTACCCTGACTTTGGGTATCTTCCCAGTCTTATTCCCCATCAGGCACTGCCTCTCTGTTTTCAATTTTTAGTAAGACACTTCCCATATTTCTACACATGCCCTGTGTTGCATGTCTTCTTTTCTGCCTTTATGCTTTTCTTTCAGACTGGAATGATTTACCTATACTGTATCCCTGTGAACTATGATTAAACCTTCAAATTTTAACTCAGATATTTTTCCTGCAGAAATATTTTCCTGAGCTCCTGTGTTACACAAAGTCCTGCTCATCAGTGTTCCCATACCACCTGTGATTGTTTTCTCTTAGCACCTACAAAGATATAATAACAATGCATAAATATAAAAACTATGTCTTATTCATTGTTTTGTCATCTGTAATAACTATAGTGCTTGGTACATATAAGGTACTCAAATGCTTCTTAAATGTCACTTTGGAAAGAATATGAGAAGAAGCATAAGAATGACAATGTTAAATATCTATGGATATATTTTAGCAGATTACCAATTAATTCATGTTCATTACAGAGAGTTTGAAGTATACAGGTAAGCACAAAGAAGAAAGTGCGAACCACTTGTTAATCCTCTTCCCAGAGAAGATGACTATTAATGATTCCATGTATGCAATTATTTTGTTCTCTGCACGTTCATGTACATATAAATATTGTTAAATAAGACAATATTTTTGCTTTTTAAAGTGTTTCTCTGATGTTGCAAATATCATAAGCATTTCTTCTACAAATAATTTATAACTAATATATTGCATTGCACTGTAATATACCATATTTTATTTAACCAAGTATTTATTTTTAGACATTAGACTTATTTTTATTATTAAGAATTCTCTATAAACAGCCTCAAATTAAATTTTACCATATAACTGTGATAATTTAATAATGATAAATTAATTTCTCAAAATAGAATGCATTTTAAGGTTTAATATATGTTGAAAATTGCTCACCTGAAGAGAGGTACCAATGTAGACTCTCTGAAGCACTGTATGGAAACTGTATCTAAGTACTTTTTCCTCTCCAAATATGGATACCATGGATTTTGTTTTATTTTTTACTCATCTGACAGACAAAATATAACCTCTAATAGTAGTAGTATAATAATTATGCTGATTACTAGAGCAAAGGAATATTTTAAGATATCCTATTTTATTTGGAAAATTTGTACATTTTGACCATTTACTACTATATGTTTAATTTTTTTTACTTTTAGAAGATGAATATATGCAATAACTATATTAACTTATTATTTTAGATGTACTGAACTTCTTTCAGCTTATTATTTTATTAGAAATGCATCTTTGATGACTCAATATGTCAAAGTCTCTGACAAGCCCTGCAATAGAGAATCTCATGTAAGTTGACTTAAATATGTTTTCTCCAATTTTATTTTGCTATTTGACTCAATTTTTTGTATTAACATATATACTAGTCAATGAAACTAGCATTGTATAAAAAATAGCTTGTGATGTAATTTTCATATATGTTGGCATTTTATATGTAAAAAATTAGAAAATTTAAGAATGTCCATAAAAAGAATTATCAGAGAGATAGAATAAAGTAGAAGAAAGTAGACTGGAAATAAGCAGAGGAGATAATTTTCAGCAAACTATGTGGTCAGAAGGATGAGATACTGTAGATTGGTAAGGTAGGATGAAGATGGAACGAGGTCACTGGACTGGGAACATAGAGAGGTTTCATTTTATATTCATTAAAAATAAATTATAAATAATTATGAAGGTCTTTCTCTCATTAAAATGCCTACTCATAAAGATATGTGTAGAAGAGATTTCAAGTCCACATATATCATTTTTTTATTTTTATTCAAAAATATGTATTAAAAATATATTTGAAAAGCTTCCCTGAAGATGTATTGATGACAGTGATAAACAATTTGTAGTGTGAATAATATTATATTTCTCCTAAAAAGAATGGTTTTCTATCATCCACTATTGACTGGCTTTTTTTGTTGTTTCTCTTTAATTCTTTGGGTAGTTCCTCTGTGTTATCTATTGCTATATACTTAGAACACAATTTAACTAAACTGTTTAAGTGTTTGAATAACTCATAGACTTCTAATGCTGTACCCTTTAAATAAAAGTTCAACTGAATAGTGGAAAAATAATCAAGAATTTTCCTAAAGTATTTTGCACTTTAGAAGGTTGTTGCTGCTGTTTTCTTACTTGAGGTAGAGATTGGCTTAATCACATTAGCAAACATAGCTGAAAATATAAATTTGAAAAAAAAATGGACATTTTAAAACCTGTTTGTTTAGTTATCTATGTTGAACGATAATCAGATATTATAGCACCACAGGAAAACCTTATTGGTTTCTTTGAAATATAAAAGTAGGACCTCGGGGCAAGAAGCAATAGGAACACAAAGTCTTGCACATCAGAGCATCATAGGGCAGGTGGTTACAAGGCAACAGTCAGGTTTTTAATATTTCAAGATCTTTTTTATCATGGTTTCTAATATACTTACACCTTAATATTTCAGTGTATTTTAAAAACAAAGGACATTTACACTTTTTATATGGTCTTAAATTAGTGGAAATATCACCAATGTGATCTATTGTGTCATCTGGTTGATTATCTAAGAACAACAATATTCTCTTTAGGGTAGAATACTTTAGATGTTAATGTAATATATACCATAATATATAAATATCAAAACCAGTAGATACAAGGTGGTTAATGTATGCTTGTGCATGTGTATGTATATTTGTGTGTGTGTGTTTGTGTGTGTGTGTGAGAGAGAGAGAGAGAGAGAGAGCAACAGAAAGACAGAGAGAGGCAGAGAAATGTAAATATATAAGAAGGCTATTGAAAAGGAAGAACTTGATAAGCTTATGTAAAATCTTATTTCATTGTTTAAAATATAATAAAATAATTATGCAATCATATTCACAAAGTGAAGTTTTAACTTATTTTCAGTAAACTCTAAAACAGAGATCAAACACTAAAAGTTGAATATAATTTTGCAATCTTATTCAAGAACCTAACAGACAACAGAGGATGAATATATTCACATTAGTTCTATGTCAAGACCATACTTCATTTCAGTTTCTGAAACATTTCCTATTTGCACTAGGAGAGCAGGACACTCTAGAATTTATAGCTTCCTAATACATTTTTCCACTTTTTGATTTAATATTTATCCAATTAAAGAACAAATAATAATAAAAAGTCAAATGGTTGAAGAGTCTATAAAAGAAACAGTGCTTTTCAGTTCCAGCATGTTCATTCCTGATTCTTGCTTTTCAAAGGTAGACTCTTTTCATTATTTTAGTTTTTTACACCTGGTATATATTTCTATATTTCTAAACAGTATGCTTATATAGATAATTCTTTTTTTAAAATTTTTTTATTGAGGTATAGTTGTTTTACAATGATGTGTTAGTTTTTGCTGTGAATCAGTTATAAGTATAAATATATATCATCTTTTGTGGATTTCCTTCCCATTTAGGTCACCACAGAGCATTAAGTAGAGTTCCCTATGCTATACAGCAGGTTCTCATTAGTTATCTATTTTATCCATATTAGTGTATATATGTCAATCCCAATCCCCCAATTCAACCGATCCCCTCTTTCCCCCCTTGGCGTCCATATGTATGTTCTCTACGTCTGTGTCTCTATTTCTGCCTTGCAGACAGGTCCATCTGTACCACTTTTCTAGATTCCACATATAAGCATTAATATATGATATTAGTTTTTCTCTTTCTGACTTACTTTACTCTGTATGACACTCTCTAGGTCCATCCACATCTCTACAAATGACCCAATTTTGTTCTTTTTATGGCTGAGTAATATTCCATTGTATATATGTACCACATCTTCTTTATCCATTCATGTGTCTATGGGCATTTAGGTTGCATCCATGACCTGGCTATTGTAAATAGTGCAGTAATGAACATCGGGGTGCATATGTCTTTTTCAATGTTGGTTTTCTCAGGGTATATGACCAGGAGTGGGATTTCTGGGTCATATGGTAGCTCTATTTTTAGTTTTTTAAGGAACCTCCATAGTGTTTTCCATAGTGGCTATATCAATTTACATTCCCACCAACAGTGTGAGAAGGTTCCTTTTGTCCACACCCTCCAGCATTTATTGTTTGTAGATTATTTTATGGTGGTCATTCTGACTGGTGTGAGTTGATACCTCATTATAGTTTTGATTTGCATTTCTCTAATAATTAGTGATGTTGAGCATCTTTTTATGTGCCTCTTGGCCATCTGTATGTCTTCTTTGGAGAAATGCATATTTAGGTCTTCTGCCCATTTTTTGATTGGACTGTTTGTTTTTTAGATATTGAGCTGCATGAGCTACTTATATATTTTGGAGATTAACCCCTTGTCCATTGCTTCATTTACAAATATTTTCTCCCATTCTGAAAGTTGACTTTTTGCCTTGTTTATGGGTTTCTTGGCTGTGCAAAAGCTTTGAGGTTTCATTAGCTCCCATTTGTTTATTTTTCCTTTTATTTTCATTACACTAGGAGGTGGTCAAGAAAGATCTTGCTGTGATTTATGTCAAAGAGTGTTCTTCCTATGTTTTCCTCTTAGAATTTTATGGTGTCTGGACTTACATTTACTTATTTAATCCATTTTGATTTTATTTTTGTGTATGGTGGTAGGGAGTGTTCTAATTTCATTCTTTTCCATGTAGCTGTCCAGTTTTCTCAGTACCACTTATTGATGAGGTTGTCTGTTCTCCATTGTATGTTCTTGCTTCCTTTGTCATAGATTAGATAATCATAGGAGTGTGTGTTTATCTCTAGGCTTTCTATCCTGTTCCACTGAACTATATTTCTGTTTTTGTGGCAGTACCATACTGTCTTCATTATTGTAGCTTTGTAGTATAGTCTGAAGCCTGGAAGCCAGACTCCTCTGGCTCTGTTTTTCTTTCTGAAGATTGATTGGCTATTTAGGGTCTTTTGTGTCTCCATGCAAATTTTAAGATTTTTTGTTCTAGTTCTGTATAAAAAGTCATTGGTAATTTGATAGGGATTGCATTGAATCTGTAGATTGCTTTTGGGTAACATAGTCATTTTGACAATATTGATTCTTCCAATCGAAGAACATGGTATATCTCTCCATCTGTTTGTGTCATCTTTGATTTCTTTCATCAGTGTCTTATAGTTTTCTGAGTACAGGTTTTTTACCTCTTTAGGTAGGTTTATTCTTAGGTATTTTTTGTTGTTGTTGCTGCAATGGTGAATGGGATTGTTTCCTTACTTTCTCTTTCTGATCTCCTGTTGTTAGTGTATAGGAATTCAAGAGATATCTGTGCATTGATTTTGTATTCTGAAACTTTACCAAATTCATCGATTAGCTCTAGTAGTTTTCTGGTGGTATTTTTAGGATTTTCTATGTACAGTTTCATGTCATCTGCAAAGAGTGACAGTTTTACTTCTTCTTTTCAATTTGTATTCTTTTTATTTATATTTTTTCTCTGATAGCCATGGCTAGGACTTCCAAAATTATGTTGAATAATAGTGGCAAGAGTAGACATCTTTGTCGTGTTCCTGATCTTAGAGGAAATGTTTTCAGTTTTTCACCATTGAGAATGATGTTTGCTGTGGGTTTGTCACATATGACCTTTATTATGTGGAGGTAGGTTCCCTCTGTGCCCACTTTCTGGAGAGATTTTATCATAAATCAGTGTAGAATTTTGTCAAAAGCTTTTCTGCCTCTACTGAGATGATCATATGGTTTATATTCTTCAATTTTTTACTATGGCCTATCACATTGATTGATTTGCATATGTTGAAGAATCCTTGCATCCTGGGGTGAATCCCACTTGATCATGCTATGGTGTATGATCCTTTTAATGTGTTGTTGGGTTCAGTTTGCTAGTATTTTGTTGAGGATTTTTGTGTCTATGTTCATCACTGATATAGGCCTGTAATTTTCTTTTTCATGATTTATTTGTCTGGTTTTGGTATTAGTGTGATTTAGGCCTCAAAGAATTAGTTTGGGTGTGTCTTTTCTCTGCAATTTTTTGAAGAGTTTGAGAAGATTGGACATTAGGTCTTCTCTAAATGTTTGATCGAATTTGCCTGTGAAGCCATCTGGTCCTGAACTTTCGTTTGCTGGAAGAATTTCAATCACAGTTTCAACTTCACTACATGTGATTGGTCTGTTTATATTTTCTATTACTTCCTGGTTCAGTCTTGGGAGACTGTACCTTTCTAAGAATGTGTCCATTTCTTCCAGGTTGCCCAATCTCTCATGATCCTTTATATTTCTGCAGTGTCAGTTGTTACCTTTCCTTTTCCGTTTCTAATTCTATTGATTTAAGTCTTCTCCCTTTGTTTTCTTGATGAGTCTGGCTAATGGTGTATCAATTTTGTTTATCTTCTCAAAGAACCAGCTTTTAGTTTTTTTGATCTTTGCTGCTCTTTCCTTCATTTCTTTTTCATTTATTTCTGATCTGATATTTATGATTTCTTTCCTTCGGCTAACTTTAGGGTTTTTTTGTTCTTCTTTCTCTAATTGCTTTAGGTGTAAGGTTAGGTTGTTTATTTGAGATATTTCTTGTTTCTTGAGGTAGGACTGTATTGCTATATACTTCCCTCTTAGAACTGCTTTTGCTGCATCCCATAGGTTTTGGGTTGTTGTGTTTTCATTGTCACTTGTTTCTAGGTATGTTTTGATTTCCTCTTTGATTTCTTCAGTGATCTCTTGGTTTTTTAGTAGCATATTGTTTAGCCTTCATGTGTTTGTGATTTTTACATTTTTTTTTCTGTAATTGTTTTTTGTTTGTTTGTTTGTTTGTTTGTTTTTTATTTGTTTTCCAGTACACGGGCCTCTCACTGTTGTGGCCTCTCCCATTGCAGAGCACAGGCTCCGGACACGCAGGCTCAGTGGCCATGGCTCACGTGCCCAGCCGCCCCGCAGCATGTGGGATCTTCCCGGACCGGGCCATGAACCCACGTCCCCTGCATCGGCAGGTGGACTCTCAACTATTGTGCCACCAGGGAAGCCCTCCTGCAATTGATTTTTAATCTCATAGTGTTGTGGTCAGAAATGATGCTTGATATGATTTCAAATTTCTTAAATTTACCAAAGCTTGATTTGTGACTCAAGATGTGATCTATCCTGGAGAATGTTCTGTGTGCACTTGAGAAGGACGTGTATTCTGTTGCTTTCTGATGGAATGTCCTATAAATATCAATTAAATCTATCTGGTCTATTGTGTCATTCAACGTTTGTTTCCTTATTAATATTCTGTCTGGATAATCTGTACATTGTTGTAAGCGAGGTGTTAAAGTCCCACACTATTATTGTTTTACTGTCGATTTCCCCTTTTATTGTTGTTAGCATTTGCCTTACATATTGATGTGCTCCTATGTTGAGGGCATGCATATTTATAATTGTTACGTCTTCTTCTTGGACTGATCCATTGATCATTATGTAGTGTTCTTCCTTGTCTCTTGTAACAGTCTTTATTTTAAAGTCTATTTTTTCTGATATGAGTATTGCTACTCCAGCTTTCTTTTGATTTCCATTTGCATGGAATATCTTTCTCCATCCCCTCACTTTCAGTTTGTATGTGTCCCTAGGTCTGAAGTGGGTCTCTTGTAGACAGCATATGTACAGGTCTTGCTCTTGTATCCATTTGACCAGTCTATGTATTTTGGTTGGAGCATTTAATCCATTCACATTTAAGGTAATTATTGATATGTATGGTCCTATTACCATTTTCTTAACTGTTTTGGCGTTTTTTGCAGGTCTTTTTCTTCTCTTGTGTTTCCCACTAGAGAAGTTCCTTTAGTATTTGTTGTAGAGCTGGTTTGGTGGTGATGAATTCTCTTAGCTTTTGATTATCTGTAGAGTTTTGGATTTGTCCATCGAAACTGAATGAGATCCTTGCTGGGTAGAGTAATCTTGGTTTTAGGTTTTTTGGTTTCATCATTTCAAATATATCCTGCCACTCCCTTCTGGCCTCCATAGTTTCTGCTGAAAAATCAGCTGATAACCTTATGGTGCTTCCGTTGCATATTCTTTGTTGCTTTTCTCTTGCTATATTTATTATTTTTCTTTGTATTCAATTTTTGTTAGTGTGATTAATATATGTCTCAGCATGTTTTTCTTGGGTTTTTCCTGAATGGGACTCTCTACACTTCCTGGACTTGATTTACAATTTATTTTCCCATGTTAGGGAAGTTTTTGACTATAATCTCTTCAAATATTTTCTTAGGCCCTTTCTCTTTCTCTTCTTCTTCTGGGACCCCATCATTCGAATGTTGGTGTGTTTAATATTGTCCCAGAGGTCTGTGAGACTTTCCTCAATTCTTTTAATTCTTTTCTCTTTATTCTTTTCCATGGCTGTTATTTCCACCATTCTATCTTCCATCTCACTTATCTGTTCTTCTGTCTCAGTTATTCTGCTATTGGTTCCTTCCAGAGTATTTTTAATTTTGGTTATTGTATTGTTCATCACGGGTTTTTTTTTGTTCTTTAGTTCTTCTATGTCCTTTTTAAATGTTTCGTGTGTTTTCTCCATTCTATTTCTGAATATTTTTGATCACCTTTACAATCATTACTCTGAATTATTTTTCAGGTAGATTGCCTATTTCCTCTTCATTTATTTGGTCTTGTGGGTTTTTACCTTGCTCTTTCATCTGCAACATATTTCTCTGTCTTTTAATTCTGTTTAAGTCACTGTGTTTGTGGTCTCCTTTCAGCAGACTGCAGGTTTGTAGTGCCTCTTACTTCTGTTGTTTGCTCCCAGTGGGTGAGATTGGTCCAGTGGCTTGTTTAGACTCCCTGGTGGCGTGGGGGTGGGGGGGACTTGGGCCAACCTTCTGGTGGGTGGAGCTGGATCTTGTCCCTCTGATGTACAGGGTCGTGTCAATTGGTGTGTTTTGTGGTGTCTATGAGCTTACTATGACTTTCAGCAGCCTGTCTGCTAATGGGTGGAGTTGTGTTCCTGTCTTGCTAGTTGTTTTCAATGAGGCGTCCCGTGCTGGAGTTTGCTAGCCTTTGAATGGAGCCAGGTCTTTTTGTTGAGATGGAGACCTCTAGGAGAGCTCTCGCTGGTTCATTTTCCTTGGGCCAGGAGTTCTCTGGTGGTCCAGCATCCTGGACTCAGCTGTCCCACTTCAGTGGCTCAAACACAACCCTTTTTAGGAAATTTGAGGTCTTCTGTCAGTGTTCAGTAGATGTTCTGTGGGAGTTGTTCCACATGTAGATACATTTTTGATGTATCTGTGGGGAGAAGGTGAGTTCCATATCTTACCTCTCCACTATCTTGAAGGTTCTCCATATTTCTCAATTTTTTAGTTGTCTATATTATTTATTGACATATATGTTAAGCAATATACAGGAACATAATTTTCAATTGTTTGCTCTCATTATTCAGCTTGAATAACTTATTACCATGATCAGTTTCTAATTTCACTTCTCATTTTCTTCTTAGCTTCTACTTAATTATTCACAAATTATTATTCATCTTTTCTCTATGAATTTATTGTTATTAAATTATCACAACTCTGTGATGAAGTTTAAATCTTAAGATGTTTATCCAGAATTCTTAATGATAATAAAATTAAAAAAATCTAACGTACAGAAACAAGTAACTTGTAAAATATATTATGGCATAATATTATATCAGAATATAGTACAATTTTTGAAATTTATTTTTTAGAAAAATATCTGTAATATAACAAGAAAGAAGGATTTTCAGTACAAGTTACAGTATTAAGTTAATAATATTCTCTGTTTCTCTATCAACTAAGAAAATGAAAATCATATGTCATCTAATTTCTCCAAATCATATCCAAAGTGTTTAATACATACTTAGTTGGACCACACACCTGGGGAAAGAAGAAAAGCACAAGGAAGTAGTTGAGGATACAATAAAGGGACACATCTATAGCTTTTAGCCCACCCCCACATAGTATCCAATAATCCCATTCTGGTGGTTTCTAGATAGAATCTTTTGACATTAATATATGAAACCTCTTAGATGCAGTGTAACAGGAGCCACTTGCTTTTGCTTTTGCTGTGGTCCTTCCAGTGACATTGGCTGCAAATCTTTTGCCTGAGAGCACTCCAAAACCAACATGACCTCAATGCCAGGGCCCACCAGTGCCGGCCCAAAGTTCTACCTTCGGATGCTCCTAAAGTTACCACCATGCCTCCTACTGTTTGCTCTGTGTCCTTTTCCACAAAGCCCTTGGACAACAATGGTTTGTGTAATTTCCTAGATACTGCTGACCTCCATGGTTACCACATTGCTACTGTTAACTTACTGTTGTTCTAGATAGAACAATATTCATTTTCATCACAACAAATTCACTCTTCACTTTAGGCCCAAGCAGAGAAACTGTCTCTTTATCTCTTCTGTGTTTGTTCAAGTCAGTAAGTAGTAAATCAAATACCAAATTTGTTTTGTTTGTCTTGTTTCCCCCTGCATTGTTCTATTGTTTAATTTAGCTGTTCCTAATATATATATATATATATATATATATATATATATATATATATATATATATGCTGTTTGGTACTTGATGAGCTTTCACTACGAATATGGCAATTTCTTAATATTAGAAAGATTTTAATGGTTATAGATTTATTGATTATTATGTTCCTTTATTCTTACTTTTAAAAATGTATTTTAGAACTGCTTAGGACCTCTTGATTTAACCTTGTTATCTCAAAGCTTAACTTTCATAGTCTTCATATGTTTATCTCTATACTGCTATATTCATCAAATATTCATTACTAACATCCAAGTAACCAATTCCTTTATTTATTCTGTTCAGAGTAGAAAATAAACCATGTATTGTCATTAAGCTTTATAAATTAATTATTATGAAACATACACACATACAATTTTTAATGAGTTAGTTTTCAAGTGTGTATTTTTATATGTTCTTGATACATATGTGCATTTTTCCATAAATTCTTGGTTTTTACAGATAGTATTTTTCTTTATATATTGTTTTAATATATATGTATGTATTTAACATAGAATTATTTTGTGATTATTCTAGTTTTATTGGGAGTGTATTTATCTTCTGATAATTTAAAAAATCATTCTTAGTAATAATTTTCCTCATACTCTTTGACTCATAAGATTTTTTTTTTTTTTCTTTTTGTGGTACGTGAGCCTTTCACTGTTGTGGCCTCTCCTGTTGTGGAGCACAGGCTCCAGACGCACAGGCTCAGTGGCCATGACTCATGGGCCTAGCTGCTCCACGGCATGTGAGATCTTCCTAGACCAGGGCACGAACTTGTGTCCCCTGCATCGGCAGATGGACTGTCAACCACTGCACCACCAGGGAAGCCCTGACTAATTAGATTTTAGGTTCACCTTGTCACGAAGTCTTGGTATTTTTCCTCTCTGTTCATTCTTTTTCTTTCCTAATGTATTGTGAAAACTCTACCTAGATTCCTAAAATGCCTACCAAGAAACTGTTCTTAAAGTGGTGGTTCAGGGTCCTTGCCCCAGCATAAATTTGAATACACTGAACCTTAAACCAGATTCTGAAAATGCAGCTTTCTGTACCATTACCGTACTGCCAATATGTAGCATTACAGCACTGGTGCTTCCTTAAAGTTATCAGTAAATGCTTTTCTAAGTTTCATTTCACAAGTGATATAGCTCCATCCCAGTTCCTAATTTTATGAGGTGAATCCATCTCAGGCCCCTCCTAGGCATATAAATCTTTTGGTCTCCACTATTCTGCACAAGTTCTGCACAAATTCTGCCTTGTTCTCTTTTGTAGGTTCCCAACTCTACTTTCTGACTACTATTGTAGGTTTCTGACCATGATAATTACATAATTTTCTACTCCTATATGTTGACAAGTGGTTAAAATTTTAAGCATGACTCTACAATGTATCTTAACTTAAAGTTTCAAATGTTTTGCTCTATTTATATCATAAATAGACTCATTTTTTTATTTTCCTATTTATCTTTAAGTAGTATCCTTCTCCTAAAGTATTACACACAGATGTACAGACAGAAGAAGAAAATATTTTTTTCAAAATAACATCTCCTATGTCTTATATTTTGTTTTAAAATAATCTGGATTTACCCAAATAAATTAATGTTAATGTCCACCAAAGGGTAGTATAAGAATGTCTGTGTTAGCTTTACTCATAAAAGCTAAAACCTGGTAAAGGGATTCTGGTACCAGTTCCACAGTAGGGGAGGTGGTTTCCCTTATATCACCAAGCAATCCTCCTGACACCAGCTGGGTGTCCTACAGTTCAAATCAATTGTGAAACTATCTACCTAGAGACAGTGTCAGATTCTATAGGTTAAGGGTTCAGTCTTACAAGACTGTTCCCCACACACACACACATTTTGGGTGCCAGTCAAAAGCCTAGGTTGTCACCTGTACTTCTGACCAACTGGCCATAAATCAGAGGCTCTTGTGACCCATCCTTGGGTTCAATTAATTTGCTAGAGCATTTCACAGAACTCAGGAAACCCTGTGTACTCACTATATTACTGGTTTATTATAAAAAGATATAACCAGACAAAAAAGTCCATAGGGCAATGTATGGGGGAAGTGTGAGAAGCTTCCATACCCCTAAGCACTTCACTCTTCAAGACTATCTGCAGGTTCATCAACCTGAAAGCTCTCATAACCCTGTCCTTTTGGTATTTTATGGAGGGGTCATTACATAGTCATGATTGAATATGTCATGGACAATTAGGATTGATTCAACCTCCAGGCCCTCTCTTTCCTCCCTAGGTGGGAAGTGGAAGAAGTGGGACTGAAAGTTCTAAGCCTTCAATCACACATCAGTTTTCCTGGCAACCAGCCCCCATCCTTAGATGGGGTCGAAAAGTCAACATTAACATTAGAAAAAGTACCTTTAAGACTCAACACTTAGGAAAATCCAAGGGTTTTAGAAGCTCTATGCCAGAAAAAGGGCAAAGACCAAATATAAATATATTTTTATATTTATATATTATATAGTATGTATTTATATATAAATATATGTATATATAAATATATTTATATATTTCTTATATATATTTCTAAACCACAATATCATACCTGGAAACAACCCCTCTAAATAGCCATCTATTGTTAATTCAGTAGCTTTGTATAGCAGTTTTTAAAATTGTATCATGCTTATATTATAGGCCTCACTTTCTACTCAGTGAAAAAAGATTGAAGAACATTCTTCTTTTATGAAAGAAACCAATATAATTATGAGATCTCCAATCCCTTCTTCTGAAGAACTGTTAACATTTTAGGAAAATGAGAGAAGCAAATCTCTGAGTTCTATGGTATTTAAGATTCAATAGAAATATATTATTATTGAATTATAAAGAAGAATTGAAAGAATGATTATGTTAATCATTGGTTTACTCATAATTTTTCTGCTTCTGTTGTCACAATTGTATGATGAATAACCTATTGGTTCCACTGTCATTAATGGATAAGTCTGTATACTTATTATTGTAGCTAAAATTCTGCCTCTGTACACCAGTACCAAATTGAATCTTAAAGACAGAGTTTTGGGTTAAGTAGAAAAGAATAGCTTTATTGCTGCCAGGCAAAGGGAGACACTGTGGGCTAAAGCCCTCAAAACTGTGTGTCCCAACCTGGAGGGGGTAGTGAGGAGTTTTATAGTAATGGTTCAAAAAGGAGGGTGTGATCAGCTCGTGGACATTTTTCTGATTGGTTGGTGGAGAGGTAAGTGGCAGTCAGTATCATTAACCTTCTGGTTCCAACTGGTCTGGGGTCTACGTGCTTGTGGGTAGCATACTGTTAACTTTTTCCACCTGGTGGGGGTTTCAATATCTGCAAAACAGTTCAAAGACATTGTTATGTGTATCCTTTTAGGGGGAACCAGAACCCTGCCCCAAGACTGCACTAATGTTTCTCGACTGTTCCTCCCTTTTCTCCTCTTCCCCTCGCTTTCCTGATTAGCAACTGTTTGAAACTGCCCTTTGGAATTCAGGGAAGGAAATACAGGCTGAATGAAGCCTATTTCTTACAAACAACAAATGGGGGACACAGAAAGGCTGTTGTGCCCAGGAGTCCCACAGGTTTCTGCTCAGTTTCACTATTACTTTATTTATATTTCTTTAAAAGAATATCATCTACAAACTTGATAATCATAGGGGAAAAATTTTTAAACCTGCTTAATAGAAGCAATCCTTTTTTTTTGCATAGAGTAATACTTCATATATTTGAAGAAGTTTGCTACACATTATACAAATAGAAATTTTATTCTGACTTTGTTATTTCTTTACATTTTCCTCCTCTGTACAAACCTGAAAACTAAGAACAGCTTTACCTCCTCAAATACATATTGTTTCTACATAATTTTTTTAAATTTTATTTTATAGCATGGTTTATTAAAATGTTGTGTTAGTTTCAGGCATACAGCAAAGTGATTCAGTTATACATATATATGCATGTATTCTCTTTCAAATTATTTTCCCATTTAGGTTATTACAGAATATTGAGCAGCATTCCCTGTGCCATACAGTAGGTCTTTGGTGGTTATCTATTTTAAATATAGTAGTGTGTACATGTCAATCCCAAACTCCCAATCTATCCCTACTCCCACCCTTCCTCCCTAGTAACCATAAGTTTTTTTTCTCTAAGTCTGTGAGTCATTTTCTGTTTTGTAAATAAGTTCATTTGTATCTTTTTTTTTTTTTTTTTTTTTTTTGCGTTACGTGGGCCTCTCACTGTTGTGGTCTCTCCCATTGTGGAGCACAGGCTCAGGATGTGCATGCTCAGTGGCCACGGCTCACGGGCCCAGCCACTCTGCAGCATGTGGGATCCTCCCGAACTGGGGCATGAACCCGTGTCCCCTGCATCGGCAGGTGGACTCTCAACCACTGTGCCACCAGGGAAGCCCCATTTGTATCATTTTTTTAGATTCTGCATATAATCAATATCATATGATATTTGTTTTTCTATGACCTACTTCACTTAATATGATAATCTCCAGGTCCATCCATGTTGCTGCAAATGGCATTATTTCATTCTTTTTAATGGCTGAGTAATATTCCATTGTATATTTGAACCATATTTTCTTTATCCATTCATCTGTTGATGGACATTAAGGTTGCTTCCATGTCTTGTTTATTGTAAACAGTGCTGCAATGAACATGGGGTGCATATATCTTTTTTTTTTCCTTGCGGTACACGGGCCTCTCACTGTTGTGGCCTCTTCTGTTGCAGAGCACAGGCTCTGTATGCACAGGCCCAGCGGCCATGGCTCATGGGCCCAGCCACTCTGTGGGATGTGGGATCCTCCCGGACTGGGACACGAACCCGTGTCCCCTGCATTGGCAGGTGGACTCTCAACCACTGCGCCACCAGGGAAGCATGCATATATATCTTTGAACCATGTTTTTCTCTGGATATGTGCCCAGGAGTGGGATTGCTAAGTCATACAGTAGTTCTATTTTTAGTTTATTAAGGCGCTTCCATGCTGTTCTCCAGAGTGGCTGTACCAATTTACATTCCCACCAAGAATATAAGAGGATTCCGTTTTCTCCACACCCTCTCCAGCATTTATTGTTTGTAGATTTTTTGATGATGGCCATTCTGACTAGTGTGAGGTAATATCTCATTGGAGTTTTGATTTGCACTTCTCTAATAATTAGTGATGTTGAGCATCTTTTCATGTGCCTCTTGGTCATCTGTATGTCTTCTTCAGAGACCTGTCTATTTAGGTCTTCTGCCAATTTATTGATTTGATGTCTGTTTGGTTTTTTTTAATATTGAGCCACATGAGCTGTTTATAAATTTTGGAGACTAATCCTTTGTCGGTTGCATTGTTTGCAAATATTTTCCCCCATTCTGTGGGTTGTCTTGAATTATTACAGCAAATATATTAAACATGGTGCTATAGTTGATTTTATCTTCTTGACTTTCAGAATTGCCTTCTGTATTTACTCTTTGTATAGAATATCACATAGAAGGTGCAAAATTAATTTGTTGTCATTAACTTTTTATAGAAGTTTGGTATATAACTATGCCTGTATTAATCTAGAGTTTGTATAGTTAAATATGAAAAATAGAACAACTGTTCTCAATTATTTCAATTATTTTAGATGATTTTAATATTTAGATATTTGCTAGAATCACCTATATACTTTGTATGCTATCGCTTTTTCTGAAAAATGAATAGAAGTTTTACTTGTCTTTTTCAATGAATACAATAAGAAAATGAGGTTAAAAAAGATTCAGTATCTGAAAGGGTCCAAGCAATTAGAAGAATGCTGAGGAAAGACCATCTTTATGTTTTCATGTTCCTTGATGTATACTATCCAATACTCCATCCCCTTCTCCCCACAGTGACATAACTTCTGGTCAATGTTTTAAATCATTTTATAAACAAAAGGGTATAATTGCTATGAGTAAGATGTGTGCAATTTCTCAAAAGAATTCCAAAGGAAATTCATTGATTCAAATTCAGTTCATCCCTCTTAGCTGTCAGAATTTCAGCAATGGTGATCCTCATATAAACATATGTTCCACTGACCCATTGTGTAGAGCAGCATGAAAGAAACAGCAGGTTTTACAATCACATCAAGGCACTTGAGTAGTAATTCTCTTCAATACCACCACATTCAATGATATAGGAAAATAACTTTATACTCTATATATTAATATCCAAGGTATAGTAAATTACTTTAGAAAAAGAGTAAGGAAATAATTATTTCAGAAAATTTTAATTATATTCATTTATTGCTAATTCAGATTTGGTGACAGTTGGCTTGCCCCACATCTTGAATTTTATATATGTTAAAGTTACTCTTTCATTTATAGGGTAAATAAGTTTATAGTGTAAATAAGTTTGCAGTGGAAATGTTACTTAAAATGAAATAAAATTAAAATAATATTTTTAAAACACTGTCAAGTTTTAGACACTCAAAAACATATAATTGGAAACATAGTAAAGATACACGATTAACATTCATGAACAGACTCACTTAGGACTTCTACACAGCCATACTTAAAATAAATGTAGGTTTTAATTTTTAGACAAGGTAAATAATTAAGATTAGGTTCAGCTATATATAATAAAAAATAATAATTGGCTTAAACAAGAAAGAGATTTACTTAAGTTCTCCCATTAAATATGTCTGGAAGTCTAGTAGTCTACAACTTGTAAGACAGCTCCAAATCCATTAGAGACACAGGCTACTTTCAATTCTCTGCCCTGTCAGTTGAGATCTGGCTCTTTCCCTGTTGTCCAAGATGATTGCCACTCCTTCAACATCACATCCAGTTCCAATCAGTGGAGTGAGGGGAAGAATAGCACATTCTTTCTCTTTCTTTTACAGAGATCTTTCTGAATCACCACATTGTCAATCAGGTTTTAGATACACTGAAAATGATAAAGAATGTTGGAGTGAACAATTTTTAATTTTTATGGTAGTGAAATAATATAACTACATTTTTAACAGCTTAGTAGGTCATGTAAACTACTATTTTGTATCCAAAATGAATTATTACAATTACAGAATATGCTAATTTTGAGGATTTATTTTTCTTTTAAATAAAGTAAACTTACCACTGAATTTTGTTAAGCGTAATGTTTTTTGTTTTCTGTTTTCAAATTTCTTTGCTAAGGATGCAGGGAAAAAAGAAATATTTCTATATTTATTTATATCTGTTATTCTGTATTTTATTATGTGTCTCTGTGGGAGGCAGTTAGGAGAACAGTGGGAAGGATGCTATTCTGAGTCGGACTTGGTAGTGTGCCCTGGTAGCAGCTCTCTTTCCCTAATTTTCCACCTCTTCAGTGCCTGGCATCTTTCTCTCACTACTCAGCTCCAAGAATCTATCTGTGCCATGGCTAATTCCATGCCTCTTCACAGAAGGAAGGACTCGGTCCTCTGACTCTGACTCTTGAACATCAAGTCTTTACCAGATATTAGTGGAGAGGCTATTTTGCCCAGGATTCATTGAAATCAAGATGAAAGAGAGGAAACTGATCCAGTGAGAAGTAGGGAGATGGTGAAAGCTGTATCTGTCTGCTTTGTGATTTACTGAAGAACAAAATACTCATAAATGTGTTGATTTCTCCAATGTCATCACGAAGGAAGAAATATGTATTTTTCCTATTGAAAATACTTTGACCCAATTCTAAAATGACTAGTATAGCTTTCCTGTGTTTAGGAGAATTTAACTACTTCCTGAGACTGATCTTAATCATAAGGAATGCCACACAGTCTGGGCTATAGTGAGAGGCTGCCACCAACACAAATAAATTCCTTTTGGTTGCATAATGCCTTCTCTGAACCAAAGAAAAAAGGTGTATGAATTTATTGCTCAAAAAAATAGTATTTATTTGTTATGAAATATGATACATTAAAAAAATTTGGAAAATTTAATATTTGGAAGAAAGTACTAAAGCAATTTAAAAAAATAGTGTTATTTATTTATTAGCTAGAGAGTTGATAAGGTGTTTTTAATGAAATGGTTCAATGTTGAAACAAATCATGAAGTTCTCAAGGTGGACTTTGAATTACTTTCTATAAGTAAAGCTTGTGGTATAGTCTTGCAGTGCTTTTCTACTATGCCATTCTAAACTTGAAATTAGTTTTTTTTTAAAGACGATATTTCATAAATTTTTGTGAGTAATTTGGCTGCTGAGTCAGAGGCTTATGCTGTATTTAGTTTACCTTTTCAACCACATTTCTAAGTACCCTAGATTTGGGTTTTCAAAATATGCATTTTAAAATTCCTTTTGCATCCCCTCAGTATAATTGTAAGCACTAAATGTAGAGAAAATAAAGAGAAAGTCCTTTGTAATATATTTAACATGGTATTAAGAAAGGAAATAAGCTTCCTATAACTAATTAATTAATATTCAAAAGCATGTTTTGATCAAAAATATGCGTTTTTGGTGTTAGGAAGAAAATATCTAATTAAAGATAGTAAAATATAGTTGAAATATCAAGTGCTATTTAAATTCCAAATTATACCTGTTTTTTTCTTTTTTTCTTTTTACTCAAAGGATCAAAAGTGCTCTCTCATAAGACACCATAAACAGATTTTATGGATAAATTTATAATGCATAATCAATTTAATTATAAGTATGTGAATTAATAAAAAGAAAACTCCAAGAATATATATATATATATATATATATATATATAGAGAGAGAGAGAGAGAGAGAGAGAGTTCCTTATTTGATAAACTTCTATTCATTTAATATATTAATTATGTGCCATTTTAATGTAAGAATTTTAGAAAAGAACAAAATATATAAGCCTAGAAAATAAATATTATAACATTTCTCACAGTGTGGGGTTGGTATCTGTAGTTTTGACATAATATTCATTTCCCCCTTTTCAACAATAGTACTTAAATATTTCTTTATAGAACAACAATTTTGCTCTACAGAATTTTGCTTACTCAACTCACAGAGGTAAGGGTGTAATTCAAAGCTAGTTTGTCACAGCCTAGCTACAGTGAATGGATTGTAGATAGACATACAACCATATGCATTGTAGATTTGCACTTTTACATTCAATAATTAGAGAACAGAAAAAAACAAACAAACAAACAAAAACCAACATTAGAGAAATCCAAGTAACAAAGGCCAGCTGTGATGTAAGGAGGGCCTGGGCAAGAGTAAATGGTAATACATAGGTAAGGGGAATTTACAGGTGGATTCACATAACCTAGATTGAACAGACCTGAGTACAATCTAAAGTTGTATTCAGCTGAGCACTATAAAAATATAGTATAACACCTTTTCCTTTAGCCTTTTACTCATGTTACTTTAATCAAAGCAATATGCAAAAACATGTAAAATATAAAGAGATGCTTGTATAGTCTATATGTTTTCTGGATACATATATTGTCAGTTTTGTTCATATACGTTTGTTAAAATGGTGTAACTGAATCAAGCAGCAACAGAAATTAGCTGTCTCTACTGGACCTTTGACTTAATGACTTGATGTTTCTTTTAGGGAATTAAACAAAGCTGACTTTGATTTTACTGTGACAATTAAACATTTGTGGAATGATAAAAATTCCTCTTTTTAATTATAAGATGTATACTTATTAGCATAAAGCAAAAAGCTTCACTTTGAAGCTTTTTGAATGGTCTACACTGATCTCATCCTAGGATGAAAAAAGTAGACATTGGTCAACCTGGTCTAAGAATAGAAAACAGACATTGTTTCTCTGGATTACACATTTCAGCTGAGTTGATTTTATTAAACCTTTCATTAGCTTCATCAAGACATGTAATGAAACCCACAGTCACAGAGATCAAGGGAGAATATCAGCTTTAAGTGGAACATATTTTCTGCAAGCAATTTTTAACAAATACTTGAAAGTTCAAATGCTTAATATCCTATACATTTTCTGTAAAAGGTCATTTTTATGTCTAATCATGGCTTAATTTATTTCTCTTTTAACTATATTACAACCAAAAGATCAATGCTTCTTCTTAAATAACGCAGGACATTTTTGGCTATTTTTACAAAATGAGTTTTGTGATGAATCCAGCTTGTTCAAGACAATTTTGAATATAAAATTTTAAATATTATACCTATAGAACTACACATTTGAATAATTTTTGACATCTTTGATCAAATTAGGACAAAACTATATTATCTACTCTTCATAAAAATTTGTCTTTTTTCACTATAATTTTGTTGCCATTAACTTTTACTTATTAACTTATTGAAGTCAATTCAATGAATGTTTATACAGTCCTTAATACAGGAGCTGCTGAAGGAGACAAAAATGATGAACCAGGACTGTTCAACCAAATTTTCTTACAGTGCTGAGTGAAGAATGTATTATTATGAGATATAAGTAGCATGTAGGAGAGATTCATCTTTTCTCATGATATTAGGGATGATTTATAGAGGAACAGAGGAGGAACCACTTCTTCTTGACACTGAAAGATGTTCAAGTTGCCTCCATACATTCAGTGAGAAATATTTAGCCATATATTCAAAAATGGTAAAAGTTATTTTTATGAACACTAATTCTACACCTAGAAGTTAATTTCTAGAGAAGTTGTAATCATAAGTGCAAGATTGACTCATTGAATATATTATTAAAAATAAAAAATGTGTTTTATAATGAATGCTATAGCCAAATGAAAGCACATTATTCATCTATCAAAGTGAGCTAGATGAATCTATCTGTACTGATTTAAAATGATATCTAACATATATTAATAAGAAAAAAGCTGATTGCCAAAGATTATGGTTTTACTTATATAAGTAAGCATATACATAATCACAACTAGAGGAATTTCTAGCAACTCAATAATTGTATTTTTGTGTTGTAATCTGGGAGAATATCACTTTATACAACGAATATTTTATGAATTTTTGAAGGTACATGTATTACTTTTGGTATCAGAAGACTGTAAAAGGCTTTGAACACTTTTCCAGTTACCACCTTATTTTTCTCTTTCTTTATAGTGAAGCTTAAAGGATATTCCTTATTTTTCTTTGGTTCTTCATCTCTCATTTCTTCCACAAACTAGGCTTTCCCTCATTATTTTATCTCACCATAAGATTTCAAGAGAAAAAAAAAGAAAAGAAAAGAGAGAAGAGAGTCTAACATATTATGCATATTATTTTATTAAGAGAAACGGAAAAAAATCTTATTTTTTCAATGTAAGTTAAAATGAATCCTTTTTTTCCAGCCTTTATCTGAGAGCACTCTTCTACATTGAACTATTATACTTTTATCTTCTTCTTTTTAATTTTTATTTATTTATTTATTTTTACTTTTCCTATCTTCTTGCTGACTCCTTTTTGCTTTATGTCTGCTTTTGGCAGTAACAAAAACATTTGATGTTCACACACATTCTTTACCATTCTTTATACCTGCTAACGGACTTTCAACTTTGTTCAGATATTCACCTCTCTCTTTCATTCCTCAAGATATATTTAATCTAACCCAACACAGAGGTAGATGCTGAATGGACTGGACCAATCAGAGTGGATCCATTTCCTGGTTAACATCAAGGGTGGCCATGTGTTGTGGTCCTATTCAATGAGATTTTAAAACATATCTGAGGTCACAGATATGAATGGTTTTCTATATATTTTATTTTTTAACATCTTTATTGGAGTATAATTGTTTTTTTAATATATTTTAATATGTGACCTGTAACTGCTACAGGACCTTGTAACCATGACAGAGTCACTGTGAGGGCAGAAAAAAATGAGGATGTTAAAGAAAAAAGATGATGAGAGTGTTAAACCATCACAAAAAGAAATCTAGAAAACTGCTTTCAAGTTCTTGTTCTTTGAGGCAATTCATTTTTTTGCTATTTAAGCCAATTTAAATTGAGGTTTCCAGATACTTACAGCCCAAAACATCCTAAGAGAATGGTTACATGCTCTAGAATGCCTCATTCATCACCCGTCGTCCTATCAGCTCTCTGAGTGGCCACACACAAAGCCACAGCCTTTGGAACTATAACTTCTAGATCTCTAGCTCAGATTTCTCTGCTAAACACATATTGACAAATCACAGTGCCTGCTAACTCATGTGTACTTTATTTTTTTTCACTGAATTTGTACACTTTAAATGACTGAATTATATGGCATGTGAATTGTACCTCAATAAAAATGTTAAAAGAGAGAGAAATAGAATCAGTAAATATTGAGTCTGAAGTTTTACTTAATCTACTCTAATTCATTCTAATCTGACTCATTCCACCCCAATTTTAAAACCATTTTTTCCTATCATAAGCATACAATCTTAACAGCTCTCAGGTATATTCAAGATAAGAAAAATGTAAAAAATACTTGAATTCATGAGCTTTCTTGTGAGGATTAAACAGGGGCTTAAATAGCAAGCTACTGTACCTTTGAATCTATTTGTTTATATTGAAAGAAATTTAAGAAAATAGAAATTTTGTTGCAGGAATAAATCCAAAGTTCATAAGCAAATGTTGTAAAGAAATCACACAATAATAATAAAAATAATGCAATAAACTGCCAAAGACTAGGAAAAAATAATAAAGTTGAGAAGAAATACACCAAGTTTGAATCCCAACTCTGCAACTTTCGAGCTGGATGATGTTAGGCAAAACACTAACCATTCCAAGCTTTGTTTTTCTCCTACCTGAAATGGAGGTTTTATAATATGCAAGGTTGTTTGGAATATTAGAGATAATGCGTACAAATGCCTGGCACATAGAGGGAACTGAATGAATGGCAATAATTATTGTAAAGGATGTACATTGAGGCTCTACCATTAGTCCAACATATTATGCATATTATTTTATTAATACTGAGAAAAACTGCAGTAGTCAGGGTAGGCTATTATGTTGCAATATCCAACAACCTCAGAGTCTCAGTGGCTTCAAAAAAATAAAACTAAAGATTTATTTCTTACTCAATTTACATATCCATAACAGGTTGGCTTGGGGCTCAACCCTGCGCCATCCTTACTCTAGATAGGATTAATCTAAAAATCTAGTATTGGGGCTTCCCTGGTGGCGCAGTTGTTGAGAGTCCGCCTGCCGATGCAGGCGACACGGGTTCGTGCCCCGGTCCGGGAAGATCCCACATGCTGCGGAGCGGCTGGGCCCGTGAGTCATGGCTGCTGAGCCTGTGCGACGGGAGCCTGTGCTCCGCAACGGGAGAGGCCACAGCAGTGAGAAGCCCGCATACCACCCCCCAAAAAAAATAATAAAAATAAAAAATAAAAAGCTAGTATTTCACGAAATAGTTCTGATCACATGGGAAAGAAGTGTGGTCAGTCACACACAGATTCTTAAAATGTATGCCTGGAGATGACACATGATACTTTGGATTCCATTTTACTGGCTGAAACATGTACAAGTCACATGGACATACCTACCTTCAAGGGATTAGGGAATTACATTTTAAACATGCATAGAAGATGATAAAACAGAGTATTTGTTAACAGCCTTAATGTTACCATACAACCTTATGAGGGAGATTTTACTTATTTATTTATAACAACAGCTATGAGTATTTTATAGTCAATAGGAGAAATAAATTTTCTACTCTCCGATCTCCAACTTCAGTCAGAAACTTAGGAATCATCTTAAATTTGTCTTTCCCCCTCATGTATTATCTTTCTAACCTGCAAATTATGTTAACTGTACCTCATTAATATATTTTATCTCTCCAGAGGTATTATCATATAGTGGTCAAAAGCATGGATTCTAGAGTCAAACTTCTTGGGTTTAAATTCTGTCTTGGCCACTTTCTTGCTGTGTACTAGCGGTGATATTGAGTTAATTACTTAACCTCTCTGAGCTCCACTTTCTTCATCTGTAAAATGGGATGGATGGCCAAAATTATACATATCATATAAGGTTGTAGTATAAATTGAAAGGGGTTATAAGTGTAAAACACTCACAACAGTGTACAGCGCTTGAAAAATACTCAATACATATCAGCTATGGTGATTTATTTACTTTGTGATGTTTATCCTCCTCACTTCATTCCAACTGCTCTTGTCTCACACCATTTCTCATCTGAGTTACAGAACTACACTTTCCCATTTCCTTTATCAATTAGTTTCAATCTATTCTCATGTTCCGAGAGGTCTCATCCAATTCTTTCTTCAGTCAGGGACATTTTTCAGTAAAATCTGTTCACATAATCACCAGCATAGAATTTTTCCATGACTCTCATTGCCAATGGCATAAAATCTAAGCTCTGTAGCTCAGCAAGAAATGCCCTGCCACTCCTCCATAGGTATCTTCCCCACTTTCTCTTTTCCAGAAGACTAGACTCTCTCACACTCCAAGGCATTTGTAGGAGCCATTCCTGATCCCCAGAAAGCATTTCTCTCCTTTCCTTATGATTGTCACACATTTGTCTTTGAGGATCAGCCAAGTCACCGTTACTTCCAAGCATTCTTCTTTATCTCTTCAGGACTCACTAGACACTTATGCTCTGTGCATACTTGAATCTCTAACACATCACTTTTTCTGTATTGCAAATATTTCTTCACGTGTATTGACTGTTTATTTTTTCTTGTTTTTCTTAGGATACAGGCTAAGTGAAGCCAGATATTTTGCCTTTGATCTCTGTATCTATAGGGCTTACCATATTGATGGGCACATGACAATAAATGTGTTAAAATAAGAAAATAATGAGCTATGTCTAGCCCCTAGTTTCTAGTTATATGAAATCTATTAGCCTAAAATTTATCAACACAATTCAAATGCCACCACACTAACCCTAATCTTTCTTCCTTGGAAATCATTAAATATGTGTAATTAAGTAAACAATTAATTTAAATGTATCTATGGAAAACTCTTATTATTATATAAATTCATTCAAGGAACATTTACCGAATAGCTACTCTGTGCCAGACTCTTTTATAGGAAGTAAGGACACATTAATGAACAAAAACTTATTGAAGCAGCTTATGTTCTCATATGTCGCGGAAGAAAATCTTTTACTACTATCTGTTAGTTCCAGTTTTTATCTTGTCTTTTTAAAGAATATTGTAATCTCCATAATATTCAGAACTTCTTTCACACTTTGTAGTCTCCAAAATGTGATATTATTGTCCCTTGAATTTAAATATTTTCTTTCTCAACCACTATTTCCTGTCTATCTCATTCTCCTTTTCTTTCTTTTTCTTCTCTACTTTTCCTCACATTTTCTCATTCTTCCTCAAAAGTATACATGTATTCAATTACATATAATTAAACTGTATAATTTATCTCAAATTTCACATATATTTCAACTATTCCATTCTGCTTTTCAGACATTTGAGAATTTTGTATTTTGATACTGAGAAATTGGGAATAAGCATTGATAGTGAGCATATAAAATTTCACCATAGTAGTGTTTTCCCTAATCATGTGCTGCTTTGTCCTGAAATTTGACCTGATGAAGTTCCCTTGGAGTCTATTACTGATGACTCCTGTATCACAGATGCTGCATAGGTGTGGTTGATAAAGTAGGTAAATGTGCTTACCTGAATTTTTCCTATTGAGTCAGAAATGAAAATGAAGTACTTATTGCCTATCTCACAATAGACTAATACTTAAATCACAAAATTTATGAACAGGATCAAATATGCAATTTTCATTTAGGTGGGGAGTGTGACAACCATAAACAAGTTCTTCAGCTTGTTGGTTTTAATTTAAATAATCCTGTAATATGAAGATTATTAAGATTACCACTTAACAGTTTTGTTTCTAAGTACATTGTACTCTCTTAAGTGTGTGCATGTGTGTGTGTGTGTATTTTTCCCTTAAATATATTAAGAAAATTAGTAATTTTTATTCCCTACGTCATAACCCTCATGTTAAATTCTGATAAGAGAGCTCACAATGAAGGGAGTGTTTTAAAGACCTCCTTAATGGTTATAGGACTAACACTGAACTGTTCTTCCTGTTTAATAAATTACATTGATCCAGATGATTCCAGGGAAGAAACTAAAATTTTAAATAATATATAAAGTTATTTGGGGGTTACTTGACATAAGGTGACAAGATTCTATTTTTGAAGTCAGGCAGGGTGTTTGTAAATTCTAAAGTTATATGGTGATAATGTTTCTCAAATTTTTTGGACTTTAAAAAATATTCTTATACTAAAAGCAATACAAATTGAATTAGTGAAAAGAGAATTAGTATTCTGCAAATAAAATGACATTACTTGAGAATATTCCACATTGGCTCCTATATAAAGCAAATTTAAGAACAATTACAATGATATAAATTATGCCAGACTTCCTTAGAGTGTGCTGCACAAATTCATATAGGAGCAGAATCTCAAGTATCAAAAGAAAATAGGAGTAGTAGACCTATTCCCTCAAGAGGAGTTTATTTCTTTAAAGCCCCTAGTAAATGATGAAATGTGAGCAGCAATACTATTAATATTTAAATAATTAATTTATTTTATCTTATTACATAACCTAACTGAATGGGGTATAGGATGAGAATAGCAAAATCCTTTTTTGAAGAAATGCTCAGCTATGTTTGAAGTAATATATTGTAGAACCTATATATAAAGAGATATCATAGACTCCTAATTTACCTATGTAAATAAAATCACTTAAATATTTTATCATTCTTGGAATAAATATAGTTAATGACAGAAGCTGGGAAACAAATTACTTTGTCACTCATTTTTTGACCTTTAAACCAAGCTTCCTTAGTCTAATATCTTGGCACATTTGTGGACTTTTATTCAATAAATAAGCAAATATTTGTGGAATAGCATCAGGCATCATAACAGGCTCAGGGGTATCAGAAATGAATTTTAAAAAAGCCTCCTCACTTGTAGACTTTACATTCTACAGAAGAGAAAAGACAATAAACAAATAGTATGATACATAATGGTTGATTGTGAGTGTAGTGGAGAGAAATGAAGATTAAGAGTAATCTTCATCTTAATGAAGATTAAGAGAAGGGATTTTCATTAAAATATCTTCTCTTTGTTCTATGATTATGTGTCCAACTTTTGTAGCAAGATGCCAGTTTTAGATTATGTGGAAACTTTCTGAGGTACTTGAAGATGGTGGAATTAAGAGAAGAAAAACTATTTAATGTCTATCAGGGCTCCATGAACATGTTGGAAAACAATGGAAGATACAACTGAGGTAAAAAGACCTATGTGGCAGGGATGCCTTGGGGCAGAAGTGGGATGCCAGCTGGACTGTGAATAAAAATAGAATATAAGTAAGTGTACACCATGAACAAACACCTGAGTCAACATGTTCAGAATATTCAAAGTACAAGTCTGGGTGGAAGAAGGCATATCATGGAATGATTGGGTAGGATAGAGAAGTTTTTATTAAATTATAGAAACTTTGGATTATATCAAATTAGATTCATAATTTATAGTCAATTAATTGTGTCTTTACACTGTTACAAATTGAAAACATTTATCTTCCTTGGGAGAACTAAAGCTGGAGCAATAATTGGAGATTTCTAGACAAATCTTAATGTATCCTGGGTCATGACTTTATTTTTCTTTAATTAGAAGAGACAGCTTGCTCTGTAAAACATATGTGAGAGAAATAACCTAGTTTATAGTTTTGATTTTTTTCACTGCAATTATTCAGTTATTGGGCTTCTTTCTTATTTTGTATATGTGGCTTAAGAAGAATCTATACCAAAGCCCAGGTGTATACTATGCTGAAGAAACAACTTTTGAAACTCAACATAAGTGAAAATGCTTTTATTATAAAGAAGTTTTAGAAGAGTTTCTCTCACTCAGCTCTCCTGGACATAGTTAATGCTTTACTTAGTTTACCCTAAATTCTTTCCTAAATTAATTGATATTCCTCTATAGACTGTTCTGCCTCTATATGGAGAGATTTCATATGAAAAATGATATGACTTTTTTTAATGAAAATTGAAACACTAAATATAGAAAACTAGTGAAGCTGATTGTTCTGTAGACTTGAACTTACATGCCCTTCAAAGAGAGAACTGACCTCATTATTTAGCAGCTTATAGACAGTTCCCATGAACAAAAATTGCATTGTTTTGAGTCTTCATTTGCAAATGACAAATTTTCAGATTTTATTTCTTGGCACTGATGCATACTCAACTTGAAGTCATTTTAATCGAATAATTGTGTTTCTGGAAAAGAGAACACTACTGGTAAAGTTAAAAGGAACACTTTGAAAGTTACAACGTTTAAAGCCTTTATTTAACCCAGGTCTAGACTAAACAGAGGAACTCATTATAAGGTAATGAGTGACATAGTACTGCCTCTTACATTTTGAACACTTGCCTATTTTATTATATAATGAAATTAAAGTCATTATTTAAAGTTTACTGGAATGATAGATTTTAAAACTTTGTTTCAAAATGTAATGTGCTGATCAGTATAGGTATGTGAGGTGTACTGTTTTAATAAATTACTATTATCAACAAAAAATCTTATTTCACAAACAGCTTTTTAAGTTACATCACAAATGGAAGCATTTGTTTCTTTTTCAATAGCAAGTTATTGACTTACATCTCAAAAAAGTCAACAAGTGCCACAATATACAAGCAATGACAGTGAAAAAAATACCATCAAAGGAGAACTAATTACAATGAAGGAAACTTCAAATTGCCCACATCTCTGTAATCAACAGTGCTAAGAAATAACCAGCACATGCACAAATACAGTCAGAAGTGTCAGAAATACAGAAATGTAATCATCAGTGACAGAAATATGAAAACATTACCACAGCAAGAGAAGTTTGGAACAATCATGTAACTCTTTAATGAAGTGTTGGCACAGTTTATATATATATATTTTATATCCATGAAGAGACTTGGAAAGCTGGCTATCAAATTTACAAATAGCTGTTAAACCGCCCAAATCATGATTGTTATCCAAATCCCACAATTCTGAGTACTGGGATTGAAAATGAAGTTTGCAAATCCTCAAAAAAGTGTATATTATCTTAGCCAAAGGCCTTCACGTCATAAATCTTTCTCTACCTTTTTTTTTTTTTTTTTGTATGGCGAAAAGCTTCAGTATTGCATCTCTGTGTGACACCCAGATATCTAAACATGTCATACAACTATCTTAGGCCTTGTAAGTGGATTTATTCTGTGTTGCAGCCAGATTTTGAAGAGTAACAACTGGTAATTATCTAATTTAATCCATTCAGCTGCTCTCAACTTCTACAATAAATATTGTTAGCTCTTCATTACAACCATGTATCAAAATATCTGAACTAAAGAAGATAACTATACTATTGAATACTTGTCTCAAGGAAGTATCGGTTAATTCTGATTGTATAAACATAATAATTTGCCTGATTTACATTTCCTTCTACCTAAAGTGATCATGAGGGTGCCTGTCTGGTGATAAGCTGACACTTATTTGAATATTTTATGGAATTCAAGCATTCCTTAAAAGTTCTAGGATGACCATAAAATTTATCATTCAACTATATCTCTTTTGATTATGAGAGTGGACACTATTAATAATTACCTAAACACATTAAGCACACTTCATAGATAAAACGCCTACATTCCAAATTTCTACTTATCAAAAATTACGAGACTTATGGAAAGTAATTAAGAACTTAAGGAATGGAAATAGCTTAATTCCTTGTGTTCTTTTAAGTTCAGAGACAGGAAAAACCATATCCTCGAAATCTGACAAATTTTTCATGTCACAGAGCTTTCAAGTACTTGAGAATTTGAAAGAAATTGTCAAAAGCTACTTCACAATTCTCAATTCTTCATGGTTGAGGGATCTTTTAAATCTAGAAACAGACTTTCATCTTAGAACCAGGCAAATTTTCCTTCCTAGAAATAAGACAAATATTCTTGTCTTATTCTCCTAGGCTTATCAAATCTGAATAGAAAGAATAAGGCATTAAAGCAAAACAGGAAGGATTTGAATTTATGTTTATTTTAAATGTTATGAATTTTTAGTTAATGTTTTGTTGATTAAATATTTATACATATTTATATTCACACACAATTATATATATAACACATATATATGTACATATGTACCTATATACATATGTACCTATATATCTAGCTATCTTTTGAGAACTAATAATTATCACAAAATACAAGTGATGGTGTTCAATAGGTAAGTATAATTCATTTGTTAGTTAAAATTCAAAACCACAATATGAATCTAGTTAATATCAGAATTCCATAATAAACCAACATTTCTTCTAGTGTCTCTCTACAAATTATATTATCTTTAATGTAAATTAATGTGTAGATACTTATTTAGTGAATTACAAAAGTTGTATTCTAGTCTTTTGTTGTTTGGAGAAAAATATCTCAGTAAAATTAGCTTACTGAGGGTTAAAAATACTGTCTCTGAATTTATAAATCAGGATGACTATTTGACCTATTATGACATTGTGGGCAGATCATTGCACATAAGTTAAAAAACATAAAATAAAAATTAAATTAAAAAAAAAGCCCAGAAAGAAGATGCTAAGTTTCATTCAGTACTAAATCCACTTTACCCATTACTTTACAAAAGCAATCTAAATGTCAAATTTCTGACATCAAAATTGGTAGCAAATAAATCACATAGCACTAAACCGCAAAGTAGCATGCAAAATTTAGAACAGTAGGTTGTATATAATTAGGAGAGTTTGTGCTCCTAAATATAAAAGTCCAACATTCAACATGAGGAAATAAACCCCTTTGGACATCAGCAGTCTGGTTGTGCTCTTTAAAGATTTAAGACAAACATAAGGGCAACAGATAAAACACGAGTGCTCAGTTAAGAGAAGCAGGCTTTTCACACACAAATGTGTAAGGTCATTAGCGGAACTAATCAGAGAATGTCGTTATGTTTTGCCTTCTTTTATCCTTAAATATTTTGCCTACATTCCTTCCCATATGAATTGTAAAGCTTTAAAGCAGAGATGTGTCAAACCTAAAAGACTTGCATTTCTAAATCTCTTGCATACTGCATTCACTCACTAAACAAATAACTCTGAATATTTATAGCCAGGTAGTATTTTAAGTTTTGGGGATATAGAAATGAAGAAGGAAAAGTCCCTGCCTTCATGACACTTAAATACTAATAAGGGAGGCAGATGATGAATACAAGTATAAATAAATATACTATAAAATGTCAGTCCTGTGATGGAAAATAAAGGCAGATGGTAGATAAAAAGTGATTTGGGTGAGGGAAATTTATAAAGAGCAGTCATTCAAGTCCTTTCTGAAAGGGTGTCTTATTTTTAATTTAATTTTTATTTTATATTGGAGTATAGATGACTTAAATGTTGTGTTAGACTCAGGTGTACAGCAAAGTGATTCAGTTATACATACACATATATCCATTCTTTTTTAGATTCTTTTCCTGTATAGGTTATTACAGAATATTGAGTAGAGTTCCCTGTGCTATACAGTAGGTCCCTGTTGATTATCTATTTTATATATAGTAGTGTACATATGTTAATCCCAAACTGCTAATTTATCCCTCCACCCCCACATTTCCAATTTGGTAACCATAAGTCTGTTTTTGAAGTCTGTGGGTCTGCTTCTGTTTCGTAAAAAAGTTCATTTGTATATTTTTTTTTATTCCACATATAAGTGATATCATAGGATATTTGTCTTTCTCTGTCTGACTTACTACACTTAGTAAGCTTTTGCACAGTAAAGGAAACCATAAGCAAAACAAAAAAACAACCCACAGAGAAAATAATATTGCAAACTGTGCAACTGACAATGGATTAATCTCCAAAATATACAAACTGTTCATGCAGCTCAATATCAAAAAACAAACAACCCAATCAAAAAAGGGACAGAAGACCTAACTAGACATGTCTCTGAAGAACACATACAGATGGCCAAAAAGTACATGAAAAGATATTCAACATCCCTAGGTGTTAGAGAAATGCAGATCAAAACCGCAATGAGGTATCAACTCACAGCAGTCAGAATGGCCATCATTAAAAACTCTACAAATAAATGCTGGAGAGGGTGTTGTGGGAATGTAAATCTGTACAACTGCTATGGAGAACAGTATGGGGGTTCCTTTAAAAACTAAAAATAGAACTACCATATGATCCAGCGACCCCACTCCTGGGCATATATCTGGAGCAAACCATAATTCAAAAATACAAGCACCCCAGTGTTCATTGCAGCACTATTTACAATAGTCAGGACATGGAAGCAACATAAGTGTGCATCAACAGAGGAATGGATAAAGACAATGTGATACATATATACAGTGGAATTTTACTCAGCCATAAAGAAAAATGCCATTTGCAGCAACATGGATGGACCTAGAGATTATCATACTAACCAAAGTGGTGTTTTTTGAGCAGAGACCAGGATTAAATAAGGGCATGAGCCATACAAAGATATGAGGGAGAAACATATCATGCAGTGGAACAGCAAGTTCAAAGACCCTGAAGAGGTAATGAACTGGGTTACGCTGACAGAGGTAGGTAGAAGGGAGATGATGTGAAACTGATTAGAAGGCTATTTCCAGCCTTCTAACAGATGAAGGATTAGGGTTGTAACAGTGGAAATGATAATAATTAGTTAGACTGAGACTATAGATTGAATGTTGAGGCAATAGTAAAAGGAAATCAGTTCCATGTGGGATGAGAGGAAAAGAAACAAATCAAGAATGCTGTCCGTATGTTGGCCTGAATTATGGGGTAAATGGTGGACAATTACTGTTATTGTTACCATTGTGTGGGGACAGTAGAATCAAGTGTTACATATTGGATATAACCAATTTGAGATGCCTACTAGATATTCAAGTAGAGATATTAAGAAACAAGTTGGCTATAGGAATCTGGCACTTGGTGGAACTGTATATGTTGAAGGAAGGTTATGGAGGCTTGAGCTATACATTAAAAATTGTCACCGTATAGAGGCTATTTAATGACATGGGATACAGAATATCATGTAGCAAGAGAGTACTCATAGCCACAGAGAAGAAAAACATTTAGAAAGAGGAGGAGGAGCCAGCCAAAGTTACTGAGATGGTGTGGTCAGTGAGATGACAGGGAATCTGGAAGAGAGGTTGGGTATTCTGAGTGGAGTAAAAAGGAGAATGTATGAGAACAAAGCAGTAACAATGTATCAAATATAATATTATCATAATAAAATTGCCATTGAAATTTTGAAAGTGGTTAGGCTGGAATATTTCCTGACACTTAACAGAGCAGATTATGTTGACTGAAAAAGGAGTCATTTCCATCCTGTTAACAAGATCTATGAGCAGTATTGTTCTCTCTGCTTATCTTCTAGGGACTAAGATTCCCAAGAGTGGGCATTCCTTGGTGCATAATTAATTGGATTAAATCATTTTTGTATCTTTGAAAGGTCAAATAAACTAGTACACAATTTGGTAAGAATTAGTAGAAGCATCCCAGTGTCAAACAACCCCAGTGTTGTTCTTTTGAGGGACATGCTTGTAATGAAAAATAGGAGTAAGTCACTTAGTGCTAATAAATTATTATTATGTTAAATCTGAGCATCCTGAGGGAGTAGGTGCACATGAGAAAAAATAACAGGTGAGAATTGGGAAGGAAACCTCCTAATTGTTTGTAGATTTTAGAATCCCAACTTGACTCTCTTCTACCAGCCATTTTTCCTTTGCATTCACATCTATTCATGATACTTCAAATGTCACCTGTATGCTTATGACTTGTACGTCTACATTTCTTTTTTTTTTAAGAATTAATTTTATTTATTTATTTATCAATTTAATTTTTTTTTTTTGGCTGCACTGGGTCTTTATTCCTGCGTGCAGTCTTTCTCTAGTTTCGGCGAGAGGGGCTACTCTTCGTTGCGGTGCGCAGGCTTCTCATTGTGGTGGCTTCTCTTGTTGCAGAGCACGGGCTCTAAGCTCATGGGCTTCAGTAGTTGTGGCACGCAGGCTTAGTTGCTCCGTGGCATGTGAGATCTTCCCGGACCAGGGCTCGAACCCAAGTCCCCTGCATTAGCAACCAGGTTCTTAACCACTGTGCCACTAGGGAAGTTCCTGTATGTCTACATTTCAAGGCCAGATTTTTTCATTGATCTTGAATATTTCTGTTTACTGACTGCCCAGAGATATCTCACCCCCAATATATCAGAAATATTACATAGTATTTCCCTACCTCTTTCCTGCTCCTTTCACTGTCTTCGGAGGGGCACTAACTTCAATCCGGCTTTTAAAATGCAAAACTGGGAGTTATCCATAACTTTTGCTTTCCTACTTCTCTATATTCATACAATAATACCTTACATTTATTATACTTCCTATGTATATTCTGTCTAGTTATCTCTCTGTCTTATATACTCCATCTCTTATCTGACAGCGTCGTCCCATTTGGTCTCCCTACTCTAAATACGACTCACTCTCTCTCCGCATTAGCTTTAGATTTCTTAATTATACAACCCTGCATGATCTGAGCTCTATTTAAAAACACTCTACCCTTATTTGGGACTATCACATACATAAATAAACCAAAAAGAGACTGTACAAACTCTTTTTCATGTGCCTAGATACCATGAGGAGGTAAAGAGAATAAATTAATTTAATAACGACACCAAAGTGTAAAATATATACTTATGTTATTGGAAACTAAAATCAAAAGTATCTGCTTTTAGAAATTATAATTATTTTATTACAAACTAACTTAGCTAAAGAAATGACATATATTCTAAAAATTAAAATGCAGGAGTTATGAAAATTTATCTGCCTTTACCCTCATATATGATCAGATTATGATAAACTATGATCTCATATTTTAATTGAAAGTTATGGAAAACAAAATGCATTATCAGAAACTAAATTCAATTGACTATAAGAAAGAATATGTTGCCTGAAACTGCATCCTGATACCTTTATCCTTTACTTATGGAAATCCTCCTAATTCTTCAAAACCTAACTCAAAAGCTGTATGCTTAATGATGACTGTTTTAAAGCCCAATCAGATCACCACTTCATTTTATTACTGTGTTTTACTTCTACTTTTATTGGAAGACATACTTTATTCTGCTTTGTATTAAAACATTGGGCTGGCAAAAAAGTTCGTTCGTCATTTTTCAGTAAGATGGCTCTAGTAGCACTTAGTTGTCTTTAACTTCATTTGAAACAATTTTGTTAGATTATATTGTGACACCTGCATTAAAAAAAAAAGCTTATCAAAATTGGTGATTCTTGTTTGTTTGTTTTTTGTCTTTTTCTTTTTGTGATACGCGGGTCTCTCACTGTTGTGGTCTCTCCCGTTGCGGAGCACAGCCTCTGGACACGCAGGCTCATCAGCCATGGCTCACGGGCCCAGCCACTCCGCGGCATGTGGGATCCTCCCAGACCGGGGCACGAACCTGCGTCCCCTGAATCAGCAGGCTGACTCGCAACCACTGCGCCACCAGGGAAGCCCAAAATTGGTGTATTTTTGTGTAGACATTTTAATATTGAAAATGGAAGAAAAAAAGCTACATGTTCAGCACATTGTGCTTTACTATTTCAAGAAAGGTAAAAATGCAACTGAAACACACAGAAAGATTTGTGCAGTGTATGGAGATGGTGCTGTGACTCACCAAACGTGTCAAAAGTGATTTGCGAAGTTTCATGCTGGAGATTTCTCGCTGGACGATGCTCCACGGTTGGGTAGACCAGTTGTAGTTGATAGAGATCAAAGTGAGACATTAATTGAAAACAGTTAACTTTATACCATGTGGGAGATAGCTGACTTACTCAAAATATCCAAAGCAAGCATTGAAAATCATTTGCACCAGTTTGGTTATGTTAATCTCTTTGATGTTTGGGTTCCACATAAGTTAAGTGAATGAAACTTTCTTGACTATATTTCAGCATGTAATTTTCTACTTAAACATAATGAAAATACTCCATTTTTAAAACAAATTGTGATGGGAGTTGAAAAATGGATACTGTACAATAATGTGGAGCAGAAGAGATCATGGGGCAAGTGAAATCAACTATACCAAAGGCCAGCCTTCATAGAAAGAAGGTATTGTTGTGTATATGGTGGGATTGGAAAGGAGTCCTCTATTATGAGTTCCTTCCAGAAAGCTAAACGATTAATTCCAAAAAGTACTGCTCCCAGTTAGACCAACTGAAGGCAGCACTCAACGAAAAGCACCCGGATTTAGTCAACAGAAAATGCATAATTTTCCATCAGGATAACACAAGACCACATGCTTCTTTGATGACCAAGCAATAACTGTTACAGCTTGGCTGGGAAGTTCTGATTCATCCACTGTATTCATCAAGCATTGCACCTTCGGATTTCCATTTATTATGGTCTTTAAAAAATTCTCTTAATGGAAAAAATTTCAATTCACTGAATACTGTAAAAGGCACCTGGGCTGTAAAAGTTCTTTGCTCAAAAAGATAAAAAGTTTTGGGAAGATGGAATTGTGAAGTTGCCGGAAAAATGGCAGAAGGTAGTGGAACAAAAAGGTGAATATGTTGTTCAATAAAGTTATTGGTGAAATGAAAAATGTGTCTTTTATTTTTACGTAAAAACTGAAGGAAGTTTTGGCCAACCAAATAGTTTTGTTGACAGTATACTTCAAAAAATAAATATATATTCCTTGAAGGCAGGTAGTACGATTAAACACATTTGTTTTCACTGAAATTAGGGTTTTTATAATAGTACCTTATAGTATCTTAAAATAATTTCTATATTTTCTTTTTTTTTTTATTAGTTTCTGCTTTATAACAAAGTGAATCAGTCATACATATACATCTGTTCCCACATCCCCTCCCTCATGCATCTCCCTCCCTCCCACCCTCCCCATCCCACCCCTCCAGGCGGTCACAAAGCACCGAGCTGATCTCCCTGTGCTCTGCAGCTGCTTCCCACTAGCTATCTACCTTACGTTTGGTAGTGTATATATGTCCATGCCTCTCTTACCCTTTGTCACAGCTTACCCTTTCCCTTCCCCATATCCTCAAGTCCATTCTCAAGTAGGTCTGTGTCTTTATTCCCATTTTACCCCTAGGTTCTTCATGACATTTTTTTTTTTTAAATTCCATATATATGTGTTAGCATACGGTATTTGTCTTTCTCTTTCTGACTTACTTCACTCTGTATGACAGACTCTAGCTCTATCCACCTCATTACAAATAGCTCAGTTTCGTTTCTTTTTATGGCTGAGTAATATTCCATTGTATATATGTGCCACATCTTCTTTATCCATTCATCCGATGATGGACACTTAGGTTGTTTCCAGCTCCGGGCTATTGTGAATAGAGCTGCAATGAATATTTTGGTACATGTCTCTTTTTGAATTATGGTTTTCTCAGGGTATATACCTAGTAGTGGGATTGCTGGGTCATATGGTAGTTCTATTTTTAGTTTTTTAAGGAACCTCCATACTGTTCTCCATAGTGGCTGTACCAATTCACATTCCCACCAGCAGTGCAAGAGGGTTCCCTTTTCTCCACACCCTCTCCAGCATTTATTGTTTCTAGATTTCTTGATGATGGCCATTCTGACTGGTGTGAGATGATATCTCATTGTAGTTTTGATTTGCATTTCTCTAATGATTAATGATGTTGAGCATTCTTTCATGTGTTTGTTGGCAGTCTGTATATCTTCTTTGGAGAAATGCCTATTTAAGTCTTCTGCCCATTTTTGGATTGGGTTGTTTGTTTTTTTGCTATTGAGCTGCATGAGCTGTTTATAAATTTTGGAGATTAATCCTTTGTCAGTTGCTTCATTTGCAAATATTTTCTCCCATTCTGAGGGTTGTCTTTTGGTCTTGTTTATGGTTTCCTTTGCTGTGCAAAAGCTTTGAAGTTTCATTAGGTCCCATTTGTTTATCTTTGTTTTTATTTCCATTTCTCTAGGAGGTGGGTCCAAAAGGATCTTGCTGTGATTTATGTCATAGAGTGTTCTACCTATGTTTTCCTCTAAGAGTTTGATAGTTTCTGGCCTTACATTTAGGTCTTTAATCCATTTTGAGCTTATTTTTGTGTATGGTGTTAGGGAATGATCTAATCTCATACTTTTACATGTCCCTGTCCAGTTTTCCCAGCACCACTTATTGAAGAGGCTGTCCTTTCTCCACTGTACATTCCGGCCTCCTTTATCAAAGATAAGTTGGCCATATGTGCGTGGGTTTATCTCTGGGCTTTCTATCCTGATCCACTGATCTATCTTTCTGTTTTTATGCCAGTACCACACTGTCTTAATTACTGTAGCTTTGTAGTATAGTCTGAAGTCAGGCAGCCTGATTCCTCCAGCTCCGTTTTTCGTTCTCAAGATTGCTTTGGCTATTCGGGGTCTTTTGTTTTTCCAAACAAATTTTGAAATTTTTTGTTCTACTTCTGTGAAAAATGCCAGTGGTAGTTTGATAGGGATTGCATTGAATCTGTAGATTGCTTTGGGTAGTAGAGTCATTTTCACAATATTGATTCTTCCAATCCAGGAGCATGGTATATCTCTCCATCTATTTATATCATCTTTAATTTCTCTCATCAGTGTCTTATAATTTTCTGCATACAGGTCTTTTGTCTCCTTAGGTAGGTTTATTCCTAGATATTTTATTCTTTTTGTTGCAATGGTAAATGGGAGTGTTTTCTTGATTTCATTTTCAGATTTTTCATCATTAGTGTACAGGAATGCCAGAGATTTCTGTGCATTAATTTTGTATCCTGCTACTTTACCAAATTCATTGATTAGCTCTAGTAGTTTTTCGGTAGCATCTTTAGGATTCTCTATGTATAGTATCATGTCATCTGCAAACAGTGACAGCTTTACTTCTTCTTTTCCAATTTGGATTCCTTTTATTTCCTTTTCTTCTCTGATTGCTGTGGCTAAAACTTCCAAAACTAGGTTGAATAAGAGTGGTGAGAGTGGGCAGCCTTGTCTTGTTCCTGATCTTAGTGGAAATGGTTTCAGTTTTTCACCATTGAGGACAATGTTGGCTGTGGGTTTGTCATATATGGCCTTTATTATGTTGAGGAAAGTTCCCTCTATGCCTACTTTCTGCAGGGTTTTTATCATAAATGGGTGTTGAATTTTGTCGAAAGCTTTCTCTGCATCTATTGAGATGATCATATGGTTTTTCTCCTTCAACTTGTTAATATGGTGTATCACATTGATTGATTTGCGTATATTGAAGAATCCTTGCATTCCTGGAATAAACCCCACTTGATCATGGTGTATGATCCTTTTAATGTGCTGTTGGATTCTGTTTGCTAGTATTTTGTTGAGGATTTTTGCATCTATGTTCATCAGTGATATTGGCCTGTAGTTTTCTTTCTTTGTGACATCCTTGCCTGGTTTTGGTATCAAGCTGATGGTGGCCTCGTAGAATGAGTTTGGGAGTGTTCCTTCCTCTGATATTGTTTGGAAGAGTTTGAGAAGGATGGGTGTTATCTCTTCTCTAAATGTTTGATAGAATTCGCCTGTGAAGCCATCTGGTCCTGGGCTTTTGTTTGATGGAAGATTTTTAATCACAGTTTCAATTTCAGTGCTTGTGATTGGTCTATTCACATTTTCTATTTCTTCCTGAGTCAGTCTTGGTAGGTTGTGCATTTCTAAGAATTTGTCCATTTCTTCCAGGTTGTCCATTTTATTGGCATAGAGTTGCTTATAGTAATCTCTCATGATCTTTTGTATTTCTGCAGTGTCAGTTGTTACTTCTCCTTTTTCATTTCTAATTCTACTGATTTGAGTCTTCTCCCTTCTTTTCTTGATGAGTTTGGCTAATGGTTTGTCAATTTTGTTTATCTTCTCAAAGAACCAGCTTTTAGTTTGGTTGATCTTTGCTATCGTTTCCTTCATTTCTTTTTCATTTATTTCTGATCTGATCTTTATGATTTCTTTCCTTCTGCTAACTTTGGGGGTTTTTTGTTCTTCTTTCTCTAATTGCTTTAGGTGCAGGGTCAGGTTGTTTACTCGAAATGTTTCCTGTTTCTTAAGGTGGGATTGTATTGCTATAAACTTCCCCCTTAGAACTGCTTTTGCTGCGTCCCATAGGTTTTGGGTCGTCGTGTCTCCATTGTCATTTGTTTCTAAGTATTTCTTAATTTCCTCTTTGATTTCTTCAGTGATCACTTCATTATTGAGTAGTGTATTGTTTAGCCTCCATGTGTTTGTATTTTTTACAGATCTTTTCCTGTAATTGATGTCTAGTCTCATAGCATTGTGGTCAGAAAAGATACTTGATACAATTTCAATTTTCTTAAATTTACCAAGGCTTGATTTGTGACCCAAGATATGATCTATCCTGGAGAATGTTCCATGAGCACTTGAGAAAAATGTGTATTCTGTTGTTTTTGGGTGGAATGTCATATAAATATCAATTAAGTCCATCTTGTTTAAAGTATCATTTAAAGCTTGTGTTTCCTTATTTATTTTCATTTTGGATGATCTGTCCATTGGTGAAAGTGGGGTGTTAAAATCCCCTACTATGATTGTGTTACTGTCGATTTCCCCTTTTATGGCTGTTAGTGTTTGCCTTATGTATTGAGGTGCTCCTATGTTGGGTGCATAAATATTTACAATTGTTAGATCTTCTTCTTGGATCGATCCCTTTATCGTTATGTAGTGTCCTTCTTTGTCTCTTCTAATAGTCTTTATTTTAAAGTCTATTTTGTCTGATATAAGAATTGCTACTCCAGCTTTCTTTTGATTTCCATTTGCATGGAATATCTTTTTCCATCCCCTTACTTTCAATCTGTATGTGTCTCTAGGTCTGAAGTGGGTCTCTTGTAGACAGCATATATATGGGTCTTGTTTTTGTATCCATTCAGCCACTCTGTGTCTTTTGGTGGGAGCATTTAGTCCATTTACATTTAAGGTAATTATTGATATGTATGTTCCTATTCCCATTTCCTTAATGGCTTTGGGTTCGTTATTGTAGGTATAGTCCTTCTGTTGTGTTTCTTGCCTAGAGAAGTTCCTTTAGCATTTGTTGTAAAGCTGGTTTGGTGGTGCTGAACTCTCTCAGCTTTTGCTTGTCTGTAAAGGTTTTAATTTCTCCATCAAATCTGAATGAGATCCTTGCTGGGTAGAGTAATCTTGGTTGCAGGTTTCTCTCCTTCATCACTTTAATTATGTCCTGCCACTCCCTTCTGGCTTGTAGAGTTTCTGCTGAGAGATCAGCTGTTAACCTGATGGGGATTCCCTCGTGTGTTATTTGTTGTTTTTCCCTTGCTGCTTTTAATATGATTTCTTTGTGTTTAATTTTTGACAGTTTGATTAATATGTGTCTTGGCGTATTTCTTCTTGGATTTATTCTGTATGGGACTCTCTGTGCCTCCTGGACTTGATTAACTATTTCCTTTCCCATATTAGGGAAGTTTTCAACTATAATCTCTTCAAATATTTTCTCAGTCCCTTTCTTTTTCTCTTCTTCTTCTGGAACCCCTATAATTCGAATGTTGGTGTGTTTAATGTTGTCCCAGAGGTCTCTGAGACTATCCTCTGTTCTTTTCATTCTTTTTTCTTTATTTTTCTCTGCATCAGTTATTTCCACTCTTTTATCTTCCACCTCACTTATCCGTTCTTCTGCCTCAGTTATTCTGCTGTTGATCCCATCTAGAGTATTTTTCATTTCATTTATTGTGTTTTTAATCGATGCTTGATTCATCTTTAGTTCTTCTAGGTCCTTGTTAACTGTTTCTTGCATATTGTCTATTCTATTTCCAAGATTTTGGATCTGGGAAATAGAATCTTGGATCAGCTTTACTATCATTATTCTGAATTCTTTTTCAGGTAGACTGCCTATTACCTCTTCATTTGTTAGGTCTGGTAGGTTTTTATCTTGCTCCTTCACCTTCTGTGTGTTTTTCTGCTTTCTCATTTTGCTTATGTTACTGTGTTTGGGGTCTCCTTTTTGCAGGCTGCAGATTCGTAGTTCCCGTTGTTTTTGGTGTCTGTCCCCCGTGGCTAAGGTTGTTTCAGTAGGCTGTGTAGGCTTCCTGGTGGTGGGGACTAATGCCTGTGTTCTGGTGGTTGAAGCTCGATCTTGTCTTTCTGGTGGACAGGTCCACGTCTGGCGGTGTGTTTTGGGGTGCCTGTGGCCTTATTATGTTTTTAGGTATCCTCTCTGCTAATGGGTGGGGTTGTGTTCCTGCCTTGCTAGTTGCTTGGCATAGGGTGACCAGCACTGTAGCTTGCTGGTCATTGACTGAAGCTGGGTGCTGGTGTTGAGATGGAGATCCCTGGGAGATTTTCGCTGCTTGATATTATGTGGAGCTGGGAGGTCTCTTGTGGACCCGTGTCCTGAAGTTGGCTCTCCCACTTCAGAGGCACAGCACTAACTCCTGGCTGCAGCACCAAGAGCCTTTCATCCACCCGGCTCAGAATAACAGTGAGAAAAAGTAGAAAGAATTAATTAGTAGAAGAAAGAAAGAGAGATTGAAAGAAAGGAAGAAGGGAAGGAAGGAAGGAAGGAAGAAAGAAAGAAAGGAGGGAGGGAGGAAGGATGGAAAGAAAGGAAAGAAAGGAGGGAGGGAGGGAGGAATGAAAGCAAAAGGAAGAGTGAATGGAAGAAGAGAGGGAGGGAGGGAGGAAGGAAAGAAAGAAAGAAAGACAGGAGGGAGGGAGGGAGGAAGGAAGGAAAGAAAAAGAAAGTGGAAAGCAGAAGGGTGGGAGGGAGGGAGGGATGGAGGAAAGAAAAAGAAAGAAGGAAAGGAGGAGCGGAGGGAGGGAGGGAGGAAGGGAAGGGAGGAAAAAAAGAAAGAGCAGGTAAAGTAAAATAGAATAAAGTATGAAATATAGTAGCGTTATTAAAATTAAAAAGTAATTATTGAAAAAAAAAACACGGACCGAAAGAACCCTGGGACATATGGTGGAAGCAAAGCTATACAGAGAGAATCTTACACAGAAGATTACACATACACATTCACAAAAAGAGAGCAGGGGGAAAAATCAAAAATCTTGCTCTCCAAGTCCACCTCCTCGATTTGGGATAATTCGTTGTAAAAAGAGGAAAAGGGCGAAAAGTCTGAAATCTTGCTAAGTCCACCTCCTTAATTTGGGATAATTCGTTGTAAAAAGGGGAGAAAGTCTTAAATCTTGTCCTCAAAGTCCACTTCCTCAATTTGGGATGATTCGCTGTCCATTCATACACTCCACAGACGCAGGGCACATCAAATGGACCGTGGAGCTTTAATCCGCTGCCTCGGAGGCTGCACAGAGAGATTTCCCTGTCTCTGCTCTCACAACTCCCGGGTCTCAGCCTTGGACCTGGCCCCGCCTCTGTGCGTAGGTCGCCGGAGGGCGTCCGTTCTTCGCTCAGACAGGACGGGTTTAAAGGAGCCGCTGATTCGGGGGCTCTGGCTCACTCAGGCAGAGGGGAGGGAGGGGAATGCCCTCTCCTCGCGCACCAGGCAACAAAAGGGAAAAAAGTCTCTTGCCTCTCCGGCAGCTCCAGACCCTTTCCCCGGACTCCCTCCGGGCTAGCACTAACCCCTTCAGGGTCTCTTCCTGCCGCCAGCCCCAGTCCTCTCCCTGCGCTCCGACTGAAAGCCGATACCCGAGCCTCAGCTCCCAGCCCCGCCCGCCCTGGCGGCCGAGCAGACAAGTCTTTCGGGCTGGTGTGTGCCTGAGGGCACCGATCCTCTGTGCCAAAATCTCTCTGCTTTGCCCTCCACACCCCTGTTGCTGTGCTCTCCTCCGCTACTCCGGAGCTTTCCCCCTCCGCCACCTGCAGTCTCCGCCCTCGAAGGGGCTTGTAGTGTGTAGAAACCTTCCCTCCTTCACGGCTCCCTCCCACTGGTGCAGGTCCCGTCCATATCCTATTGTCTCTGTTTATTCTTTTTTTCTTTTGACCTACCCAGGTATGTGGGGAGTTTCTTGCCTTTTGGGGGGTCTGAGGTCTTCTGTCAGCGTTCAGTAGGTGTTCTGTTGGAGTTGTTCCACGTGTAGATGAATTTCTGATGTATCTGTGGGGAGGAAGGTGATCTCCGCGTCTTACTCTTCCGCCATCTTCCTCCGGCCTATATTTTCTTTTTTTAAGTTAAAATATATGAATTGACAAAATCGTTGCTCAATATGTGCCACAAAGCTTACCTCTCTACTAATTCAGATTATGATTTCTCATGAAGAAATAAATAACTATAACATAAGTGTTCAGCATCAGTTATTGTGCATTTATTCTTTACACAGATTAAAATTTATAAACATTTGTAGCCGTTTTAATTGAATATATATAGAAACATACATATAAAATATATATTAGACATATATGTACCAAATATATGTATAGTCTGTTATACATACACACACATGATCACATGTATAAATCAGAGGCTATTTGTGAAATTCTTCACAGAAATAGATCTGAAAGGAAATTAGAAATATGGCTGGTGTCATATTTAATAAATTGATTAGAAGTTAATCATAAATACTGAGTGTGAGACTCAGAAAATATTTTAAAATTCCAAATAGAACATAACTTTCAATGACTTCAATAGAGCAACTTTTTCTGAGTTTACTCAGAATACTTTCATGTCATAGTAAGAAGCCATTTAGTTTAACACATTTTATCCCACATCTTATTTTGAGAAAAAAATTAATGATGTCACTGATCCCAGTTTATTTCACACTTATGCACTCTCTCAATCATTTCAACTGAGTTGAACAAGATACTGAAGAAGGTTGGAAATGTTTTTTCTAAGGATATCTTAATTTTTTGTCAATATTGCATAATTTAGTGTAGTTAGAATGTTGCCTAGAGTGGTCAGAGGGGATAGATTATCTCTTCAAGTTCTATTCTACCGTTTACAAGATGTTTGACAGGAAAGAGTGTATTACAACATACAGGCCCTGGGCCTCTGTGGAAACCAGCCCTGATGAACACAGGCATGCCAGATTTATTATATTATGCATCTATCAAGGTCCTGATCAGAAGAACTTGATCCCAATGTAAATAATTATTAAAATATTATTAGATACCAAAATCAAAAAAATTAGAAAGAAACAGAAAATATCATCACCTAGGTGGAGGTTTTGAAAAGTTTGTTTTTTTTTTTGATGATTTTTGAATACAAAATAATGACAGAACTTGATTCTACACAGTGCTGCTTAGGTCATGAGAATTTGGGCTACTTCATTTAAAGATCTTAAATGATTCTCTAGATATAGGGACTGAACACAACTTGCTTAAAACGAGGTTTCCCAACCTTGGCAATATTAACATTTTGGGTCAAATAATTGTTATGAGGGGTTTCCCTGTGCATTGTAGGATGTTTAGCAGCACCCCTGGCCTCTACCCACTAGATGTCAGTAGCACCTCCTCTTCAGGTTGTGACATCAAAAATAGACCTATCAAATGTCTGCTTGAGGGTAAAACAACCTCTGTTTGGGAAACACTGGTTTAAATAAAATTGAAAATGTTTTTCATTATTAGCTCAAAGCAACTTTATGCTATTGGTCAAGACAGAAGTTTGTTACATTGACTTCCAAAGAAGAGGCTAAGAGAAATATCTAGATACTGAAGAGGAATGTTTGGATTAAAATAATTGAGTCAGAATTAGACATAACAACAGTTACAAACTATAGTGTAAGTATCTTTAAGATGTTACTTAGTAACATTTTAACAATACGGTGAATTTTAGTGTGTGAAAATTATGAAAAAGTGTTAAGGTTATATTTATGACAAATACTGTATATCTATTCATCTATATTTGTTTGATTCTTCACAATCTATTAAGCTCTGCCTCCGTTATGTTTCAATTAGCTTATCAATTTCCACCTTTATATTATCTGCTGTTATATCCTGAATATTATTTTCTATATCATTAATTTGTATATGACTACCCCTTATAAATTTATTGGAAAGACAAATATATGTATATACATATATATACATATATGTACAATACACACATATATACTTCTGTGTGATGTGATGTGTATATATAAAATATGTGATGTGTGTATATTGTATATGCATGATATACTTTTGTATAATATATATATATACACATCTATATATAAATGTTAAAAATCATTGGAAAATATTATTTTCAGTGCCAAAATTGAAAATAATCACCTCTTTCTAAGATGAGAATACCTCTAACATTTCTTCTATTTCTTAACAAAGTATACATAAAAGTTAGTTGTTCTCATTTATCCCCATATAAGTACTTGCATATCCTTGCCTTTTTCTAGAACAGATATGAAGTCAACTGCATTGTCCCATGAAAACTTGAGGAATTTATTTAGGGTTTAATCTATTGTTAAAATATCACTATTAAGAAAAAAGAATTCTACCCCTATATTGATTTTTAAACCTCTAGCAACACCAAAATATGTCCACCATGCTGAGCACCATGAGTTTGGGATGAAGTTATGTGTGTATAGGTGATTTGAATTGTGAATATGGTGATAGTTACTTTAATACACCTGTCTCTAGAAACATTCATGCAGGTCTTAATGAAAAAGGTTGTTATTTTCACATAAACTATACAAGTAATTTGTGTCTGCAAGGAATAGCCACTTTGTACTGATTGGTATATTGATTAATAAATATTAGATATTGTGTGAGTGCTCCTGTATTCAATGTAGATGCTTATTTAGATTATTTTCCCAAAAAATATATGAATGCAAAAGCATTGATGATATTCCCATTTATGGACATTCAATAATGATATTGGGGCATGATTTTTCTCAGAGTATATTATTATGTAAGAATATCTTCATGTTAAACTCTGAAGTAAACTTTACTTACCATTAGATTATTTTAAAACCTTTGATAGAATGCTCCATTCTATTACACAATCCTGCTCTTTGTACTGTGTTTATCAGTCACTTTTAAATTATATGGACTAAATTTTTCAAAAGAATCTGTTGATTATTCTAAGATTTAAAATGTTAAAACTAATACTACATGCAATTTTGATTCTATTATGGCATAATTGCTCAAATCATAATATTGCAAATGAGATAAAAACAATTATGTTAAAAAAATAGACATTGAGTAACTACAATAGGAAAATATCCAGATAAATATAATTTGTCAAATGAATAAAATATACATGTTGGTAATAGGTTTGAATTAGCACAGCAGACATCATTTTCCATTGCTTTCCTTAAATAATTGTCATCCTACTAATTAAATGTCTCTCCTCCTATCCTTTTCTCTGAGATCCTCCCTTAAGTGGGGTAGGAAAGGGGTAAACTTGCAAACAAGGAATGTCTATGTTCATGTAATAAAGATATCTTGGTAACTAGGCAATATTTAGCAACTTGTTCAGCATTATCATAAGAATTATCATAAGAATCAGATTTAAAAAATTGTCTTTAATGATGAGAATACGCTACAAAGTCTCCCTGAAAATGTAAATGGAAACCACAGTGAGCAACCATGATATCTTAATGTACAGAACAAAGTGAACTAGGTTTGTTTAAAAGTCTCAGAATTATTGATTTTATTGAGAGGGAAAAAAAATCAAAATATATAAAGCTGACCAAGAGAAGGTAGAGTAACTCACTGTTAAATCTTTTCTGCAATAGGCTGCTTGGTATAATTATTTTATGTTCCTTGGGGGTTAATGGATCATCATAGACACATAAGGGTTCTATTAACTAAATAACTAAAAATATATCTTACATTATACTGACAAACTTCAAATTGGAGTAATTCATAAACTTATTACATATGTAAAAACACTACATAATTTTTCCTATTTTATACATAGTTATTATGCTTATTTATAAATATCTTTAAGAGTGAAGAGCTACCCATTCATGTTTATTTATGCACATACATACAGATACTGTATAGGAATTAGCCATGTTGTAAACCCTATTGCAATGGTTATGTATAAAATTGAACCTGATAGATATTTGACAACGTCATCAATGAATCAGGAGACCAGTATAAAAGCATGGTCTTCCTTTAAGCAAAGATTCTATAGCATGATTCTTAGTAATTTTAAGGAAAAAAGACTCTAAATTTTAATGGAATTGGATTATATATCTTTCATAGCATGTGGTTCTAAGTTAAATAATGATTACATCAGCATAATAAGTCAATAATTTTTTATCTGTTTTTAACTTTTAAATCAATGATGTTTCTCTATAAAATGCAAATTATATAAGTTTTGATTATGTAATATCCTGGCTCACAGAAGATGAGGAGAAAAGGTAAGAGAAGGGTTATCTAGATGAAAAATAGCTAAAGTTGATAGATCTAAATTAGATATTTAAGTATATTTCTTAAAGGATCAAGGGTAAGAATTAATATAATAAAAACACAACAACAGAAGCATGGGAATGGAGATTGAAAGAGAATTATAAGTAGTGTGTTCAAATTTCCTTATGTTTCAAAAACAGTCAGTTAACAAAGGTATATGGTCTTTATTTAAGTTATGGTGATATCTACCAGAAACAGTTATGAACACTAAAGGCTAAATATGCTTACCTCTAAGAAGTGGTAAAAGTATGAGGAAGGAATGGTGCAAGAGAATTTTACTCTTCATTTCTCATCCCAGAGTTTGATATTCAATCAAACTGCCTTGATTCAAATTTAGTTTCACTACTTACAACCTGTGGCCTTAGTCAATTGACTAAACATCTATTTATCTTAGTTTCTTCTTTGGCAAATTGGAATTAATAGTACATCTATTGTAGGCTTTTTATCAGGATTTAACCAGTTAATATTTTAAAAGTTGTTAGAATAGAACCTGCCATTAAGTAAGGACTAAAAAAGTGTTAAATAAACAAACAAAAAAAATAAGTATCATGGACCTGCATAATGGCTAATGTATTTCATATTAACACATAATTTACATTTTTAAAAAAGTTATTAGTGCAAATATATCCATAGTACGAGTAATTGAAATATTATTTTTCTAATGGCATCTGATGTATTATAAATATCTAAATTTATAAACACATTTTTTCATAGAAAATGGTAAGTTCTTAGAAACCAATATATTTAGGTTTTGAAGAACTTACTTTATGGGAAGGAAATACTCTATATCATAATATTTGGCATCGTGTATAATATAATTTTTGACATGGAAGGCAAAGTAAATGGAAATTGCAGAATTTTCTGAAATTAGTTGTACTCTCACTAGAAAATTGAAAACCCTTTTACATTATTTTAGTTCTAATCATTCAGTACACCAAATAATATACTTATTTTTCTTATGGTTTAAGATATTGAACATCTCACTATGCAAGATGCAAAGGAAGTTTCTTGAATCTTGAGTTCTAGAACTTAATCTGGACCAAACTTCAATGTAACACCTCATTGAATTAATATGTGTCTTCAAATCCTTAGCTGGAGAAGGAAGAAAAATAAAGAAAAGTATCTCTCAATTTCACTGTTTTACTCAATCATTGATCATTAATTTAATGTGCAGTACTCAATGGTTCTCATCCTGTAATATTTCAGAATAATTATTTTTGAAATACTGGCAGTTCTAACTTACAAGCAAGTTGTATTATAAAGTTCATTTGTAAGTCACAGAATATAAAGGTCAGAAAAGACATCAGAGACCATCAACTTCCCACTACACTATTTGTGTAATCCCTTCTGGAACATCCTTATCACTGACAGATGGTCATTCATCCTTTGGTTAAAAATGTCAAGTGATCACAAGTTCAGTAATTTAAAGGCAGCCCATTTTGCTTCTGGACAGATGGAGTATTTATTAAATTTTACATCTGTTAAACTGTTTCCCTATATTCGTGCATTCCTGCTACAAGTATTTATTGAATGCCAGATATGTAAAATACATCAAAATCATGGAACTTACAGTTTAATAGAAAAGACATAGAATAACCAAGAAATAACACAAATATTGAGATGAGTACAGAGACGGGAAAAGACAGGAGTCATTGTTAATGTTTAGCTGGGAAGCATGATGTCCACCAGATCTCACAAAAAAACACCCAGAAAAGTACTATTGCATAAAGTGAGAAAAGGCGAGTTAAATGGAGGTTGGGGGGACAAGAATGGAGGATGCCTGGAGGAGGGAAGTGGGGGAAAGATTGTTTCTTTTCAGAGGTCAGAGTGAGGAAAATGGGAGGTGTATGTTCAGAAAAGGGAGACAGACCATTGCATTCAAGAAACTGAAAAAAGGGACAAGGTGACTGAAGCAAATGGCAAAAGAAACCAGAGAGGCAGAAAAGGTTGGGCACAACTAGAAACCTAAAGGTTGTACCTTCTAAATTTGCTACTATTTCCTCCCTAAAGTGACATGCAATACATTTATACCCTCCTCTACATTACAATACACTTGAGTAGTTACCATCTCCACTCTTACCTCTCAGCTGAACAACTATCTCCAATTCCATCTACTATTCTTCACATTGTCACACTTCACTACTCCAACAGGCTTCCTCTGCTGTCAAAGCTGTAAGTTTTTTAAGCATCTGATTCCTTATATGTTTTAACAAGTTTCTCACTTACCACCCTACCATTTTCCAATCCTAAAACCAATAATATATATATGTATATATAAATATGTGATTGCATATATATATTACATAATATATATAATTGTAGCACCCCACTTATCAGTACCAATTTCTGTATTCAGTATAACAATGCATCTCCAAATTCAGTGGCTTAAATTAACAGTTTATTATTTCTCATATGTCTGAGTGACTGATCAAAGCAGGGCTCATCTTGAGGCAGCTCTGTTCCTTATGTCTCTCATCCCCCTTGGACCAGTGAGGTAGCCTTGGTAAGTTATTTTTATAGCTATGGCTGAACATAAGGACAAGCCCAACTATACAAGCAAAGTTCATGCTTCTGCTTTCTTTATACCTTTTAATATTTCATTGGCCAAAATAAATCAAATAAATAAGATCAAAGTCAACAAGCAGGGAAATACACTATACTTTTAATGGGAGTGAAGGTGTGGAAGACCACTGTAGCAAATAGATTATATTACATTCTAGATATTCATTTTTTTATCATGAGTTATACTATATTTAGATGTTTGGTACTTATGAAGTTCAAGTTCTCTTAAAAAATAATTCTATACTATCAAATGAGGTCAAGCCATCCAACAGTCAAGATTTTGTTTATATTGTCGAGTGCTATCAGGCTGTAAAGAGAATGTAAAAATGTTAAATTTCACTAACCATCTTAGAAGAAGAGATCTAACTGTACAAGTCAGAGACAGAATCAAGAAAAAATGTGGATGGAATTATAATCAAGAATGTCAGGAGCACGAAAAGAAGAGGGAGTTGAGAAAAGAACCAACTGATACTTACCCATCCTGTGCAACTAGTGACTTTTTAAATTATGTTTTGCTGTCAAATACAATCTTTCTGCTTAGTTTATTGTGTCTAGAATTTATTTTAGTTCTTAATTTTCTATTTTTCCACTAGAATATTCACTGTCTTACTAAATCTTTTTTCTAAAATTAATATACATATATCCTATCTAGAAGTAGTTTATGGTCACTATGGAAAATAAAAATAGAGACAGTCAATCCTTAACGTGATGCAGCATATTCTTTTTTCTTTGTGTATTTACCATAAACACAATAAAAATAGTATGTAAAATTGAAGATTTTATTTGACTTCATTCTATGCAAAAATAGATTCTACTCAAATTACCTCTTCATTTAACAGCTTTCAGGCATGTTCATATGCTCAAACCCTTGTATCAAACAGGTTTTCTTTTACTACTGTTTTCCTGAATTGAAATAGGATAACCTTTTCCTGAACGATAGGTTCTTTGACATTTATAAGAGAAGGGGTTTAGCAAAAATAAAATTGTAATATACAATTCTATGCAAACTAAATGCAAAATACAATACAAAAATGCAAAACCAATTTGTTACTAGGGCTTCTTTCCTGTTTTGGCCATATCTAAAGCACTTTAACTGATTATTGGGACTCTTTCAAAAGAAATAATGTACCATTGATGATCATCACTTCCCCACACTTGACACAGAGCCATGACGATTTCCTGTCAAACTGTTGTTGTTGCAGTCCAGCAGTGGATTCCGGAAGATTGATATTTCAAGGTCTCCTACTGTGGCTGTTCTGGTATGGTACATAGCCATCATGTCAGAAGATCTGCCTCACTTTTAGGTTAAATTTTTGGGTGCACTTGAATTTCTGAGCCAGAGAACAGAGGTTCAGAAGGGGGATTTATTTGGGCTGAAAAGGCCAGCATGTGCCTTTTTAAAAGAGTGCATACGGGGCTTCCCTGGTGGCGCAGTGGTTGAGAGTCCTCCTGCCTATGCAGGGAACACGGGTTCGTGCCCCAGTCCAGGAAGATCCCACATGCAGCGGAGCGGCTAGGCCCGTGAGCCATGGCCGCTGAGCCTGCACGTCGGAGCCTCTGCTCCGCAACAGGAGAGGGCCACGTACTGCCAAAAAAAAAAAAAGAGTGCATACTTCAGCCTTGTGATTAGAAAAACTTCCTCCTAGAGTCTGCAATAGGCTGATTTCAAATCCTAGTTTATGGTGTGTAGAGAGGTTTTGCCTTATTCTGTGTCTTCTTGGATATACTAGTTAGATGGTGGAAGAATTTGGCCTAGGGAGGCTAATCCAGTGGTATTTTAGGCAAAAAAAAAATCAAATTTTTTTTTTTTTGTTTTTAGGTTCCATTTGGGTTTGATTTCCCCTAAATATTTAAGCATAATAACTCTGTGCAAAAATTGACAAAAGGCCCATAACAAAAAACAGAAATTCCTGAATTTTTCAGTCCAAAAACCATTCCCCACAGGCAAGAACTTTTAATTTTTCAAGTTATTTCCTTTAGTATTTACTCCAATCTTTAAAACTAATATACTATGCTACTTTTCCTTAATTTATTGATTTTATAGATTATCTGTTGATGATTTATGATACTGGAAGAGCATTTAGCTTTCCAAGACTTATCACCCTCTCTTTACTCATACCTACATATACAAGGACTTATAATTATCATTTTTTATTGTTGTCTAGACTAAGATACTGTTGTCAAAAAATATACTCTGTATGCTTTGAATCATCTGAAAATTTTTGAGACAATTTATTGACTAGCACATGGTTAATATTTATAATTATGTTTGATATGCTTAAAATAATATATATTCTACAGTCACTAGGTGAAATTCTCTATGCAAAGCTTCTGCACAGCAAAATAAATAATCAACAAAATAAAAAGACAACCTAAGGAATTGGAAAAAAATATTTGCAAACCACATATCCTATAAGGTGCTAATACTCAAAATATATAAGGAACTCTTGCAACTCAATATCAAAAAAACAAATAACATCATTTAAAAATGGGTGAAGGACCCAAGTAAACAATTTTCCAAAAAAGACATGCAACATATATGAAAAAATGGCCAAGAACACTAACCACTGGGTAATGCAAATCAAAAATACAATGAAATATCACCTCATGTCTGTCAGAATGGCTATTATCAAAAAAACAACAAGGGCTTCCCTGGTGGCGCAGTGGTTGAGGGTCCGCCTGCCGATTCAGGGGACACAGGTTCGTGCCGCGGTCTGGGAGGGTCCCACATGCCATGGAGCAGCTGGGTCCATGGGCCATTACCGCTGAGCCTAGGTGTCCAGAGCCTGTGCTCCGCAATGGAAGAGGCCACAGCAGTGAGAGGCCCGCGTACAGAAAAAAAAAAAAAAAAAAGAAAAAGAAATCACTATCTGTAAGAGATACTTGCAGTCCTACATTCAGTGTAGCATTATTCACAGTAACCAAGATATGGAAACCACCTAAGTGTCCAGCATCAATTGATGGATAAATAAAGAAAATGTGAGATATATATATATATATATATATATATATATATATATATATATACACACACACATATATATATATATATATATGTCCACACACACACACACACACACACACACACAATGGAATGTTATTCAGCCATCAAAAAGAAGGAAATTTTGCCATTTGCAACAATATGAATTAATCTAGAGGGCATTACACTGAGTGAAATAAACCAGACAGAGAAATACAAATACCATATGGTATCACTTATATGGGAAATCTATTTTAAAAACAAACAAACATACAAACAGTTGAACTCACATAAACAGAGAGTAAAATGGTGATCAGGGAAATGGAGAAAAGTTGACCAAAAGGTACAAGCTTTCAATTTACGATGAATAAGTTCTAGAGACCTAATGTGCAGCATGGTGACTATAGTTAATAATAATATTTTGTACACTTGAAATTTGCTAAGAGAGTAGATTTTAAGTATTTTCATCACAAAAAAAAGGTTACTAAGTGAGGTGATGAATATATTAATTAGTTTGATTGTAATAATCATTCAGTGATTCATATGTATATATCAAACATCCCCTTGAACACTTTAAATATATTACGATTTTATTCATTAATTATACCTCACTAGAGCTGGAAAAAATGGTTCTTGGTACATAGCAGGCACTAAATAATTATTTGTTCAATGAATGAATGCCTGACCTGGAAGAGATGACAAAAAGTAAATAATAAAATCAACCTATATGATTCTGGATTTAATTATTTCAATTGAGATATATAATTTAAACAGTAAAGTTTCTTGATGGATTGAATCTTTTTATCATTTTGATGTAACTTTAATTTTTAGTAATGGTTTTTGCAATAAAGTGTGTCTTGGATGTCATCAATGTTTTTCAACCTGTTTTCTTTTAATTAGTATTTATATGTCTATCTGATGGTAAAGGTTACATTAAACCTTTTTATATTTTTCTATTTCAGATTTCTCATGAATAACATGACTGGCTTTTTTTTTTTTTTATCAAACAATCATTCCCTTTCATTGGAACATGCTATACATTAATATTGGATTGACCAAAAAGTTCATTTGGGAAAACCCAAACGAACTTTTTTGGCCAACCCCATGTAATCATTACAATATTTACATTTAATTCTATCTTCTTATTTTGTGATTTCTATTTATCCCCTCTGTTTTTATCCATTCTTGCCTTTGGTAGGATTGAATAATTACTCTGTTACCATTCTATATTGTGTTTTCTATTAATATGAACATTACATGTTTTGCTTCTATTTTTTATTGGTTATCATGTATGGAAAGGAAGAAGTTAAATAGCTAACCTCTAATTCATTCCTTCCAAGATTACTGTAAGGATGCTTATGGGGCAAATAAAACAGGCAGGTGACCTGGCCTAATTTCCTGATCAACATGATAACTGCAGCTCTAGGTAGATAAATTAATGATATTTTCTAAGAGGTAAGTGTTTATCCATGGAATATTTTAAACAGGAATCTCAGGCTAACGTATTACTTATATGAACCTTTTAGAATCTATGGATTTGTGTATTGTTCTCTAAGAATGTATCACATAACTGGGAGCATGGAATAGATATATTTCATAAAATAAACACTTCTAGCATTGTGAGGTAATAACTTATGTACCTCACTTAAGAAGTCTTTCCATCTGGGCCAGATACTGGGTGTCCCATAAGAGTAAAAAAGATTTGGGAGTTACCTCAATGCCTAGATCTCTCCCTGTTTTGTCAGAGCCTCTGGATCAGCTCTAATCATGAAATTAATAGTAAAGTTTGATAAAGGATGTGAATTTGATTTGAAAATCAGATATTTTGTAATGACTCATCTGAATTTCAACATGCAGTCAATACTTATCAAATCTAACTTGAATCAAAATCTTTGCTATCCTGCTTGATAAAATAATTACTTTGAAATACTGAAAGATTTTATTCTCTGTCAATTTATATAATATGTCTGTATTTATTTTAATTCTCTATTTTAAAATAAAAATATTTGTTTGTTTATTTGTTTGGTAGTTTTATACAATTAGTATTTATTTGTTTTTGTTTTTGTTTTCTTCCATATATTTATCCCAGTGTTTTGCCTCTTTATTCCTTCTTACCCCTCAAATAATCTATTTGGGATCACTTTCCTTTACACTGATATATATCCTTTATTGTTTCCTTTAATGTAGTTCTCCCAGTGGTGAACTGTATGATTATGTTTGCTTGAAAATGATTTTGAAATATATAATTCATTGGGCATAGTATTCCTGGTATTATATATATATATATATATATATATATATATATATATATATATATAAATCAAAGTTCTCATCCTACTCTCTCCAGTAAAAATATATTACAGAAGATAGTAATAGATATATAATATAATATTTCATAGTATATTTTATGTCTTATTTTCTATTCTGTATTTCCATATTTTTCTCTCTGCATTCTTCAATAATTCTGATCAATCAATCTCATTTAGTTGTGACTAATCTATAGTTTTGAATTTCAGTTTTTGTATTTTCTGTTTTCAGTGTTTTTATTTGGTTATTTTCCAAATTGGTATTCCATTTTTAATAGTTTCTTGATCTCTGTAAATATTTTCAGAATTTTTTCCCATCTCTTTAAAAGTCTGATTATTTCATAGCATACACCTGATAATTTTATTATCTTATGTTTTTGTACTGTATCTTTTATCTATTTTTTACTGGTTTTCATTCACTGTGTCTTATTTTCTTTTAAATCTAGTTATTTTAATCTGTAGATTAGACATTGTGTAAAAATTAGTTTATGGGATAATCTGATGCCTAGGTTAGCAGAACTTTTTTCTCAGAGAGGAATATCATGCTTCGTTTGGAATCTTTTGGGTACTATATCTCCAGGAGACATTGAGTCCAATTTTAACATCTGAAGTTCCCTGGACCATTCAGGTAACAGAAGATGGGGCTGTAATTAAGGTGGGGAATGTTGTAAGACTCTGTCTCTTGTGCAAAATTTGAGTTTTACCTCTAACTTCTTTGTCTCTTGATACTGCCAAAGATACAACTCAGTTTCACAGATGTTTGCTCTATATAGTCAAATGCTCAGGGTAAAGAGAGTTTATAGTGCTGGGTTTAAATATCTAGATTCTTAACTTTTCCTAGAATTTGGATGGATTAATACTGATAATTTTAGCATTTCTATTGCTTTTCTAAGTTTCTTTTAAGGATAATGCCTATATAGCTTATAGAATTTTTATATAAAGAGAAATGGAAAACACTGATGTCATGTAACTTTTGTTTTTTCCTATCATTTCTCTTGTCAGTTTGGTCGATGAAACTATATTGCTTCTCTATTATCAAAAGTGAAATATAAGAACATGTTAATGGCAAGAAATGGTGACAAAATTCCCCATTTATAAGTTATTTTACACATAGAAAAACTGAATAATCCTGAATCTAAGTCACTATTAATTCATTTCTAAAAATAAACAAATTCACAACTTGACTACTAACACCTCTGAGACTAAATAGAAAATTGTGCCTTAACTTTTTAAACAGCAAATTTATATTTGTAAAAATTGTTAATACCCACAAGTATATAATCCTTTCCTTAAAATAAATAATGGTTTTCCCTGTGAAAAATGTAATATGAAGAAATAAAAATAAGATAACTGCACTATTTTACCAAATAGAGTTGAAATAGCATACTCAGTTGGCCTTGAGTTATCTGTCTCCCCTCCCCCTCCCTTTCACCTCCTGCCTGTCTTGGCAATCCCCTAAGTTTCAGATATTTAAAAGTACATGGCTATTCAGTGAGGATTTTAGTTAAGGGGAAATCATAATATATAACTCAACTCTCACTTTTCAACATTCTGATTTACTGGTTAAGCAAAAGTTGGGTATGTGAAAACAACCATCTAATTAAATTGTCAAGGACCAACGCGTTACTGGTAAAATTATGTTTATCTTAAAGAGAAGTATTTCACATTTATTTTAGAAGATTCATCATGAATAGGAAAGTTGCATGCTTTACTTTGTCCTAAAATTATTTTCTTATGGGACATTAACCTTTGAAACTTTGTCTTGCAGTATTATATATCCATTAGATATTTTCAGGTCACAAAATTGTAAATTTCTTTATATCTATCCTCATTTTGGCTCACTTTTTAAAATACAATCAAAGCTTTTTCTATGCTATAATTTTCAGAAGCAAAAGCCAGTCACTCTCTTATAGTACAGTTGAGAGTTGTTTGTATAGTTATAGAGGAAAGGATGCAAAAAAGCAGTTTTAGATGTGTAAAGGGAGTACATTTATAGCTTTCTAAATTAAATGTGAGTTTAAAGTATGTCACCCTAGTGCCGTATACTACCACATCTATTTTCTGCCTTTTGATTACAAGATAAACCAATTAACTCCAATACATTTAACATGTTAATGTAATAAATATTTCCAGAGAACAGTAAGCCATATTCAGTATAGCAATATTTGCAATAATTCATATTATTTATGAGACAAAAATAAGAACTAAAATATCCTTAAGAGCAAAATCTGTACATGAATTAAAAATGCAATTTCACAAACACAGTTAGAATGGCTTACTAGTTTAAGTTACTCTAAATGACTCCAATAGTTTTACAAATGGATATAAAAATATTTATTATATTAAAAATGCATGACAAAATTTACCATTTTGACCAATTCTAATTGTAAAGTTCAGAAGTATTAAGTGTATTCACATTGTTGCCAACCAATCTCCAGGACTTTTTTATTTTGAAAAACTCAAACTCTGTAACCATTAAACAACTACCTATATCTCTCTCCCAAGTAAAATACCTATTAATTAAGAAAATCTCTAAAATAAGACATAGTGGTTCTTACTTACCCAGGATCTTTTTCTCCCTTCTTTGTTCTCAGCAGAACACAAATTTAACTCAAGTAGTCTCTCCATTGCCAACCTCAGGATGAATACAAACCAATAATAAAATCCCTATTCCCAGTGATTGTCTCAGGAACCCAGGCTTAAGCCAATCACCACATGACTTTCTCCTGTTAATCATTTTTGCTGTTTAGAAATAAGCATTTGTACTGAGTTTACTAAATAAATTCTAAGGAAGAATTTATAATGTTTAGTAAGGGGATTAGCTTTTTTTTCTCTCTAATTAAACTTAAAGAAAGAAACAGACTGTCTTAATTGCTACTGAAAACCACATTATAACTGATGAAGATAGGTTTCCTGTTATATGAGGTAATAAATGTCATAAAAATTGAAGTCAGATTGATTGAGAATTTTGTTATAGACACACATTTATTTATGATAATCTTATATTTTAACATCATATAATAAATGTTAAATTACTGTTGACCCATAACATATAATAACTAAAATTAGAAGTCAAAGTAATTCTTACTTTTTACTTAATAAATTTAGATTGACTGAAGATTCAAGCTGTGAAAATTATAGGGAAAATACTATATCAAAGTTTAAATTTTTTTCCAATAAGGATAGCCTATATGAATTTTTGTATCTGCAAAATGGAAGGATATAAATTAATAAATTTTAAATATGTTGATTTTATTGTGCTCAGTGTGTAAGGCAGTGTCCAAAGCCTGTGATCACTGAATAAATGTGAATTGATTGAATGATCATTACTATGCTAAATCCACCTACACCAAATATATAATAAATTTTTCTAAATCATATTAAAACCAAAATAATTGGTCAAAAATAAAATACATTTTTAAAAGAAATTATATCTCTGCTTTTACATGACTACCAGTACCATTTTCTATATATTGAATGAATGTCTTACCTGTCTACTTTGCAAAAAAGAAAAACTTACAAATTAGAAGTCACAGTGGAATCCAGATTCATTCACTGCTATTTTCTTCTTTCTGTGAAGGGGAATCAGATATAATACAGAATCACATAGACAAATACAGGAAATGGCCTAGTGCCTATGCAAAGTACTTATGCAAAACTATCAGCTTTAGGGGATCAATAATAAACTGTTAAATTGCTACATTCACAACTGCAAGAAGGTCAGCAAGAAGCTTGGCAATGAAGAAACAGAAAACTCTCTGAACATACATATCTCTCCTTTTGCTGCCTGCAGCACATTGGCCCTGTGTAGTGACTGGATGACACAGAAAAATACCAGAGAATCCTCTCTCCTGTCCTGGCAAGGCCTACCCCTTTCTCTCAGGTGCTGTGTTTCTCTGCAGGTGAAAGAATCTTCCTTGAGAAAAATCCAACTTCTGGAGGGAAAAAAAGCCAACCTCAGCTCTTGAGCTAGAGCACAGTCAACAAGTGCTTATTTTCACAAGGTTTAAATATTCATGAATCTCCAATAGTTGCAGGCAATGGGGAAACTAAGCTGACCAGGAGAGGAATGCTGTCTCTGGGTTAATGTGATAAGAAATGGTATTAAGCATTTCAACTGCATCATATTAACATGGTATCATAAACCTTACTTTCCCCCAGCACAATACAGAAATCATTATTATGTTAAGACTTTCTTCCAAAGAAATAATTGGAAAAAGAGCTAATGGGATAGGAGATCTAAAAAGCACTGTGATTTCAACTATTTTCTTTACAAAAAAAAAAGTGTGTCTTTACAACTCTTTCCCAAATCAAAATGTCTGAAACCATTTGGTTTATACTATCTTCTGGAAATAATAAAATAATTTTGTCAGGAAATTTTTATTTCTCAATATTCTTATTCTCTTTTGGCAGAAAGGTGCAAGTTGGTGTTTGGCTTTGTGTGTGTGTGTGTGTGTGTGTGTGTGTGTGTGTGTAACTTCACATGTGTGAAGCCCTGTATGGGATGTGCGTGTAAGGGTATGTGTATCGGGGATTACAGAACAGTTAGAATTAGAATAAAATTAGAACTGGAAATGGTCTATAAAGTCATGTAAGATATTGACCTTCAAAGTTTCCAAATGACTTGTGAAGAAATCTACATGTCAGTATATGTATTGTAGAATTCCTATTCTGTTACTTAGAAAAATGGACAAATTTTAAAGTAAAAATTCATTAGTAAATCAACATTTAATAACCATAAGCAAAATTATTTAAAATATTTTGACCATAAAATGGTTCAGCTATCTTGTTTTAACATATAGAATAAAAGGAATTACTTTTTCTATTTATTTATTTTATCTTGGAAGAATATAACTTAGGTTTACCCAGAATTTGGAGACACAGGTGAAGTTTTATATACACATTTCATATTTATAAAGACAGTATGATTTAATTACATAATGACTACCTAGTCAAGATTATAGAAGTTAGTGTTCTCCATTATGCTTTGTCTATATCTTAGCTAAATTGAAATCATATTTTGGCATCATTTTTATGCTTTCATCTTCAATGTCAATCTTAGAATCTTGCTAGTAGTAGAACAGGATACTTCTTGTGAATTAATTAATGATTAATCATTGAAAACTGACCTGGATGATATAGTGTCCTGGAACTGAAGCCTAAATCTGGTTTAATATTTGACCAGTTTGCCTGGACATGCTATACACATAGATTGCAAAGATGTTTAGTAGATTTCTAAATTAAATAATTCTGGGTTTTATTTTATTTTATTATTTATTTATTTTTTTTTGCGGTAGGCAGGCCTCTCACTGTTGTGGCCTCTCCCGTTTGGAGCACAGGCTCCGGATGCACAGGCTCAGCAGCCATGGTTCACGGGCCCAGCCGCTCCGCGACATGCGGGATCCTACCGGACCGGGGCACGAACCGGCGTCCCCTGCATCGGCAGGCGGACTCCCAACCACTGCACCACCAGGGAAGCCCCTAATTCTGGGTTTTATAGTTGATTTTAAAAAGTGAAATATTTTATGTTAAAAGGTGAATATTAAGACAATTTATATACTTTATTTTCTGCTTTTACAAAAGAAAAGGAATCTTAGGTCTACAAATCATCAAAACATTAAAACAGATGATATGTCTAGTTTTCAGTGCTTTGCATTTATTAAATATACTTTATTCAATATTGTGTATGATGCATATCTTTATTATTTACTATTGAAAAAGTTTCTATGTTACTGGTATCTGAATCAAGTTCCCAATTAAGCAGTGAATAATGGAGAAAAGAAGAGCAGTGAGAAGGAAATAGCTTCTCTTGCTGGTTTGGAAGAAAGGTAGGAAGACAGTAAATCAGGAAGAAAGAAAAAAGAAGGAAAAATGGAAGAAAGGAAAGAGGAAGGGAGAAAGAGGAGGGAAAAAAGAAAAGGAGAATGAAAGCTCTGATCTTGATATATACATAGTTGCCCATAAACACCTGGGATTACCTAAACAAATATTGGAAGTTCCCCTCCCTAACCACTTTCACACACCCACAGGGTGCCTTCTGTGATTTTTTTTTGTTTTTTGTTTTTTGTTTTTTTGCTTACCAAAGTTTGGGAATTCGTGTTGGGTTAAAAACAAAGAAATAGGGCTTCCCTGGTGGTGCAGTGGTTGAGTGTCCGCCTGCCGATGCACGGGACATGGATTCGTGCCCCAGTCCAGGAAGATCCCACATACAGCTGAAGTGCTGGGCCCGTGAGCCATGGCCGCTGAGCCTGCGCATCCGGAGCCTGTGCTCCAGAACGGGAGAAGCCACAACAGTGAGAGGCCCGTGTACTGCAAAAAAAAAAAAAAAAAAAAAAAAAAAAAGAAATAGAAGACAAGTACCACATTCAAGAAGAACCAGTTTTGCACACTCAAAATTAAAGTCACAATAACAGGAAAGGATTTCAAGGGTTCTCTAGTCCAACTGCCTCATTATATAAATGAATAATTAAGTCCTGGGACACTGTTTAGGTCAACTGCTATAATGAAATATCATAGATTAGGTGGCTTAAAAAACAAAGCTTTATGTCTTCTGTTCTGGAGGCTGGGATTCTGAGCCAAGGTGCTAGCATGGTCAGGTTCTTGGTGAGGGCTCTTTTCTTGTTTATATCTTCACATGGCCTTTCCTTGGTGCATGCATGGAGAGAGAGAGAGAGTGAGAGCCTGTGTCTCCTCTTTTTATAAAGGCACTAATTCCATCACGAGGGCCCCACTCTCAAGACCTCATTTAACTGTAATTGCCTCCCAAAGGCCTCATCTCCAAATACCATCACAATGGGAACTGAGCTTCAACATATGAATTTTGGGGAGACATAAACATTCAGTCCATAACAAACATTGAGTGATGTGCTCAAAGTCACACTGCTAGTTGGTGGCAGAAGGAGAAGACCCTGACTCAAATATTCTGAAAATTGGTCTGATGTCACTTCCACTGCAAGGTGATCCAATACCTTTTATTCAAAGGGGTTAAGAGGAAGAGAAAGAAACAAATCATCAAGGGAATCAATCTAATCCAATCTTTCTAAAGGATATTATTCAGCTTTATTCTATCAGGCCTCCTATAAGGCATTGCTCCATCAATGTTTCCATCTTCATTTTATCTCTCCATTAATGATCTCTGTGACCATATTTCTTTTCTACTCCTCAATATATTTCTGAGTCTGGTTTCATTCTTCACGCTCTTCAAAAGTTTCAGAGCATAATCACACATTAGGGGACAGCAAATATTATTCTTATTTGAAGTTATGTATCACCCACATGACAGGAGATTTTATGTATATTACTTATTTATCCATCTAAAATCATTTAAAAATTATTTACATTTCAGAGACGAGAAAACTCGTATTGAACTATGAAGTAACTAGTCCATTATTTTTCAGATTTTATCTAACTATACAGATCATTGCTGCCTATCACAACTGCCTTATAAATTCCTTCATAACCTGCTTACTTTTAAGTGACATTAAAATTTTTCCCAAGATTTTATTGATTTGATTTCTCATTCTAATACACCAAACTTTCTCTTACTGAGTGCTACAACTAATGACTTCTTTTTAAATCTTGATTTTGGATTAATTTTCACAAGATTACATTTTGGCTTTGGGCATTATCAACTTTCCATCTATTTTGGTACAAAGGGGTATATAAGAGGGTGAGCTGCAGTCAGAGAAACCAGTTTGAAGCTTATCTCTAACACTTACTAGATATGTGTGGTACTAAGCGAATTTAACCATTTTCTGTTTCATTCACTTCATTTGTAAAATTAGGAACATAACATACTATTTCAGAAGTCTGTGGTGAGGATGACAGGAGATAAAGTACGTAAAGAGCTTAGTGCCGTGTTTAACACTTAATCACTCTACTAAAGGCACCCATCATTTCCTACTGAAATGTCTTCTTCCTTCTTCTCCTCTCTCCTGGCTTTAAAGCCATATCTCTCTGATTTCTCTTTCTCAGTCTCTTATGGCTGTTTCTTGATTATTATAATACAGATTTCTGCCTCTGACTCTTCTCATCCCTTTAGCCATTATCCTTAGATGATTTTACTAAGTATATGGTTTCACCTGCCATGTCTATGCTGATGTTTTTTTAAAATATAATTGCATTTCTAATTCTCTATGCTGATTTTTTTAAAATATAATTGCATTTCTAATTCTCGCCTCTGTCCAGAAATTAGCCTGTACGTCTAAGTACTCTTGTAATTATTTCTCAAATAAGGGATATGAAACACATCAAGTTCAATATATTATCACTTTTCCCCCATAAAAATGTACTCCCAGTTACCAAAAATAGAAACCATGGTCATCCAGAAATTTTCTCAATTCCTTACCAATTGTCATCCATGTGTTTTAATATGGAAGACACGCTCCTCACATCTTGGTTTTCTTTACTGCTATTAACCTAAACCTAATATTCTACTCGATGGCCTCACTGGCCATCACCTTACTGGGCAATTTGTCTTTCCTAAAGTGTTTTGCTTTCTATTCTTGAGCATCTTTAACCATGCTGTTTGCTCTATGTCTTTTTCTGTCTAGTAAATTCCTTTGTAATACTCTTAACTTTTAAATGCCCTCTTTTATTTCCCTCCATAAATTCTCCAGAATTTAATGGATTTATTTTATGGGTTTCCATTAACATTTTGCAAGTGCCTCTCACATGACATGGTATCATAATCATTTTGATGTTTCTCTGCTTTCAGAAAAGAAGTTGAATATTATTCACCTTTCTATACAACTAGATCTCAAAAATCTTTAATACCAAGTAATTGAATATTAATTTATTCCACAGTTATAATATTTTTTCCTTTGTGAAGAAAATAATTCACTCTCATACAAAATTTCTTATAAATGGTTTCCAGGAGAAAAATAGCAAAAGGTTGAGAGTCACTCTATAAAAGTATATATTTGCTCTAATTACTTGTTAATGCCTACAATATATAATGTTTGATACCAAAAAGGATATGTCACATACAAATAAATTCTGAATAAAACAATAAATTAACTCACACTCAAGAACTAGACAAAGCCACTACTCTTGAATCTCTCGTTATTCCTTCCCTATGCCACCCCCTCCTTTCCTCTCAGATATAACTGCTAGTCTGAATTGTATGTTCATAATTCCCTTTTTTTCTAAAAAAATATGGCTGTTTTACATATGTAAGTATTTTTAAACAGTGCTAAGTTATTTTCCAAAGCAGTGGGATCAATTGATCTACTGCCTGCAGACCAGCAGTATATGAGAATTCCTACTGTTTCACATGTTCACACACACTTGGTTTTATTAGACTTCTTAATTTTCACCAATTTATCAAGTATAAACACACCTCAATAACTAAATAGTCTTGATTTTAACTTATCTGATTACTAATAAAATTTACTCTATTTCTTTTTCTCCCTTTGATTAAACCAAGAACCAATATGTTCTTCCTGTTGCTTCTTACTGCCCAACATGAGTTTCCAACAAAGGATTAGGGTTTTAGTACAATGTGATGAGATTAGCTTGGCCAAATAATTTCAAAGCCTATGAGAATTTAAGAACCAGTTGTCCTTTAGCTAGTGTAATATAAGGAAAAAGAGCAGATTCATAAAACAAAGTTATTCTACTTTTCACTGTTGTCCATTTAAATCATAAAATGTGTTGTACAGACTCTGAGATTCAGAATTTTTAACACAAGTAATGAAAGTTAGAGCTTACCCAATCCAACACAATTTTAAATAAATTATAAAAATTCAGCGCATAAGAAAGACAAATGATCTGGTCAAGGTCATAGACATGGTTAGAGAGCATCAGAGCTAAAATCCATCTTCTTCCTATTCAGGATTCTATGCCAACCTACAGGATTCTATGCCAGCCCAAACTGAGAATAGTTTATAACACACTCAAATAAAGAAAAATAGAAATCCATGAGCAGGTAAAGTTCAATATAATATTAATATTCCATATCTATTTTAACTGTTGTTACATATTCATTGTTGACTGATAAAATTAGAAAGCCTTCCTACTGTAGATCATTGTTCTACAACAATAATAATAATTTCTCTGAAGGAATGTAGACTAGCAAATATTAAAAAAAGAACCCTAGATCTGCTGATAAAATTTGCTTTTTTATAAAAATATACAAGTTTATAATTATAATATAGTTTTTCATTAAAAAGCTATGTTATACAGTTGTTCATGTCATAGTCTCATAAACCCCACAAGAAGGAAGTATTTCTTCTTTGAAATGACAAAAATGGCTTTGTAATATGTGGATTAAGAATGTGAGAGGCCAGTTGAGCCTTCTAAAGTCACAGCTAAATTCATCATAATGTCAAATTAAAATCAGCTCCTAATTCATTATATGCCTCTGTAAGTTCACTTATGCATTGCCTCAAAGCTTTTGTTGTTTATTCTGTGAAATTTAAGGCATTTCTAGTAGGCATCTTCATGTTTAATTATAAACAGATCATAATATCCAAAACTAAGAATTTATAGGACTGTAATTTAATGAAAGGTAAAAGATAAATATGTAGCATTATAAGATGTCAGTAAACAGACTTAACTACACCTACCTAGCCATTAGTTAAATACTTAGTGGCATGACCATCACTTCCCTAAGTCTAATTTCCCCATATAAGGAATGAGAGGTATATAACACTAATTGGACCCTAAGACATCTTACGACTCTAAATGTGTATAAATCTAATAGGCAATTCTAACTTTACAATTGATACAAGCCAATCAAATATGAGTTTATCTAAATTAATTGTATTTTGTATTCTTAAGGGGTTTTATTAAACTCAATATATGACATTACATTTTTGTCAATGGTTTCAATATTTTTCTCATAGTATAATAAAATAATTGGTTAAAATTTAATGAAATCAAAAGAAAGACGCCAATCTGTAAGCATAAAATAAAAAGACCTTCAATATCCCAATTTATTTATTTCATTACTTCATATACTTTTTCTATCAGGTCCATACGATTTTGTAACCTTATGTATATCTGAAACTCCTTTGGCAATATAATGTCTTTCTTTCCCCAGTAAGCACTCCTTGGAATGAATTTAGCACACTAGAGAGCATTTCTATCCATTCCCAAAAGAAATTCAGCACCTTCTTCAAGAGTTTATGATCCTCATTTTATTTGCTATTGAACAGACAATAACAAGAAGATCTTCTGAAATCTAATGTATATTTTAGTTTTTTGTTTTCTCTGACTAGACTAAAGGTATGGATAAGAAAATCAAACTTCTGCATTTGTAGCTTTTGCAGAGTGTATGTAAATTATAATATAGAAAATCTGAAATCCATCTGCTATTTACTTAAGACACTAGACAAAAAATTGGTTCATGCTTAGAGTGCCTAAAACACTAAGTTTTTTTTTAATAGGCTGAGGAAAAAAATTTCTATAGCCCTAGGGTATGGGTAGAATGTCCTGAATGCTTTGTCCTCCTTCTTGACTAGTAACCTTATAAAGTAACTGATATAGTGTGACATTTAAGAATCTGAAGAGAATGAGCAATTAAGATGCACTCCTTTAAAAAGTCAGGTAAACCAGACAGACATTGGACCAGTCAGTTATTGTTATTAGTTGTAAATATCATATATATTTATATGTTAGTTATATATATATATATATATATATATATATATGGTATTTATATATACACTATTTACTGAGAACATATTCAATAGCTGTACTCATGGATGTGTATTAGATGAGAGTAAAGCTATGATTTTTTAAGAATTCATTACTTTTTTGGTTTGAATGCAATTGATATTTGGAATAAATAACTCAAAAATTAGTTAATAAGTTTATAATTTGGAATGAGAAATAAAGGTCGTAAATGTTATCTTATCAGATACTAACAATAGTAAGGTTGTTAGGAGTGCTGGCTCTGGAGCCAGTTTGTCTGGATTTGAATTCCAGTTCCACTACTTACCAGCTATTGGACCTTGGACAAGCTACTAAAACTTTCTGTTGAAATTACTCTGTGTTCAAATCTGACTCTCCTCTCCTTCTTAAGCATAGGAGAAGACTACATTTCTCCATCTCTTACAGATGGGCAAGAAATGTGATGAGTTTTGGCCAATGAAGTATTGTCAGAAAAGATGTCTGTACAGCTGGGCCAAGATTGATATGAGTGGTCCATGTCTTATTCCCACTACAGTGACCCTGAAAGCTAAGAGATGGGTTGGAGGAATCACAAACAATGGAACCTCCATCAACTTGGTCCCTAACTGAGAGTACATGGAGACCAACAATGGACATGTGATTTACATTATAGCAAGAAAAAAAAAAAAAACCTTGGTTGTGTTAAGCTGCTGAGGGTTGGAATTTGTTACTGCATATAACCCTGCCTAATATGGCTTGTATACTCACCCTGTCTCAGTTTCCTCATCTATAACTGGGATAACAACAATATCTAGTTATTTTATGGTTGTCAGCAAGACTTTATGGAAATGAGATAAAACAGTTTTAATTCTTATTAAAAGTAGTAGTATATATAACCCCTCACTTAATAGATTTTAAATTCTAGAACATTCTACCTGTCATAAAGCCCAGATTTAACTAGCAGTGAGTTAACCTTTCTGCAATGCCTACCACCACAAATTAAAAAACAACCACAAATTAAAAAACAAAGTCTCACATTCTGCTTTAATATAAAATATTTCTACTAGGATATGTAATATTTTTGTCATGTGAAATATTTGCATGTTGACAAATATTCCAGTTGCTGACTTATTAATGACACCATTCATTTTTACAAACAATATTTTTTTTTCTATTATAAAGAAGAAAATACTAGCTAAGTAAGAGAAAGAAGTGGGGGAGGGTAGAGAGAAACACTAGTGAAGATTACAAAAGATTACTGCAGGATTCTCCTGTAATTCTCTGATTATAGCTTTATCTATCAACCTCTGAAATTGAAGACCATTTGAATTCATCTCCAACCCGGGGAGTGAAATAAAACAATTCTTTTTTGCTTCAGAAATTTAAGCTCTTTACAGACATATTTTTAGTTAATCCTCATGACATCAGAGAAAGGTATTATTTCCTATACTTTACAGATAAGAAAAATATACCATAGACCACAGGAAGAATAAAAGAGAGTCACTCCTTAGCCAAAGGCATTTACTCTGTGGGGAAAACAACTCTAAGATCTTCATTTTCATTAAGTTGCTCATTTATTGCTCTCTCTCATGGTTGAAAGTAGAGCCAAAAATGAAAAGAACTATTACTGAAAGCAATAAAAGGAAACATTTCCCCTGGAGGAGCAAAGTATTTTTATATTATTTTCATCTTGCTGAACTTAGTGAAGAATGTAATGATCAAGGAAAGAAACAAGTAGATTAGCAGTTCTCACTGGACCAACAGTCTCTAGATGCTAGATGTCTCTGCCATCCAGCAGAGAAAAAAGTTAGAATATGACATTTTCAAGCTATGCACTATTAAGAATGTTAACTGTAGGTTGTGCTTTAACACCTCGGAGAGCCGTTTGATGCTGATTCAAAGGATACGTGTCTACTCTAGAAGAGCTTCTCTTACCTATTACACGCATATGTGGAGATGACACCTGGAATCAATCTTGATCCAGAAATCCCACAGAAATGCTAAAATATTCACGCTCACAGGTAGCAAGGATACCTGAGGTTTCTCAGTTTTATGAGTGGTGGATGTTGTGTGTAAAATGCCTTTTATCATCATTACTGCATAGTTTAACAAGCTCTGGCAGGACTTTAATAGATTCAGTGTTTTTTTTTAAAAAGAGGTTTTGGAATATGGAATAGGACTAACTGTGTTTTAATGTTTTCCCCCCACCTCAAAGAAAGTATACCATATATATCCACATTTAGAGCAAGGAAAATTGCTTCTATGGAGAATGTATGTCATACTTACAATGCATTCAAATAATTCTTAATCCATTTATATAGACAAAAATACCAGAAAAAAGTATGCTTCTCACATCAATCTCTCAATCTCTTTTTCCTTTCTAGCTTTCTTTCCTGTTTAGTCTATGTGAGTGTTAAATTGCTCAAAGTCTAAATTATGGGTATTAACAAACATTAGTCTAGTAATGTTTAACTTATTTGCATTTGTTTGAGTTATTTTAAATCCTAAAAGAGCATATTTAAAATAAAGTTAGTAACACAATTTTTTCACTAACAGCCAATTACTATTACTGATGTCCCACTTACATCTAGTTAATGAAGAAGTTATTTATCCATAAAGAGGAGCAATATACCAAAAACTATAATTATTATTATTATTGATTCTAAAAAAAGTTGTTATCATCTTGACCAGATTTAAATATTATCTATGATTAAGAATTGCTGGTCTTGACCCCGGAGGAAGATGGCAGAAGAGTAAGACGCGGAGATCACCTTCCTCCCCACAGATACATCAGAAATTCATCTACACGTGGAACAACGCCTACAGAACACCTACTGAATGCTGACAGAAGACCTCAGACCCCCCAAAAGGCAAGAAACTCCCCACATACCTGGGTAGGGCAAAAGAAAAAAGAATAAACAGAGACAAAAGGATAGGGACGGGACCTGCACCAGTGGGAGGGAGCCGTGAAGGAGGAAAGGTTTCCACACACTACAAGCCCCTTCGCGGGCAGAGACTGCAGGTGGCGGAGGGGGAAAGCTCCGGAGTAGCGGAGGAGAGCACAGCAACAGGGGTGCGGAGGGCAAAGCGGAGAGATTCCGGCACAGAGGATCGGTGCCCTCAGGCACACACCAGCCCGAGAGGCTTGTCTGCTCGGCCGCCGGGGCGGGCGGGGCTGGGAGCTGAGGCTCGGGTATCGGCTTTCAGTCGGAGCGCAGGGAGAGGACTGGGGCTGGCGGCAGGAAGAGAGCCTGAAGGGGTTAGTGCACCACGGCTAGCCCGGAGGGAGTCCGGGGAAAGGGTCTGGAGCTGCCGAAGAGGCAAGAGACTTTTTCTTCCCTTTTGTTTCCTGGTGCGCGAGGAGAGGGCATTAAGAGGGCTGCTTTGGGAAGCGCCGGAGACGGGCGCGAGCCGCGGCTAAAGGCGCGGACCACGGAGACGGGCGTGGGACGCTGAGGCTGCTGCTGCCACTGCCGCGGGGCCTGTGTGCGAGCGCGGGTCACTGTCCGCCCCGCCTTCCGGGGGGCCTGTGCACCCCGCCACTGCCGGGGTCCCGGGACCCGGGGACAGCTTTCCTGGGAAAGCGCACGGAGCGCCTCGGTCTGGTGCAATGTCACGCCGGCCTCTGCCGCCGCAGGCCCGCCCCACACTGTGCGCCCCTCCCTCCCCTCTGCCTGAGTGAGCCAGAGCCCCCACATCAGCGGCTCCTTTAAACCCGTCCGGTCTGAGGGAAGAACGGACGCCCTCTGGCGACGTACGTGCAGAGGCGGGGCCAGGTCCAAGGCTGAGACCTGGGAGCTGTGAGAGCAGAGAAGAGACAGGGAAATCTCTCTGTGCAGCCTCGGAGGCAGCGGATTAAAGCTCCACGGTCCACTTGATGTGCCCTGCATCTGTGGAGGGCATGAATGGAAAGCGAATCATCCCAAATTGAGGAAGCGAACTTTGAGGACAAGATTTAAGACTTTCCCCCCTTTTCCTCTTTTTACAACGAATTATCCCAAATTAAGGAGGTGGACTTAGAGAGCAAGATTTCAGACTTCTCGCCCTTTTCCTCTTTTTACAACGAATTATCCCAAATTGAGGAGGTGCACTTGGAGAGCAAGATTTTTGATTTTTCCCCCTGCTCTCTTTTTGTGAATGTGTATGTGTAATCTTCTGTGTAAGATTCTCTCTGTATAGCTTTGCTTCCACCATATGTCCCAGGGTTCTATCTGTCCGTTTTTTTTCAATAATTACTTTTTAATTTTAATAACGCTACTATATTTCATACTTTATTCTATTTTACTTTACCTGCTCTTTCTTTTTTTCCTACCTTCCCTTCCTACCTCCCTCCACCCCTCCTTTCCTTCTTTCTCTCTTTCTTTCCTTCCTCCCTCCCTCCCTCCTGTCTGTCCTTCTTTCCTTCCTCCCTCCCTCACACCCTTCTTCCTTTCACTCTTTCTTTTTGTTTCCTTCCTCCCTCCCTCCCTCCTGTCTTTCTTTCTTTCTTTCCTTCCTCCCTCCCTCCCTTCTTCCATTCACTCTTCCTTTTTTTTCATTCCTCCCTCCCTCCCTCCTTTCTTTCTTTCTTTCTTTCCACCCTTCCTCCTCCCTCCCTCCTTTCTTTCTTTCTTCCTTCCTTCCTTTCCTCCCTTCTTCCTTTCTTTCCCTCTCTCTTTCTTTCTTCTACTAATTCTTTCTTTCTACTTTTTCTCCCTTTTATTCTGAGCTGGGCAGATGAAAGGCTCTTGGTGCTGCAGCCAGGAGTTAGTGCTGTGCCTCTGAAGTGGGAGAGCCAACTTCAGGTCACGGGTCCACAAGAGACCTACCAGCTCCAATTAATATCAAGCGGCGAAAATCTCCCAGAGATCTCCAACTCAACACCAGCACCCAGCTTCAGTCAACGACCAGCAAGCTACAGTGCTGGTCACCCTATGCCAAGCAACTAGCAAGGCAGGAACACAACACCACCCATTAACAGAGAGGCTGCCTAAAAATATAATAAGGCCACAGACACCCCAAAACACACCACCAGACGTGGACCTGTCCACCAGAAAGACAAGATCGAGCCTCAACCACCAGAACACAGGCACTAGTCCCCCCCACAAGGAAGACTACACAACCTACTGAACCAACCTTAGCCACTGGGGACAGACACCAAAAACAATGGGAACTACGAATAGGCAGCCTGCAAAAAGGAGACCCCAAACACAGTAACATAAGCAAAATGAGAAAACAGAAAAACACACAGCAGGTGAAGGAGCAAGATAAAAACCTACCAGACCTAACTAATGAAGAGGTAATAGGCAGTCTACATGAAAAAGAACTCAGAATAATGATAGTAAAGATGATCCAAGATTCTGTTTCCAAGATCCAAAATCTTGGAAATAGAATAGACAAAAGGCAAGAAACAGTTAACAAGGACCTAGAAGAACTAAAGATGAAACTAGCAATGATGAACAACACAATAAATGAAATGAAAAATACTCTAGATGGGATCAATAGCAGAATAACTGAGGCAGAAGAACGGATAAGTGAGGTGGAAGATAAAATAGTGGAAATAACTGATGCCAAGCAAAATAAAGACAAAAGAATGAAAAGAACAGAGGACAGTCTCAGAGACCTCTGTGACAACATTAAATGCACCAACATTCGAATTATAGGGGTTCCAGAAGAAGAAGAGAAAAAGAAAGGGACGGAGAAAATATTTGAAGAGATTATAGTTGAAAACTTCCCTAATATGGGAAAGGAAATAGTTAATCAAGTCCAGGAGGCACAGAGAGTCCCATACAGAATAAATCCAAGGAGAAATACTCCAAGACACATATTAATCAAACTGTCAACAATTAAACACAAAGAAATCGTATTAAAAGCAGCAAGGGAAAAACAACAAATAACACACAAGACAATACCCATCAGGATAACAGCTGATCTCTCAGCAGAAACTCTACAAACCAGAAGGGAGTGGCAGGACATAATTAAAGTGATGAAGGAGAGAAACCTGCAACCAAGATTACTCTACCCAGCAAGGATATCATTCAGATTTGATGGAGAAATTAAAATCTTTACAGACAAGCAAAAGCTGAGAGAGTTCAGCATCACCAAACCAGCTTTACAACAAATGCTAAAGGAACTTCTCTAGACAAGAAACATAACAGAAGGAATATACGTACAATAACGAAACCAAAAGAATTAAGGAAATGGGAATAGGAACATACATATCAATAATTACCTTAAATGTAAATGGACTAAATGCTCCCACCAAAAGACACAGATTGGCTGAATGGATACAAAAACAAGACCCATATATATGCTGTCTACAAGAGACCCACTTCAGACCTAGAGACACATACAGATTGAAAGTAAGGGGATGGGAAAAGATATTCCATGCAAATGGAAATCAAAAGAAAGCTGGAGTAGCAATTCTTATATCAGAAAAAAATAGACTTTAAAATAAAGACTATTAGAAGAGACAAAGAAGGACACTACATAATGATCAATGGATCGATCCAAGAAGAAGATATAACAATTGTAAATATTTATGCACCCAACATAGGAGCACCTCAATACATAAGGCAAATAGTAACAGCCATAAAAGGGGAAATTGACAGTAACACACTCATAGTAGGGGACTTTAACACCCCACTTTCACCAATGGACAGATCATCCAAAATGAAAATAAATAAGGAAACACAAGCTTTAAATGACACAGTAAACAAGATGGACTTAGTTGATATTTATAGGACATTCCATCCAAAAACAACAGAATACACATTTTTCTCAAGTGCTCATGGAACATTCTCCAGGATAGATCATATCTTGGGTCACAAATCAAGCCTTGGTAAATTTAAGAAAATTGAAATTGTATCAAGTATCTTTTCCGACCACAATGCTATGAGACTAGACATCAATTACAGGAAAAGATCAGTAAAAAATACAAACACATGGAGGCTAAACAATGCACTACTCAATAACGAAGTGATCATGAAGAAATCAAGGAGGAAATTAAAAAATACCTAGAAAGAAATGACAATGGAGACACGATGACCCAAAACCTATGGGATGAAGCAAAAGCAGTTCTAAGGGGGAAGTTTATAGCAATACAATCCCACCTTAAGAAACAGGAAACGTCTTGAGTAAACAACCTGACCCTGCACCTAAAGCAATTAGAGAAAGAAGAACAAAAAAACCCAAAAGTTAGCAGAAGGAAAGAAATCATAAAGATCAGATCAGAAATAAATGAAAAAGAAATGAAGGAACTGATAGCAAAGATCAATAAAACTAAAAGCTGGTTCTTTGAGAAGATAAACAAAACTGATAAACCATTAGCCAGACACATCAAGAAAAAAGGGGAGAAGACTCAAATCAATAGAATTAGAAATGAAAAAGGAGAAGTAACAACTGACACTGCAGAAATACAAAAGATCATGAGAGATTACTACAAGCAACTCTATGCCAATAAAATGGACAACCTGGAAGAAATGGACAAATTCTTAGAAATGCACAACCTGCCATGACTGAATCAGGAAGAAATAGAAAATCTGAATAGACCAATCAAAAACACTGAAATTGAAACTGTGATTAAAAATCTTCCAACAAACAAAAGCTCAGGACCAGATGGCTTCACAGGCGAATTCTATCAAACATTTAGAGAAGAACTAACACCCATTCTTCTCAAACTCTTCCAAACAATTTCAGAGGAAGGAACAATCCCAAACTCATTCTATGAGGCTACCATCACCTTGATACCAAAACCGGGCAAGGATGTCACAAAGAAAGAAAACTACAGGCCAATATCACTGATGAACATAGATGCAAAAATCCTCAACAAAATACTAGCAAACAGAATCCAACAGCACATTAAAAGGATCATACACCATGATCAAGTGGGGTTTACTTCAGGAATGCAAGGATTCTTCAATATACGCAAATCAATCAATGTGATACACCATATTAACAAGTTGAAGGAGAAAAACCATATGATCATCTCAATAGATGCAGAGAAAGCTTTCGACAAAATTCAACACCCATTTATGATAAAAACCCTGCAGAAAGTAGGCATAGAGGGAACTTTCCTCAACATAATAACGGCCATATATGGCAAACCTACAGCCAACATTGTCCTCAATGGTGAAAAACTGAAACCATTTCCACTAAGATCAGGAAGAAGACAAGGCTGCCCACTCTCACCACTCTTATTCAACCTAGTTTTGGAAGTTTTAGCCACTGCATTCAGAGAAGATAAGGAAATAAAAGGAATCCAAATTGGAAAAGAAGAAATAAAGCTGTCACTGTTTGCAGATGACATGATACTATACATAGAGAATCCTAAAGATGCTACCAGAAAACTACTAGAGCTAATCAATGAATTTGGTAAAGTAGCAGGATACAAAATTAATGCACAGAAATCTCTGGCATTCCTGTACACTAATGATGAGAAATCTGAAAGTGAAATAAAGAAAACACTCCCATTTACCATTGCAAGAAAAAGAATAAAATATCTAGGAATAAACCTACCTAAGGAGACAAAAGACCTGTATGCAGAAAATTATAAGACACTGATGAAAGAAATTAAAGATGATACAAATAGATGGAGAGAAATACCATGCTCCTGGATTGGAAGAATCAATATTGTGAAAATGACTCTACTACCCGAAGCAATCTACAGATTCAATGCAATCCCTATCAAACTACCACTGGCATTTTTCACAGAACTAGAATAAAAAATTTCAAAATTTGTTTGGAAAAACAAAAGACCCCGAATTGCCAAAGCAATCTTGAGAACGAAAAACGGAGCTGGAGGAATCAGGCTCCCTGACTTCAGACTATACTACAAAGCTACAGTAATCAAGACAGTGTGGTACTGGCACAAAAACAGAAAGATAGATCAATGGAACAGGATAGAAAGCCCAGAGATAAACCCACGCACATATGGTCAACTTATCTTTGATAAAGGAGGCAGGAATGTACAGTGGAGAAAAGACAGCCTCTTCAATAAGTGGTGCTGGGAAAACTGGACAGGGATATGTAAAAGTATGAGATTGGATCATTCCCTAACACCATACACAAAAATAAGCTCAAAATGCATTAAAGACCTAAATGTAAGGCCAGAAACTATCAAACTCTTAGAGGAAAACATAGGCAGAACACTCTATGACATAAATCACAGCAAGATCCTTTGGACCCACCTCCTAGAGAAATGGAAATAAAAACAAAGATAAACAAATGGGACCTAATGAAACTTCAAAGCTTTTGCACAGCAAAGGAAACCATAAACAAGACCAAGAAAAAACCCTCAGAATGGTAGAAAATATTTGCCAATGAAGCAACTGACAAAGGATTAATCTCCAAAATTTATAAACAGCTCATGCAGCTCAATAGCAAAAAAACAAACAACCCAATCTAAAAATGGGCAGAAGACTTAAATAGGCATTTCTCCAAAGAAGATATGCAGACTGCCAACAAACACATGAAAGAATGCTCAACATCATTAATCATTAGAGAAATGCAAATCAAAACTACAATGAGATATCATCTCACACCAGTCAGAATGGCCATCATCAAGAAATCTAGAAACAATAAATGCTGGAGAGGGTGTGGAGAAAAGGGAACACTCTTGCACTGCTGGTGGGAATGTGAATTGGTACAGCCACTATGGAGAACACTATGGAAGTTCCTTAAAAAACTAAAAATAGAACTACCATATGACCCAGCAATCCCACTACTAGGTATATACCCTGAGAAAACCATAATTCAAAAAGAGACATGTACCAAAATGTTCATTGCAGCTCTATTCACAATAGCCCGGAGCTGGAAACAACCTAAGTGTCCATCATCGGATGAATGGATAAAGAAGATGTGGCACATATATACAATGGAATATTACTCAGCCATAAAAAGAAACGAAACTGAGCTATTTGTAATGAGGTGGATAGACCTAGAGTCTGTCATGCAGAGTGAAGTAAGTCAGAAAGAGAAAGACAAATACCGTATGCTAACACATATATATGGAATTTAAGAAAAAAAATGTCATGAGGAACCTAGGGTTAAAACAGGAATAAAGACACAGACCTCCTTGAGAATGGACTTGAGGATATGGGGAGGAGGAAGGGTAAGCTGTGACAAAGCGAAAGAGAGGCATGGACATATATACACTACCAAACGTAAGGTAGATAGATAGTGGGAAGCAGCCGCAGAGCACAGGGAGATCAGCTCGGTGCTTTGTGACCGCCTGGAGGGGTGGGATGGGTAGGGTTGGTGGGCGGGAGAAGCATGAGGGAAGGAATGTGGGAACAGATGTATATGTATGACTGATTCACTTTGTTATAAAGCAGAAACTAATAAAAAAATTAAAAAATAAAAAAATTAAAAAAAAAGAATTGGTGGTCTTATAAGATATTTATAATTTTTTTCTGAAGAAGCACACTACTTTCACTAAATAAATGTTTTATTGCCATATAATTCCAAACCATGAATGAAAATTTATTTACAAAATCCACTTTCTTTTCTTGATAATCTAAATACTGTAAGAAAAAATATTTGTTATTTCATAAATATGACTTATGTACATTTTTATTGAAGTTCATAATTATTCAGTTTTTCAATTATTCAAGTTTAGTATTTTGGGAATGATTTTGTTGCTGCCAGATTCTGCCCATTGTTTATAATACTCACATATTCAACACCCAGCATATGTGCTTACCTCAGTGAATATTAGAATAACCCCAATACACAGAGAAAAGATTCACCAAGTTAAAATAAACTACCCAAATTTTCCTTGTTTAATCCTAACTTGGCCCAATTCCTGGCTGTGTGACTTCAAGCAACCTACCACCCTCTGAGGATCTCAGATTCTTCATCTTAAAAATGAGATTATTAACTTGCAGGTTAATAATCAGGTTAATTAATCTCCTTGCAAAGATTAGAGATAATGCTCACCATGCACCTGGCAAAAGTTAGGTGCTCAGTGTTTGGTAGCTGTTAGCAGTAAATGAAATTGAGGTCAGCAACCTATACCCTCTTCCCAAAAATACACCCAGAAAGAAGCTAGCGATCATAGGTATACTCCTATGAAAATGTTGACTTTTTACATCATTGACAGAGAATTTCATTGACCCTACAGCCCTAATTCAGTGCATGCCGAGATCTGAACAGTCATACAGTTTTTAACAATCCCACCTTAAATTCAAAGAATCATATAAAAAGAGGTTTTATAAAACCAGGCAAAAGATCTGTCAATCTATGTAAAAACATTACAGGAGCCCATGTTTTCTTTAAGCTTTTCCCAGTGTAACACTGTGAGAGTGAAAAATAGGTATCTGTAGGATACAAGACATAGGATCAGTGCCCTAAAATGAAATTTCAAATGATTTCTCTCCTTCAATGGGTTTCTTTTGTCCCTGACCTAATTTCTATGTTAATTTATAAGGTTGCAATTGCTTTATTCTCTGCAAAGTCCACTCTCCCTTCTTTCAAGTCTCTCAGGGACTGACTCCAGGGAGCAAGGCATATATATATATATATATATATATATATATATATATATATATATATATATAATCAATAAACTACATTTGGTTAACTGTTCATTATTCACTGACTGCTGATCCACTTTTTGGATTTTCCACGCCTTTCATTTCATCTTCTCCTCAATCCTACTACCTTTCTTTTGATGGTTTCACTGCTCATTATCACCTCTACCAGAAGTGAGAAGGAATAATGTGAAATTTAAATGAGTCAAAAATGACTTTTAAAATTTATTTTGAGGATTAGGATAGAAAGTTGGAAATGTGAGCTAAAATTAGGTCTGGCATTTTCTGATGACTTCACCCAGCTATACTTAGCCCAGTTAAAATGATGCTAATTCAGTTCTGAAAAAATAAAAGGACAGTTCAACCCTATTATATTCCTTCCTCTTGGAATACAGGGAGAAAGAGGAGATATGTGAAATCTATTTACACAAAGTTTTCTAAAACAAAAAGGAAAGTACTAGTCAGAATAGACCAATGCTTAATAAAAGTCTCATTTATAAGTTGCACAGTACAGTGGTAAATATTTTAGAATACAAGCTTATATTGTAGTAAGTTAGCTTATTTGCACACTTTTTCATACAAGTAATGTAAATGCATATTTATTTTCTTAACTATCTGGCTTTTTTAGCAAAAGAACCAATGTGCTGGTTTTCTATTAGTCATACAATTATTTTCTGAGTTGTGTAGGGAAAATGCAATAGGATTTTTTGAAGTTTGTCTGATATACTTGAACAACAATTTATCCAAATTAGTACTGCTTCTTAAAAATATTTGTAAATTTGCAAAATTAATAAAATAATATAAAATAAAGTAACTGGTACTTATGGCAATATTTAATAACAAGGCTTTGGGAAATAATAGACAGTAAAAAAAATATGCTGTTTTGATAAGTTATCCTGTAATATGGAGATAATCCTGAGGGCAAAATCTACTATATTAAGAAATAGGAAAAAAAAAAAAATAAGAAATAGGAATATTTTGAGGATTCACATTAGCCATCTCTCTTGCTCTCAACTAATATGTAAAATGAGGGCTAACTAGGTGATCCGTAAAATTACTTAGACCCTTGCAATACTTTCAAGTATACACATACACATAAATATACATTCATAATATATTTTAAGTCTACAAGTTGTGAGAAGATCTAAGTTAGCCAAACACAGAGAAGTTTGTGTCTGTGTGTATGTATGTGTTTAGGAAACAGTAATTGACTAAGTTTTTCAAAAAGGCCTCAAATAGCAAACCTATACTTACAAAAGTGTTTTTCTTATGTTGGTGAGTGATAAATGTTTGTTGACTTGAAGTGAGTTTAAATGTATAGAGGCCCTAGATCCACCATTTAGGTGAGAAGAGTGTACCAGAGTAGAAAGATCATGTACTTTGGAGGCCTCATATTCAAGTCCAGTCACCGCAGACACTGACAAACATGTAATTTATGCCTGTAAAAATTGATAAAATAATACTTATATTATAAAACCATTTGTTATGAGGATAAAATAAATAAATACGTAAAAGCCCCAGTAGTATGTTCAGAATATATCTGACACTCAATAAATGTTTTATTATTTCTCAAATATTATATTGGTTTTACAAATATAATCATCCCTCAACCTTGATTATTGGATCAGAAAGAAATATATATACAATTTTAAAAATATAAAATATGTATATATTTATAAATTATATATTATAAAACAATATAGTATTTAAATATTTGTATTATATATAAATATGTGTTTGATATATTATATTTATATGATATTATATGTCCTATATATTGCACTATTTACACTTACATATATGCATGCATATATAATATAAACATAATATATATACACATACATATTTTAAGACATCTAAAGGGACTGCTAATTTCATACATTAACAAGAAAAAAATAAAATAATCTTTTTGTTTCTTTTTTATTGAGGTATAAAATGATTTATAATGTGCTAGTTTCTGGTGTACAGCAAAGTGATTCAGTTATACATACATATATATATATGCTTTGTCATATTCTTTTCCATTATGGTTTATTACAGGATATTGAATATAGTTCCCTGTGCTATACAATAAGACTTTGTTGTTTATCCATTTTCTATATAATAGTTTGCATCTGCTAGTCCAAAACACCCAATCCTACTCTTCCCTGAACTCCCTACCCCTTAGAAACCACAAGTCTGTTCTCTATGTCTGTGAGTCTGTTTCTTTTTGGTAGATAAGTTCATTTCTGTCATATTTTAGATTCCACATATAAGTGATATCATATGGCATTTGTCTTTCTCTTTCTGACTTACTTCACTTAGTATGATAATCTCTATGTCCATCCATGTACTGCAAATTGCATTATTTCATTCTTTTTTATGACTGAGTAATATTTCAGTATATATATATATATATATTTTATATATATATATATATATATATATATACATATATAATATAAGTATATATACCACAACTTCTTTATCCATTCAACTGTCAATGGATATTTAGGTTGTTTCTACTGTGAATAGTGCTGCTATGAATATAAGGGTGTATGTGTCTTTTCAAATTATGGTTTTCTCTGGATATATGCCCAGAAGTGGGATTGCTGGATCATATGGCAACTCTATTTTTAGTTTTTTGAGGAACCTACATGCAGTTCTCCATAGTGGTTGTACCAATTTACATTCCCACCACCTGTGTGAGAGTGTTCCCTTTTTCTCCACATCATCTCTAGCATTTGTTTTTTGTAGACTTTTTAATGATGGCCATTCTTACTGGTGTGAGGTGATACCCCATTGTAGATTTGATTTGCATAAAATAATCTTAAAATAAGGTCATATGCTTAATTTGTATTTATTTATAATCTTGAATTAACCAGAACATTTATAGAACTATGTATGGTTCAGAATAAGTTTAAATATCTGTGCATATATTAAATCGCATGAAATGGTGTGGATAGAATACTGCTATTAAAATACTCTAAATGGTAAAATCACAGTTACTTGAAAAATACAATAAAAACTACCTGGAAAACATAGTACTGCAAAATTTTATAAGTTTTAAGATATGTTTGCTAAATGTACAAAGTTTGATAGACACATGCTCACAGCAAATAAAGAGATAAAACTACAAGGAGAGAAGGCTTGCAGTAAATGAAAATTATTAACCTTCAGTGAAATAACACAGTAAATACAGATCAAATTAACCTGTGTATCATTATGCAGTTTCTGTCAAAGACATATATTAGGTAAGCCATTTCCCTCATGTATGTGTATGTAGTGTGTATGGGTATTTTTATAAGAAATTGAAACAGAGAGGTCTGCTGACTTCTCTAAAGTCACACCGTAACTTTGCAACCACCTAGAGAAGGGCACCCTAATCCCCTGGCTCAGCTCATTGCCATCTATTGTATCATGTTGTTTTCCTTGTCTATAGAAAAAATAAGCTTGGGAGGCTTATAATCTAGCTATTCTTCTAGATTGATTTTTACAGAACACCTGGGAAGCAGGCCCAGAGCAATTGAGACATCTGAGAGGTTCATTATAAGTATCATTTTCAAGGTACTAATAGCATAGAAGCTCTCTAAGTCATCTTTAGAAAGAAATATGTGACACCAGATGGCAGGTCACAGAGCTGGCGTCATAAGGAACAGGAGTTTGGGAGCAATTTCATGGTGCACAGTAAGAAGATACAAGGGAAGAAAGAAGGGAATTTGGTCTTTTTTTTTTTTTTAAGCCCAATTACAGTTGAAATCTCTACTTAGATCTTCAAAGAGGAAAGATAATAACAAGCAGCTCAGTTAACAGTTTGGAATGTGTCATGTAAAGTATTCCCCCAGATTGTGCTGGCCTTGATGACAAATTTCCATGCAGGGACTTTGCAATAACCACAGTAACTTAGAGCAAAGTAGGTTATTATTGTTGTCCCAAACATTATCTCCAGAATGTTTAATTTAGGTGTTTCAACTTACATTATAGTTTATATGGTCATGCTTTTTAGAAACACTACAGAAAATTATTGCTGAATGTAGTATCTTTGTAAACAAAGGATAAACTAAAGAAAGAAATCCCTAAATTTTCATCAAAATAGGTGAGTGATCTTAACCTGTTGGAGAGGGCATGAATTGTAAGGGGATATAGAGTCTACTGCTGTTGCTCTCTGTACAAATGTAGAATTAGTTCAGATTGTGGGTCTAGCCTGTATGTATCCTGACTATGGATGGATTGCCTAATTCTGGCCATGTGCCTCAAACTTTCAGAAGCTGTGGGTATTGTGTGAAGACATAAACTAAACACATTTCAGAAGCAACTTTCTACTGATTTTTGGAGTCAGATATGTTTCAACTACAGACCCCAAAGTATAATTATTTACCAAGTATGTGGTAAAAGTTCAACCATAGGGCAGAATGAGCAGCTGAAGAAGCAAGGAGAGGCAAAGTATACTTGCTGACTGTGTTTTGTTTACCAGCTGTGTGATGGCCTTACAGGTACATGTACATATTCCTGTGTGTTTACCACTTCATCAGCGTTCCAGTTTCACTCCAAAGAACTTAAAGAAGCTGATTTTATAAGCCAGATTTGTATTACAGAAAGTTTTGTTTGTGAACTCCATGTACAACCCCATTTGTGCAATAAGAAGTTGTTACACACACCAGGTGTTTTGATGCAGTGTGTTATCAATTATTTAGGATTCTCTAGGATTAGTGGGGATGAGGAGAAAATAGGAAGAGTCAGAAGCAAAACAATTAGCTCTGCTAAGCAATTTATATTCTATTTAGCATACAGTAGAAGAAGAAAATTGAAGTGGATCCTATGGAAAACACAGGATGTCAGATCTTTCTCTAACCCAGGAGGAATACTTTTCTATTCCAGGCTCAGTCATTAGTTACTCAGCTGGGAGGGTTTTATGCTCAGGGCAGCCCACAGGATATATGGAAACCTAGGGATGAAGAGAAGTGTCTACTCAGGGAAAGGCCAATGGTCTTTACCACTACTTACATGGCACCCTGCAGATCAAAAAGTGTTTCACGGACTTAATGCACTGGAGTTTCTCAGCAGCCCTGACTTTATAAATGAGGAGACTTGTCATATGGCTATTTAGTGTCAGAGCCAGAGGGGATAGCCAAGCATTCTCCACCACACTCCTTCAGAATTCTCTTCCCAGTAAAAAAACTAAGAAAAAAAAAAAGTAATAACTTGAAATGTAGCCTTTTTTTTTTGAACCTAGGCTTCAGTGAGTGCCCTACAAAAAAAGAAAGAAAAAAAAATCCCTTAGAGAAATCTGGTAAAATTGCTTGCAGGCAGAACCACTTCTGTTACCAAGCAATTGTTGCCACTCTCCCTCTTGGCTCTTTACCTTAGCCAGAAGCCGCGGTTGTCTCAAAAGACCACAAGGCAGACACCCAGAGACACTCGCGCCTACAACTAGGAAATTGGCAGAAGCTTTGTCACCGCCAACTGCGAAGCTTCAAAATTAAAGCACGTCGAAACCTTCACCGATTTCATATATGTGCTTCTCTGCCTCAGACAGCCTTACTAAGAGTTTGAAGTTCCTTCTCTCTGCAGAGAAAGTGGATTTTCTTTCTCTGTGCAAGCACTGCTGGATCTAAGTCTTTCGGAAGAACTGGTGGCAAAGCAGGCGTTCGGGGATCGCGCCTGTGATTGCTCTGTAGTGCCGACTTCCTCTCTCTCTAATCAGATATAAATGCAGGCTTATTAATTTAGTCTAATTCTCCCTCTCACGCTCTCAACCTGTGGACTTGGGTCCTGACTGGTGCTGCGAGGAGGGAGGACGGTGGGCAAGCGCCCCGGAGTCCGACCGGGTGGCGCCTAGTCGCCGTCTTCAGAGGCAAGTCCCCGCTCCGGCTCCTCCGGCGGGGTCTGGACTTAACCCAGGTTCGGGACAGGAAACCATGACCGTGCCTCGGTACCCCCTCGCCTTTCTGCCCCCCTTGAGATGCTGTCCTTGACTGACGAGCCAGTGACTATTGGTTGAAGTTCCCCAGCGATTTGCATGCACAGAGAGGGAGTGTCTTCTGCCGCCTCCCCGTCAGGAGCGCGCCGACTGCAGCCTCCTAGGGAATGCGCAGCCGAGGGGATGCGCGCAGCTCGCGGGCCCTGCCAGTGAGCTGGCGCCCGGCGACCTGGCACCCGCGCCTGGATATGGGGCGTCTAAGTCGTTCCAGGAGCAGCACCAGCCACAGAAACCTACTGGTAAGGGTAGGGGGCCACGAGCCTCGCGGCCCCGACAAGTTGCAGTACTGTGGGGCAGTTCCCACTCCTTGATGGTTTCTCAAACCTTTTACCTTAATTCAAACTTCCCAGGAAGGTTGGGTGGAGGGAAAGGGAGTTTGGGATAATGTGTCTGCATTTTAGCAAGGAATAGGCAAGTCCTTGGGTCGTGAGAAGTTTCTGAAGCAGAAATATAGGCAGATGAGGTGGAGGAGGCTGGGGTGTGCTCAACTGGCTTTGAGATAAAGGGGTTCGTAGATTGTTTCCTGAGGCCAGCATCTGGCTGTGACTGTCTACTGCAATTGACAAATTGTTTTTGCATAATCATTTCCCACATTTACTTCTCTTTCCCTAAGTGAGGAGGATTAGTGAGGGCTTGTTAGGGGGTGGAAATACAGATGCTTTCGATTTGATTTTAGATACGTACTAAAATGAAAAGCAATTCTTCCGACCCAAAGAGTTTATTTGGTGGGGTAGGGAGTCCGAGGGGGTAGAGTTACTATATTATTATTATTATTATTATTATTATTATTATTATTAATATTGTTGTTACCGGTCTCATAGCAAGGGATGTAACACATTTCGCGCTTCAGGGATCTTAGTGGTAGAAACATTTCAATGGAAAATAAAGTGCCCACCTCTCGGGCCTCTCCACTACCAGCCCCCTCCCTCCGCATGACCTACCCTGGTGGTTTCTCTGTCGCGTTGCGCAGTCCTCTCCGCTCCGACATGAACTTCCAGGGATGACTTATGGTTTGGGATTCCGAATATTAACTGAGTGAGGTGGTGATGGGGAGCCGGGCAGGGGCCGGGGGTGGGGGGGAGGTGTAAAAAGTAAAGAGAAAAATTAAGTTTTGGAGACAATGTTGCCCTATAGATCTCTCCTTTACAGCAAGTTTCCTCTTCACCCCGTTCTGACTGGAGCGTTTGCCTTTGGGAATGGGGATGGAGCCAGAATGACCCCAGGGCAATGGTTCTGACTCCAAGCTCTGTGTTTTCCGCATGTGTGTAATAAGCCTTCTCTCCACCCCCCACGTTCAGCATCTGCTTCTGTTTTTCCTCTTCGTGGGACCCTTCAACTGCCTGGCGAGTTACAGCCGGGCCACGGAGCTTCTGTACAGCCTGAACGAGGGACTGCCGGCGGGGGTTCTCATCGGCAGCCTGGCCGAGGACCTGCGGCTGGTGCACGGAGCAGGGAGGCAGGACCCGCAGTCGCAGCCCCCGGAGCACAGCGGCGCCGAGCGGAACCCTCTTCTCTTCTTCAGCCTGGCCTCCCAGGGACTGAGTGACCAGTACGTGACCCTAGACAACCGCTCCGGGGAGCTGCACACTTCTGCCCAGGAGATCGACAGGGAGGCCCTGTGTCTTGAAGGAGGTGGAGGGCCTGCCTGGGGGGGTAGCATTTCCATCTCCTCTTCGCCTTCCGTTGACTCTTGTCTTTTGCTTCTGGATGTACTGGTCCTGCCTCAGGAATACTTTAGGTTTGTGAAGGTGAAAATCGCTATCCGGGACATCAATGACAATGCCCCACAGTTCCCTGTTTCCGAAATATCGGTTTGGGTCCCAGAAAATGCACCTGTAAGCACCCGGCTGGCCATAGAGCATCCTGCCATGGACCGAGATATAGGCACTAACGGAGTTCAGACCTACCGCTTGCTGGACTACCATCGTATGTTCACTCTGGACGTGGAGGAGAATGAGAATGGGGAGCGAACCCCCTACCTAATTGTCATGGGGTTGTTGGACAGGGAGACCCAGGACCAGTATGTGAGCATCATCATAGCTGAGGATGGTGGGTCTCCACCACTGTTGGGCAGTGCCACCCTCACCATTGGCATAAGTGACATTAATGACAATTGCCCTCTCTTCACAGACTCACAAGTCAATGTCACTGTGTATGGGAATGCTACAGTGGGCACACCGATTGCAGCTGTCCAGGCTGTGGACATAGACTTGGGAAACAATGCTCAGATCACCTACTCTTACAGCCAGAAAGTTCCACAAGCATCCAAGGATTTATTCCATCTGGATGAAAATACTGGAGTCATTAAACTTTTCAGTAAGATTGGGGGAAGTGTTCTGCAAACACACAAGCTCACCATTCTTGCTAATGGGCCGGGCTGCATCCCTGCTGTGGTAACTGCCCTGGTGACCATTATCAAAGTCATTTTCAGACCGCCTGAAATTGTCCCTCGTTATATAGCGAATGAGATAGATGGTATTGTTTACCTGAAAGAACTGGAACCTGTTAACACTCCAATTGCATTTTTCACCATAAGAGATCCAGAAGGTAAATACAAGGTGAACTGCTACTTGGATGGTGAAGGACCATTTAGGTTATCACCCTACAAACCATACAGTAATGAATATCTGCTAGAAACCACAAAACCTATGGATTATGAGCTACAGCAGTTCTATGAAATAGCTGTGGTAGCCTGGAACTCTGAGGGATTTCATGTCAAAAAAATGATTAAAGTGCAACTTTTAGATGACAATGATAATGCTCCTATTTTCCTTCAACCCTTGGTGGAAGTAACCATTGAAGAAAACAACTCACCCAATGCCTTTTTGACTAAGCTAGATGCTACAGATGCTGACAGTGGAGAGAGGGGACAAGTTTCATATTTTCTGGGACCTGATGCTCCATCACACTTTTCCTTAGACAGTGTCACAGGAGTTCTGACAGTTTCTACTCAGCTGGATCGAGAAGAGAAAGAAAAGTACAAGTACACAGTCAGAGCTGTTGACTCTGGGAAGCCACCCAAAGAATCAGTAGCCACCGTGGCTATCACAGTGTTGGATAAAAATGACAACAGTCCTAGGTTCATCAACAAGGACTTCAGCTTCTTTGTGCCAGAAAACTTTCCAGGATATGGTGAAATTGGAATAATTAGTGTAACAGATGCTGATGCTGGGCAAAATGGATGGGTTGCCCTCTCCGTGGTGAACCAGAGTGATATTTTTGTCATAGACACAGGAAAGGGCATGCTGAGAGCCAAAGTCTCTTTGGACAGAGAGCAGCAAAGCTCCTATACTTTGTGGGTTGAAGCTGTTGATGGAGGTGAGCCTCCCCTCTCCTCTACCACAAAAATCACAATTCTCCTTCTAGATATCAACGACAACCCACCTCTTGTTTTATTTCCTCAATCTAACATGTCTTACCTGTTAGTATTACCTTCTACTCTCCCTGGCTCCCCAGTTACAGAGGTCTATGCAGTTGACAAAGACACAGGCATGAATGCTGTCATAGCTTACAGCATCATAGGGAGAAGAGGTCCTAGGCCTGAGTCATTTAGGATTGACTCTAAAACTGGCAACATTACTTTGGAGGAGGCATTGCTGCAGACAGATTATGGGCTCCATCGTTTACTGGTGAAAGTGAGTGATCATGGTTATCCCGAACCTCTCCATTCCACAGTCATGGTGAACCTATTTGTCAATGACACTGTCAGTAATGAAAGCTACATTGAGAGTCTTTTAAGAAAGGAACCAGAAATTAACATAGAGGAGAAAGAACCACAGTTCTCAATAGAACCGACTCATAGGAAAGTTGAGCCTGTGTCTTGTATGCCCACCTTAGTAGCTCTGTCTGTAATAAGCTTGGGTTCTATCACTCTCGTAACAGGGATGGGCATATACATCTGTCTGAGAGGGAAAAGGCATCACAGGGAGGATGAAAATTTGGAAGTACAAATTCCATTAAAAGGAAAAATTGACTTGCATATGAGAGAGAGGAAACCAATGGATATTTCTAATATTTGATTTTGTTGTTGTTGTTGTGGAGTAACAGAGATGTTTTAACTGACTTTGGAGAGTCTTCACCACCCAAAGAGTGTTGGACATCTAATTTATAACTTGTACTGTATTGTAAATAGCTGTTTACAAGTTTTTAAATTGAAAATCAGATGTTATAAAATGTGTACAGCATTTTTTAATAAAAATTGGTACTAACAGCTATGGAACTGTTATAAAAAAAAAGCTTGGACATGATTTGCATCTTTCATACACCAAGCAGATGATTGTTAAAACCCGGGAATAAGGTAAGAAAATGGTACATTGCATTTTTGCCTAAAACTGTCCTTTAACCACAAGAGGGCATCAGCTGCTCCTTTGCAGGGAAATCTTTTAAGGTATTGTACATGACAGTTGTACATGAAATTAATGAAAGAGTCTATTTTAAATATATTGTTTTTAACATTAAACAAATATGAAATTAAAGTAAATGGAATATCATCCCACTTAAATGTATGATAATAAAGAAAAGAAATGCATTTCTTTTAATAAACAGAATGTTTATCACCTCACAAGTGCATAATGTATAATTTGAAATAGAAGACTTCACAAAGAAGCACAATTCTTTTTTAGCAAGGATAAACTCTTTGCCATGTGTTAAAGATCTGACGTGCTGAAGATTAATTCACCTTCTGTGTACTCTGGTTGCTTTCTGCTTGCTTTACCACTGCACTTGCTATTATTACAAGGGAAAATATATATATTATTTCTTAAAGAAAATGTAACTAGAAATTATGTCCAAGAGAAACAGCCAGAAGCAAAGATATGTTTCAATCTTAGTTGCTTCATAGGTGTTCATGATATTTTGATGCTTTCACAACTTGTCAGTAGTGCTTTATACTTGGGTTATGTATTAGATTCTTATACACTTAAATTCATGTGTTACATAAAAAAAAGAAAAATCTTATTAAAACAAAATTATTCTAGAAGCTGGTGGACACTACTGGTTTTTTAGCTGGACCTTTTCTATGAAAGTTATACTTATCTTTTTGTTGTTGTTTAGGTTTGTTGGCTACCGTTTCTGGCTTCCTTTCTTTGGCTTTGGATTAGGTCCAAGAGTTTATTTGTAAGCCCAGCAGCAGATTTCTTTGATAATTTAGCTTTTACTGAACACTTTGCAGTGAAGCAAGCTGGTTTATCAGTGATTGATCACCTTCACTTCCTTGTGTGAGCTGGAAATTTTATTTTATATGAGAGCTATAGCAAAATTATCTTTGTAAACAAAGAATAAGTGTTAGCTTAAACTGGATCATTCTACTTTTGGGCATCATGTGTCTGTACTTTACCAAAAGTATTTCTATGTCTGTAAATTAAAGGTATATATTTTCATAATTTATTTCTCCTTTTTACTGTTTTATATTTGAACATGGGCTTGTTCTTTTACTGAAGTTCCTGTTAATGGCATTCATTTGCTTTTAGAGGTAAATGTGGGTAGACTGTAAATATTCTATTATGTTAACATTTATATTAAACTAATTCATTACTTATTTAAACATTTGGTAAATTATTATTAAATACATGTGCAGTTATAGACATATATAGACACACACACATATATATATATATATGTATATATACATATATAATAGAAAAAGAGTATGCCTATGTGTTTGACAGAAGTTCACATGAAAATTTCCACCCATGCATGTGTACATGAATATTAATTTATTATGACTTAGAATCAATTATAAACACTCTTTTTAATACATACTTATAACAAATCCTCTGTTAGTTGTGTTACAAGTGCTTTCAATAAATTTTAAAATAAAAACACATTGCAAAAAAAGAATTGAATACAAAAACCCAAGACCTTTTGAATAGGTATTAACTCATTTTCTTGTTTTCTTCAAGTTGAGAATTTAAATAAATAAAATAATAAGCATATGAGGCAGTAATGTTTGTTACAAAAAGGAAATACATTTTTATTGGAAATTCCGTTTTTATGAAAGGCCACTGAGCTAAGAAAGTAAGATCATTTAACCCCCAAAACTTTTCATTCATAACTGATATAGAGCAATGGAGGAAACTATCCTCCACCAGTCATTTTTATATCTGATTTCTCTCTTTTACAGGAAAGAAATTCATGTGAAACAAGTAGCACCATTAAAAAAAAAAAGTCCTCTACAAATGCAATGATTTAATTATCAGTATAAATAACAAAACATTTTATTCATTTATGAGTTTGAAGAAGGTTCATGTGTTTGGGGTATGGATTTCATCTCTAGAATGAAAAAAATGCCTGTAACATTAATAAAAGGACATATTTCTGAATAACTTCTTGTGGCAAGATTTCTTTTACAAAAATATCCCATTCACTTTAAAAATTTATATAACAGGAAAGTTAAAGTAAATTAAGCTCAAAGATAAAAGCCCCTTTTTACTAACACCTTGTGCTAGAATGGTTGCCAAAATGTATGTTAATCATGTCAATGTTGTTAGTTGAGCTGGCACAAAAATAAATGTTCCATTCATTAAAAACCCTAATATCCATTTAACAGTTTGAGAACCAGTGAGTGCTCTTTGCCAATTTAATGAAGAAGAGATTGCTCTGATCTCCACACTGCCAAACCCATTCTTACACTACAGAGAAAACTGTTCATTAATTTGGAGCTGGAAATGTAAAACAACATAGCAATTTCAGCTACAGGGGAGGAAACAATTTACCTTACTTGACTCTTTAGAGGCCCTGACCCTATTAAAAAAAAAAAAAGTTTTCTTGGCAGTTATGCTTTTATCAATGGCAGTTAAAAGCAAAAGGAAAAAGAAACACCTCTTTTAAAACAACTTTGTAGTATTAGTGTATTAAAAATAAAATCCAAATCCTTTGTCTTTTGGGGTGCTTTGCATGTGTTTTATGAAAACACCAAGTATAATCTTGCCTAAGAAATAATATCAGTGAAACAATATTAGGGAAGGTGTATAAAGTGGACTTGATTGCAGTAATAGCTCTCATAAGGATTCTAATTTGTGCACCCAGAACATGTTTCGATTGACAACTGTAAAAAGAAAAATTATACAATCCTCGCCTGAATTTACAGAGACTCGGCTTCCAATCTCTCCTTCCTCGGTGAGGTGAGGACTCTGTGGGGTCCTGACTTTTGGCAGAGAATGAAGAATGTAATGAAAGGACAGCATTGAGCATATGGTACTCTTCAATTCACTGGGCAGCCTCAGGTCACAGACACCAGAGACATAGATACCTGAACATTGTCCTAACTCTGAGGTAGATTTGCTCACTGCAAGAAAGCAGTCAGTGCTACCAATTACATTTTACTGACTTGTTCAATCTCTGCCTCGCAATATGCCTTTAGAGTGTGAGCAGTCAACAAATATTTATTGAAAGGAAGAGGATTGACAGTTATGCAAATGGACTCAAAGAAGAAAATAATCAATCATATTTAAAAAAAATCAGTAATTCCTGAGCAAAACACTCACCATAATTTTTTTCTAGTTAGGTCTATTTCCAATAAGAAAAGATCATGAATATTTTTCAGACGGTATATACATATATACCTATAGTCTATAATCATTTTTTAAATGTCAGTTATTGTATGTAATTGTTCTTAAAATAGTAACAATTTTTTCTCTGATAAAACCCTAAACTGGAAATGTATTTCTTTAAGGGTATAAAACAAAACTGAATGAACTTTAAGGCTTAACCCACTAATGTCAAGAAGTAGGAATACTGTGAAGGTTCAAAAGGAAACTCGGTCATTCATACCATACATATTTATTTTGGTACTCAATTACCATGGGCTTAACTGAGAACAAGACAGAGTCCCTTGATGACTTTAGATTATAGTGTGAGAGGCTAATAAGAAAACATTCAATCTGAAAGCACTGTGTGGGATGAATGCCTATTCCCGGGATGCCAAGTGAACCTAACTCAATCTTGGGAAGTCTTAGAGAAAGTTTCCTAAAGGAGGTGATTCTAATGTGGGCCCTCTCAGGAAGATTATGCCTAATTTGAATATAAGAAGGGGAAGTTAGCCAGTGGAAAGTGGGCAGAAGGAGAGAGAAGGGTATTTAAGGAAGAGGGAATAATGTGCAAGGCACACATGTGCAAGTGAGCACATCATGACTAAAGAAGCACAAATACTACTGTTCTTCTTGGCTGAAGGGATGAAGAGAATGAAAGATATTATTAACAATGAACTTGGGTATGTACATGTGCTGCAAATAGTAAAGGGACTTGTGTCATACCTGGAGGTTGCAATTTTATCCCAAAGCCAATGGGAATTTTAAGGATTTGACCAGGTTATGTGCGGTTTTTAAAGATCACTTTGGCAATGTGTGGAGCTTGTGTTGAAGAAGATTCTAGAAACTGAATAAGAGTAGTGACAATTTAAGTGAAAGACGGGGCTTTAAACCAGGCAATATGAAAGAGATATATAACATAGTAGGTAGTAATTTATAGCTGATAAAGAAACTTGTGGGACCAATAAGAATTAATCCACATGTGATAGATAAGAAAGTTCATAAGTTTCATAATTTGCTTTCAAGCTTATTTTACAATAAACTTAGTTTTGAATAAACTAAGACAGAATATCAAGAAAAATTTTGACAATTGAGGGGATTAGAAAACAGCAATTATGAAAGTACAAAAAATAAGCAAAATCTTACTGAAAACAGCAGAGTTACTTTTCCTTCAAATATTTCTCGGGCTTCCCTGGTGGCGCAGTGGTTGAGAGTCCGCCTGCAGATGCAGGGGACGCGGGTTCGTGCCCCGGTCTAGGAGGATCCCACATGCCGCGGAGCGGCTGGGCCCGTGAGCCATGGCCGCTGAGCCCGGAGCCTGTGCTCCACAACGGGAGAGACCACAACAGTGAGAGGCCCGCGTACCGCAAAAAAAAAAAAAAAAATTTCTCTTAAAACACACACTTTAACTTTACATTCATTGGAAAGTTAACCAAAGTGTGATACTTAAAAAGACAATATGCCAAATATTAAAAAAAAATTATCTGAGATGAAATCACATCTAAAAATGAAGTCAATCAAAACTAACTATTAAAATGAATTAATAAGAATCATATATCTTCCCTGCATGCACTTGTAGAAAAGATAGATATAATTTTAAAAATAAAGCTACTTATACCTCATAAAGAGAAAAATATTAAAAAATTATAAAATTATATATTTGACAAATATAATAATTGCAGGAAAATAGTAAGGAAACAAAACTCTAGGAGATTAGGGAATAAGTGATAATAACCAGGGAAAATTTTATGAGCCTTACAGAAAAATGGAGGGCATAAACTTGATTTATAATACAGAAATAAATATTTTTTATGCAAAGTTTATATATATATATATATATATATATATATATATATATATATATATATATATTAGATATAGGAAAGACAGGTTCAATTGTGGATATAACAGATATGGTTACTTCAAAAATGCAGATGGCCAGGCTTGTGTATATTAAGGTAAATGAAGGTAAACCCAGAATGACTGAATGTTAGAAACTCACAAAATCACAAACTTTACAACCTCATAGGAATTTTGGATTATTGTTCTTCTCCTCATAGCTTTGAGTACAATATCCTAAAGCATCAATAAAGATAAGCACTATTATCAATTATTTATTTACTAAACATATTACTATTAGCCTATACCTCTTATAAGCAAGACATTGTGCTAGGCCCAAAGGTAAATTTTGTTCCATCCTCAAAAAAGATCACTCTCCAGTTTGAGGAAACTAGTGTAAACTACACATAATAATGGATGAATATGTTCTCCCTCCCATCTACTCTTCACCTGTGCTTCTTGTACCTCTACCAGAGGGAAACAAGGACCATAATGGCAGATGAAAGTGCTACCTAATGATATAAACTACCTACTGAAAGCTAAGAAGAAGAATATCAAAATTATTAGAGGAATATAATCTTTGCAAAGTTTATAAATTACAAAATAGGGACTGAGTGCTTCTTATGGATAGAATGGGTGAATTTAAAGCCTTTTATAACATATATATTTTACTCATTTTGAAAATTGGAATTCTCTATAACTCCCAAGTACAACTTTCACTCAAAAGATTAAAGAAATAAAGGCACTGGGCACTGTGAACCAGCTATTCCTTTCAGAAAAATCATAGATTTATATTTCAGAATAATTAAAATGTGACTATGATATTTATTGAATCTACATATGTATCCTATAGTAACCTTGCTACTATATTTCAAAGATAGCACTGATTTCTGTTTTGCAAATATACTTTCTAACATTTCAAATTCATAGTTTTATGTTAATAAGCTTTTTTTTTTTTTTTTTTTTTGGCGGTACGCGGGCCTCTCACTGTTGTGGCCTCTTCCGGACACGCAGGCTCAGCAGCCATGGCTCACGGGCCCAGCCGCTCCACGGCATGTGAGATCTGCCCGGACCGGGGCACAAACTCGTGTCCCCTGCATTGGCAGGCAGACCCTCAACCACTGTGCCACCAGGGAAGCCCTGTTAATAAGCTTCCTTAAGGTGCTTTCCTGGCAATGTGAGGTTTTGATTTAATGGGGTGTAAAATGTACTTTGGGAATTGTTATGTAAATCTTTCAAATAATACTATGTAACCGTGTTTTTCAAAGTTATGAGATCTGGTGTAACGTATGATGAGAGGATACTTTAACATTAATATATAAAAATTACTGCACATATATTCTGAATCCTCCACCTCATTATGAAGAAAAAAATACTCCAGAGAAGTTAATTCTAGAAGATTCATAGGAAAAAGCATTATACTTTAAAGGCAGAGTAAAATGGGCAAAGGAAGAAAAGTAACAATAACAATTTCAAAATTCTAAAAAAGTAATTTTTTTTTCCTTTTGAAAAACTTCATCTACCCATCTTCCCTTCTCACCCCACTGTCTTATTAAATTGGGAAACTAGTTTCCTTTACATTTTTGTAGTTAAATTATAAAATCATAAACATTTTCAAAGTCAAATGAATGTGGGCAATGTTAATTATAAACCAGGTGCTAAAAAACACTATTGCTTTATATTGAGACAGCTTTCCATTTATGATCCTTTCAATCATTTTTTCAACAGTAAGAAGTTGCATTTGCTTTACAGATTTTCTTGTAATAGCGGTTAATATTCACTACAAGAAGAATTACAATAACAGGTATTTAGCTTACCCTTAAAATACTTACATTGAATTATCTAAGCATTCAAATTTAGCAAAGCCAACTATCCTGCATGTTTGATTTCTCCATCTAGTCCTACAAAGGATTTTCCTACAAAAAAGTAGTATAGCACATATAATTTTCCCAGGGTCATTTACAAATGTATTTAGCAATTTAATCAGATTTCTGTGAAGAATAACTGAGTATAAGTTGTCTTATAAGATTCTTTGAAATGAGAGATTTAATGTAACTTAAGTGAATCAAATTGATTGCTTTTTTTGTACTTTATGCTTGACTCAGGGCACACTGTTTGAAATGCCATGACAAACAGCATTCCCCATCAAGCCATTTGGTGTGGAGTGTCAATTACTGCAATTAGAGATGATTTCTAAAAGACCTCAATAGTGAATGTACATATTGGTAAAGAAAGGTAAAATATCTATGAAAATGTATAAAATATCTGTCTCGTGGAGCCAGGAGGAATTTTAAAACATCAATGTTTTCTTCCCCTTTGAGCTTCCTTGATCTTTCTTACTCTATCATCCTGTTGGTCTCTCATAAGGGAAGCTCAATATTCTCAGAATCCATTTATTTGTCTATCTATGGTAGGCAGAATAGCCCCCCAAAAATATCCATGCCTTAATACATGGAACCTACAAATACATTATATTACATGGCAAAAGGGGCCTTGCAAATATAATTGATATTATGGACCTTAAAATAGAGACATATCCAGCCTAGCTGACAGTCTGCAAGGAATAAACTTGGAAGTGGATTCATCCACAGAGCTTCCAGAAAGCAATACAGCCCAGCTGATACCGTGATTTCTTCAATTCAAAACACCAAGGAGAGGACTGGCTGAACCACTCCGTACCCAGATTTCTGACTACAGGAATGGAAGTTAATAAATGGGTGTTATTTTAAGCCTCTATTGATAATTTTATGATAATTTGTTAAAGCCATGATAAAAAACTACTATGGTATCCTGAAAAATACTTTACACATCCATTAAAGGTGGAGGTTAGTTGACCTAGTATAACAAAACATTCATTTTATTTTGGGTAATTTTTACAATACCTGTTTTAATTTTTCTTTATAAAACATGGGTGCCAAGAATATATTTAATTAAAATTTGCTAGGTAAAGTAAAAAAGAAATCTTAGAATAATATATATATATATATATATATATGAAAATAAAATCATGTATTGTGAGCCTACTGTGTTCCAGGCAGTGTGACCCTGCCAGTTAAACTCTATGTTCATTTTACTTTTACTAAGTCACAGAAATAAACAGAAAACCAGAGGTGTTTTTATTTTCCTAAAAGACATTCTCAGTTGACTGGAGCTGGAATGAATAATACTGAATTGTTGATTCCATCTCAGACCCAATTACTGATAAAATGAACTGAACAAGTGATATTTATAATTGAGATACTGTGGGTGGATGTGTTGTGATTGCATATATAAAAGGTTTCTCTGATGAAAAAGCATGCATGTTAAAATGCATCTTTTTGTTGTTGCAGATAAGATGGCCTTACTAATGGGTGAGTCACTTCAATCAATGTATCATTTGAAGTGACTTGTCATTTCTAATTCTCTGAAAACAAGCACTTTGGGGAATTTCTTTTCTTTTTTTTTTTAAACACATTCATTCTTATTCCATTTGTCTACTAACTCTACTTCCTATTCAAAAGCTGCTTCAAACTATACAATGAATTCACAGAAGATGAAGTTCATTAGAATCATTAATTTAATATGCACTGACTTTTTATTGGGCATCTACTTTTGCCATATTCAATACATAATACATAGGACTATATTATAGAAAACACTTTACTCTGGTAAAATGATATAATTTTGCAAGAGCAGTCAAACACTTTAGATTCATATCAGCACTCCTGTGATGAAAGGCTAAAATACAAAGTCATTTTTTCCCTCATGTTACAAAAAGCCATGTTTCTTTCTTCAATATTTACATTTCTCTTTTACTTTTATGTCAGTCATTTTTGAAGATTGTAGGGATTTTGTTCTAAATTCCAATCTAAGAAAAACATTAGTGACATTCGTTCAAATAAATTTAAAATACAAATAGGAAAAGCATATTCCAAGAATGAAATGTTCACATAGTTAATAAAGAAAGAATTGGGGTGGAGAGACAGGACATCATAAGTGATCATTTAGAACACATTTTAGAAAGAAATTGGGATCATCACTCATGGAGCTAGATATCTCATTTCTAAATATTGCCGAGTCTAAGCTACACTTTCACAAAAAGAGCATGCCTTTCCCATCATTTGTCTAATCACTCACTAGGTTGTGTAATAATTTCTACTCAAGTTATTCACTTATGAAATACATTTAGGATATGGAGAAACTCAAAACTGGAGTTTTGCATAGAAGTGATAAGCCTGGTTCTCTCTTCTCTTCCTAGAGGTTTAGTTATTGGTTAAACATGAGCCAAGTACTGAGATGGTACTTCTCAAAGGTCAGCATTTCCAGGTACACATGCCAAAAGTCTCTCTCATGCTTGGGTTGGGATGGGAGTTTTTCCAAAGTTGTCAGAAAAACCTACAACATTGGAGAGCCTCTTCCCTGAATGTTTTTAGGCAGTCCTTGATGATGTGGAATACAATGCCTCCACTGCTGGATGGGTTGAGAAACCGCTGCTCAGAAAATGGCAGGCAGCTAGCCGCAGAGCCCTTACAGGCCTAATAAGGTGACATGTGTTGTCATCTTGCTAGAATTACTGTGTGGCACACAGACCAGCAGCAGCAGCTGTAGGAATATCTGGTTGCTTGTTGAACATAAAAAATCTTAGGCCCACCCCAGATCCATTAAACTAGAATTTGGGGACTTCCCTGGCGGTCCAGTGGTTAAGACTTCACCTTCCAGTACAGGGGTGTGGGTTCCTTCCCTGGTTGGGGAGTTAAGATCCCACATGCCTCATGGTCAAAAAACCAAAACAGAAGCAATATTGTAACAAATTCAGCAAAGACTTAAAAAAAAAAAAAAAAACTAGAATCTGTATTTACTAAGATCTCCAGTTGATTTGCACGTACACTAAAGACTGATAAAAATGTGTTTGGATCATTGGCTCTCGCGTTTGTCTGCATGTTGAAATAATCTAGGGAGCTAAAAAAATAACAAATGATGCTTGGGTCCTACCCCACAACTTTCTGATTTAATTGGTACAGGGAGTAGGATGGGAGTCAGGATTTGCTTTTAAAAGCTCCCTAGCGGCTTTTTAATGTGTAGCAAAGTTTGAAAATCACCAAATTAGGGTCCTACTATTCTGTAATTTACCATTTTTACTTGATATTCTAACATCCAGCCTATTAAGGATTTATTTCATTACTGGCAATTCCTCCCAACATGTTATAAAGTAAGACACTATTTCCAATACTACCTAAAGATTAAACTCATAAATTAGCATGAATCAGATCTTTTTTTTATTATTATTGTCATCAGAACATTATCATTATCATCAAAATCAGACGAAGTAACTAGAATGGTAACTAGCATGTCTGTTCCTACCTTTTAGAAATTTTAGTCTAAGACAGTTCCTGGAATATAAGACTGATGATCACAGCAACTTTGTCTCCTTTTTTTAAGGTGTAGTTCTAGAACCTACATAATAGAGGCTCCATAAAAAAAATCTGTGGAATAAATGAATGAATACATGAATGGCATGTGGTCCTAACACATAAATTAGTGAAGTTATGTACTTTAGAAGAAAACCATTATATTTTGACTTTAAAAGACAACGTAGGGAACTATAATCAATATTTTATAATAACCTATAAGGGAAAAGAATCTGAAAAAGAATATATATATACTATATATATATATATATATATATATATATATATATATATATATATACCTGAATCACTTTGCTTTAAAACTGAAACCAGCACAACATTGTATATCAACTCTATTTCAATTTTAAAAAAGAACTTAATAAAAGACAATGTATCAGAGTCTTGGAGATGATTCTGGGAGTAGTGCTCTTAGGAGGGTTTGCAAATAGAACAGGTATAATCTGCCCCATCATCTTACATACCCTTAGTGTTCTGGTTCATTCTTGGGAGGGAAAAAGTAGGGAAGTGTGTAGCAGAAGTATCATGTATTGGCCATTGGGACAAAAGATGTAATTATTCAGGAGGTTCTCTTTTCTAGGGCCTATAAACGTTGTTTCAACTATCAATATGAGAGGTGTCTAGTAAGGAGAAAGAATAGGGAAAAAGTATAGAAAAATGTATTCTAGGCATGAAAATCTGAAGTAAACAAAGATGAAATTACTAGCAATTTTAATTGATAGGAATGAAAGATGTGCTGATGAGAAATTCACTACTTATCCTCCCATTTTATATGACTGAAAAGAAACAGAGAAATCCTGCCTAGCTTGATTAGAAGTGAAAAAGGACTGGCAACATCCAACAAGGTAAAGGAAACATGTATTTATACCCTGCATCTTCCTACTACTGGTGTTAAAAGCTTGGGGAAAATTCATAAATATCTATGAGCCACATTTTCCCCAAATTCACACAGGGGAATGACCAGGGCTTGTTCTGGGATTAGAGATAATGCATGTAAAGTGGCCAGCACTATGTCTTGTACATGGGAGTCAATCATTCAAATATGATTTCCCTTCTCACTTCCCATTTGCCTGCCCTACCTTAAAGGATGACATATTAAGGGCATAGAAATCTCCAGGGCCAATTTTTGTATATTCAGGACCTAGCACTAAATGTTTGTTGAATGAACAAATAATAAAGGTGTTTGGTATTACTTTGAGTTTCAATTACTTTGTATGGTGGGTAGGTAGGTATAAAATGAAGATGTAAAAATTGATTCATAAATTAATTTATTAAAAATTCTCATTAAGCTTCTAGTAGGTAGTATGTACAGAAATACTTTAAAATGTGCAATTGGAACCATTCTTTGGCACTCAAAGTTTATCTAAGGACACTGAAAATAAAACTTCATTTTAATGGGATAAGTGTCAATAGGAGATGAAAAAAGCCAAAGGAATCAATTCAAGCATTTGGTTTACAGTATATTCTATGCAACTAGTTTCAATTTCAAAATTATTAATAATCTCAAGGCTGAGTATATTTCATTGAGTGTCCACATATATTGTCACAGCAGAACAAGCAGGAAAAGCAGGCTGGAAGATTTGAGGAGTATGGGCTACAGGCATCATCTGTTCCTTAGTTTTTCTTCTTTTCTTTGCCTCCTGCTTCCTTAATTACATCCAAGTGGTTCTTTCATTTGTTTTTCTGGCCCTTGCATCGGAGACATGATGCCAGTAATACATGCCATCTTCATTTGGTTCCTTTCTTTCTAATTTGTACGGCTAACCTATTGTTTTTGTAAAAATGTAGGATTTGTCAATTCTCTCTCACACCTGTCCTTCTCGTTGAAGGAGACACGTGGATACATTTTATGATTAGAAATTCAGTCACAAGATAGTAAATATGCTGACCAACATCTCTGCCACTCTTAACCAACCAAACCTTGAAGGACACAGAAGGCAGCTATAGATTGATCTTACCTTGTGAAAATATACACAAAGAAATTCTCTTCCAATAGAATTGCACTATCATATTGACAATTACAAAGATACATAATTTCAGTGAGTCTATGCTGCTGGGAAATTAAAACAAGTAGATTGCTGATACAAGTAAAAACAGGGATTTTTTTCTGGAGGGCTATTTCTTGGTTGATGTGTATGATATGTATACATTTACAACTGTGCATTATTCTTTTCCTTGCATTTTCACTTCTAAAATTACAAAGAAAATAGCTTCCACAAGCATACTTATTGTAGAGTTTAATAACAATGGAAAAAGCCCTACCTTTACATTGATATATAGTTGGTTAAATAAATTGATTACATAAATTATGATATAAACATAGTAAAGACAATATGTCTGAATCATCACAAACTCCAAAGCACTTTTTTTGTTTCCCTGTATTATCCTTATAATTACTAGAATTATCTTGTTTTTCTCACATATTAATTTATTACATTCCTTACAAAGGCCCCCCGTTTATCTACAGCAGAGTTTCTTAACCTGATTCGTGTATAATTGAAATATGGGTAAAAAATAGAAAATAAAGTAGGACAGGGTAGTGGGGGACATATATTCAAGAAATCTGCATTCACACCCAGGAGATTAATCATAAAATGAATATACACTTTGTGATCCAGGACAATCTTAGTTTAGCGCTGCTGGTGGATATTTGGATTTCTCTGTAGTAAGAGCCTGTATGAGGATCAGGATAATTCAGAAGACAAAAGAAAAAAGGGAGGGGGGAAAGGGAGGAAGGAAGGAAGGAAGAAAGAAAGAAAAAAGAAAGAAAGAAAAAATAAAGAAAGAAAGAAAGAGAGAGAGAAAGAAAGAAAGGGAGGGGAGAAAAACAAAACAGAGAATTGATAGCATCTTTTAAGCCCATCTTTTAAATCTTTTAAATCCATCTGTGCTTAAAAAGAGACACTCTGGAGATTTTCCATTGTGTGAACAATAAATCCACTCTGTTGTTTTTGTTCCTTCAAATTATTTTGAATTGTCATCCTGGTAATTTTATGCCTTAAAGTCTTGACTACTACTTCATTGGAACAACTGATTGTAGTTCTCTGAACACCCCATGCTATCTATGTCTCTACATTTTGCACATGCTGGTCCTTCCACTCAGATGTCCTATCCTCCCTCATCCACCTGGACAGTATCTACAACCATTAAGTCTTAGCTCAAGAGTCATTTCCTCTGGAAAGCCTGCTGTTGAGAGCTTATTTTCTTCTGCTTCCAGGGCATTTTGCACCTACCTATACCATAGCAATGAACTGGAAATTCCTGTGTATTGTAACTATTCTCCTGCATAATTTTCTTATCAACAAAATATAAGTTCCTCAATGGAAAGAGAGTTATTAAGGAAAAGAGAAAAAATGGGAAAATTGTTTCCTAATCAGATCAGAGATACATCAGAGACCTATCATTCAAAATTTGGCTTTTTAGGCCAATCAAGTTAGTTACTAACAATGAGTGAGATTTTGAATCTTTCAATGTTTCCCTTTGTACTTTTGAGTCAATTTACATTACTTAGGAGAAATACTCTGTCTCTTGCATGTCTAGTGTCCTTATTTTTACTAGGAAATTAATGAAGCAAAACTTTTATCATTAGCTTCCCCATTCCCCAGAAGTTTCTGGGCCATCTTAACTTATTAATAACTTCAGATACTGTGGGCTGTGTTATCAATGTAGGCAATGGAAATCTATAATCTTAGCAAAAAATAAGTTGTAAATATACATGAAATAATGAATATGAGAATATAATTGATTCATCTTAATTTACTGTAGCAAAATATAGGTTCCTGAGTCAGAAACCCTCAATTCAAGATCAGTCTTTGCCATCTATAGCTACAAGTGTGTGATCTTGACCAAATTAACTTTCAGAATATCAGTTTCTTTCTCAGAAAATATGGATAATATTACAAGATTGGAATAACACTAAAAGGAAAGAAGTTTACTAAAAATGATTTGTGTATTCTAAAAATACCAGATTATTCTAGCAGCACCGAGGTTACAATGGCCTTGATCAGAGGAGTTTTAGTGGAGTGGTGAGTGTGAAAGCAAAATTGCAGTAGATTTGGAGTTAATGGAAAGTGAATAGGAAAGAGAATTCCTGTCAAAGGAAATTTGGCTTTGAGAGAGAGGACAGATACAGGGCAAAGTTGAAGAAGGACTTCTGGTTGAAGGAGGTTTTCTTTCCTCCTGCTTCCAGTAAAAAATATTGGATGCAGTGGAATCAATAGGAAAGAAGATCTGAAGGGAGAAAATAGAGAAGAATCAATAGCTCAAGTCAAAGATAATCCAGCAGGGCATGTTATCCAAAGAAGATTAGGTGTAGGGGCTGGAGGCAGGATAAAATATGCTTCTTTGTAATGAGAAAGGCACAAATGATGCAACTATACATAGGTGAAATTGTAGAGTTGTTTGGAGAAATTTAAAGGAATAATTACCTATTCCCTCTGTGAAGTAGAAGAAAGTAGAAAGGTGAAATCATTTGTTGAGAATTAAGGGGAGATGGGAGAATAGAAATCTGTGGACAGTGGAAGATGTTTGAAATAACTGCTTTCAAGGAAAAAGAAAAGGAACCATTTATGGAAAGGATAACATGAATTTGGATGATTGTGTGATCTGATCTAAATCACTGCTCACATGCACAGATGCAGGCATGGAGAAAGTAGACTTATGAATCTCAACCAAGATTGAGATTTTGCTAGATACAAGTGATGAAAATAAAACAGGGCAAAAGAGATAAAGATATCAGAAAGAGGGTGGTCAAAGTGGATAAAATCTTAAAACTCAGGGAAGATGTAAAAAAAAAAATCTTACAAAAGAGAGCTGCTATGGAGAAATTAGAGGATTCTATTGATTAAAATATATAATAAGGTGGAGGAATTGATTATTTAAATTAAAAGAGAGGGTTAGAAGGTTATTTTCAGACAAAACAATGTATTTATAATTTTAGAAGTGGAGTAGTTCTGGCTGACCGCAGGGTCCAAAGGGTGACCAAGGGGGAAGGGAGGTTTAACAGTGGAGGTGGAAGAGAACTGGATATAAGGTAATGAATTACCAGAGTATTGTCTGAATTAACTACATGGACTGTAAGGTAACCCACAAACATGGCAGGACTCGAGCAAGTAGGGAATTCTACGAGGAATACGCCATAGCCTCAGTGAATAAACAGGAAAGGTAGGGAATTTTGAGATTGGCAGTGACCAAGAAAAGTATAGCAGGATGTAAACAATTCAATCTCAAACTCTGTTTGTGGTATGAAACACAAAACTTTGTTTTTATTTTCCATTGTTCCTTAATATTTATGCATTTACTCACTGTTCCCAAATGAGAAATCACATAAGCCTCACAACTTCTAGTGAAACTTAAATTAATTTTTTTAAATTAAAAATAAAAAACAATGGGCTTCCCTGATGGCACAGTGGTTGAGAATCTGCCTGCCGATGCAGGGGACACGGGTTTGTGCCCCGGTCCGGGAGGATCCCACATGCCGCTGAGCGGCTCTGCCTGTGAGCCATGGCCGCTGGGCCTGCGTGTCCGGAGCCTGTGCTCCGCAACGGGAGAGGCCACAACAGTGAGAGACCCGCATACAGCAAAAAGAAAAATAAATAAATAAAATAAAATAAAATAAAATAAAATAAAATAAAATAAAAATAAATAAAAAACACTTAACTCTAAAAATCAAAACACTGTTTCAAATCAAAATCCTTTGTTATTAATCTTCTCACTCTCAACTATTCTACATCCTTAAAGTGAATGGGCATTTAAAGTCATGTAACTGGTTTATTCTAAATTGTTTGAAAATTCCACTTTTGTTATCACAGGTTGAAAAGTGATATCAATTGCGTCTCATTTCATTACTGTCCACTTTAAAAGTGTATTGTATGAATGCCCTGCATCTTTAGGTAGCAGGGATTTTCACACCAGATTGGAGGGATGACAGGTTTTTCCAGCATTGTGGGGTAAAGAGGATATTTTGCATTTCTTGACCCTGAGGTATGGGAAAATAAAGAATTAAGTCATCTTTAGGGCAACAGTGCTCTCTGGAAACAGCCAGGTTTCTGCTTAGTCCAGAAAATGAAATAAAGAGCCAAAGAAAAGAATGAAGATGTTTAACTGAGTGTGGCAGAATAATAATCTGTGACATTAATTGTAGAATATTTTTTCTGCTACTCCATGACCACTGAAATTCAGAGTGTAGGACTCAGGACTGCTATTCACTGTAGAAAAAAGTTAAATTAAAAGCCAGGGAGAAAAGACACCACATTTTCCATTTCTAAGTGCAAAATCCTAGGTTTCAGATGTGAGAAGGAAAGTCCACATATCCTGGCCAAAAAGTTCTTCCCTGAAATCTCTGAACTAGAAAACAGAATCTATAGAGGAAGAGAGTTTGGGAAAGGAAACCTAATGTGTTAGAAGTAATTTGTGTGTATGGCAGGGGGACAGGGGCGTGTAAATTCACTGCCCCCATCTCCCTACCTGGAATCCACTTTCAAGTTTGGAATCCAAAATTAGGAGTAGGCTGTGCTTCTATGCAAGAGCTCAGAAAAGCAGAAACAGAAACCAGGAGTTGAAGAGTAGAAATCTCATTCTGGACATGTGTGACATTTGAAGCCTTGTGATGTCTAGAGACCTCCTATGTTGTCTGAGTCTGTGGAGTAAAGTTGTATCTGAAAGCTTTTCTTATCTCCAACTAAGGTATAGAAGTTAACTGAGAGAAAGCTATTGGGCCTGCCATGAGATGTCTTGCCCACTACAGTCTGGACCATCCTCACTAGAAAATATGTGAAGGTAAAGCTCAAGTATTAGTGGGTCATTAGCACCAAAAGGCAAAATAGAAATGTAATAATATAGTTTAATTCTATTCATCTTGCCATTCTTGTGCCCATTCATAAGACTTCAGATGTTTTATATTCTGAAGAATCTAGAGATTTCTATCTCCACAATGGCCCTCTAGAAACAGGTGTGCCTGGCGGAACTTATAATTTAAGTAACTTCATTATGGAAGGGCAAGGAGAAAACCTCAGAAGTACATTTATATCTTAACATGATTGAATTATAAGCCAATATTAAACAGAAATAACAGACGACTGAATTTACTTTGAATTGGCAAGATTAAGCTTTCCATTAAAGAGTGGAATGAGGTTTAAAATAAAAGTTAAATTGAATTATATAAAAATACAGTTACATTTTTGCACATGAATATATAAACAGTAAAATACCTACCTTCTACAAACAAGAATAGAGTTTGGGTCAGGCATCTTGAAAACTAGGAGAGAGATGAGTGGGAAACTGACTCAAAAGCAAGGACAATATGAGTTGAAAAGATGATTGAAAAGGCATACATTTTAAGTGCAGCCCAGGAAAATACAGAGGGGTGAATTTAAGGTTAAACAGAATAACTTCTGATGGTCCCATAGTGGTGGGAACTTGGGAAACGAAGATACTACACAGGACACTTAGGATTTAACTGTAGGTTAAGTTCCACAAGGGATTCAAATCTGTAAATATTTTTATTTCAGTCCTCTGAAAGGTACTAATTATGGTTTGGCTCTATTCAAGGGCTTAAGGGAGGGGATAAAGACTCAAGATCATAGGTATGTAATTTCAAAGCTTCATGGAGGATCCAGGAGTTGATATTAGAGGTGATAGTACCATATTTCATGAATTCTGAGATGCAAACTTTTGCATGTATATTATCTCTGAAATAGAAATAGATTTTACACTTTGAACTGGCATTGTTTTTGCTGTCTTAGTGCTACATGTTATAATCGATGACATCTGAGTTTCAATAAAATTCAACATGTATTAAACAAATTTTTATTGAGGAAATCAGTTTCATATCTGGTTTCCTTTCTATTGAAATGCAAAAGTGAATAAACCTTGACTCTTGTATTCAAATCATCTATAATTTACTGTTGAGACACAGTTGAACAGCATGTGTTTGCAAAAGGCTCTATGTGACTTGAAAGGCAGTTGTAAGTCAGAGAAAATTAATTCATGCACAAGGCCTTGACTGCATTAAAATCTCATTTATAATAAATGCAATAATATGTGCCTCAAGCCTAATTTTTTTTTGTAATCATTATATTTCACATGAAATATTCTAGGATTTTAGAGGTTTTTTAAGAGCTAACATAAAGTGACTAACATAAAATAATGTTATTTATTTGTACATTTACATTACAAACTCATGTGAACTGTAATGACACATAATAAAATTTAATTACAGTTTTCATATTTTGAATTATCAATTGAATTATGATCTTTAAATCATCATTTTTAAAATCGAGATTTTGGTTTCCATTTTCAAAAGATTTTTTTTTTCTTTTTAATGGAAAAGAAAAGCGCTTAGTATTTGTAGAAATTCATCAGATAATGTTAGGTGCCTTGATGGAATGGTCTTTTAAAATTTAGGATTTTGATGACTCAGGGGTAAATATTTTTGCATGCTAAAGGTTCTCCAGAGGTTTTTCTTTTTTTTTCTTTAATTAGAAAACTAACCTAGTGCTTAATGACTTTACATTAAAAACTTTAAAACTCATTTAACTTCAGGTTTGACATTAATTTTACAAATTTCTATTTATAAACCTGGAAATTTCATAGTTATTTCTAAAGGATCTTTGAAAAGTGATTCGTTTTATTTACAAACTTAAAAAAAGACATTAAATCCCACAACAGTATGAGATAATTTTATTATGTTGAAAAGTAACCTCACATTTCCAATTTAATGTATATTTTGAAGGATAAACTTTAAATATTAGCAAATAACTTTGGCATCATATTTTTAAAAGCACAGTTGATATTCATTTCTGATTTTTCTTGAATAGAATCTTGAATTATTTTCAGGCATAGTAATTATGATTCTGTACTTACATCCATAATACAATGGATATTAATTTCTTCTTATATATATATATATATATATATTTGTTTTCTCTATGTATTCTTTAAAAATTTCACAATTTCTGGAATATATTAAAATCATGATATAAAACATTCCATATATTTTATTCTTTGGAACAATTAGAAAGGATTGAATTTAGAAAAGACTGAGTGGAAGCATCTTGTACTGCTGTTCAAGGGTCAGTGTTTGGCCACTGTCAACCATCTAGGAGTCACATGTCTGCCAGGAACCTGTCTGCCTTAGTATCCTGCTAGCTAAGTCATTGTCCTAGAGCAGCCTGTGTGTGGAACAGCCTTGGCACAAACATAGTGATGGATTTCAAAGCACAGCACCTGGAACTCTTGTTCAATTATGCTCTCTGTAGAAAAAATTTCAAAAGCCTGACACAAAATAAGTGCTATAAAAGCTAAGATGAAATGAAATGAGGTAAGTTAAATAAAAAAGTACAAACTGTCCCTAGGACCACTCCTCAGATATTCTATTTACAAGTACAATGTCTTCATTCACATGGAGAAGATAATTCACAGTGTTTTCCGTTTGTAATTTTAAATCTATTTTGAAGGAAGACAGTATCTTGGAATCTCCAGAGACCTGGTTGCCACATGTGCTTTAACAGCAGCATGTTTTGGTAGGAATATACTTTCTGTTGTTCATGGTTTTTTGGAGGAAATCTCTACTTGTTCAGTATTACAGCAGCTGTGAAGGTAGGCTGTGTTCTGTAAAAGATTGATGTGATTCTCTCACAAAACTTTTCTCAGTAGGTCTTCTCTCTGGATTAAAAGAGAATATTACATACTACTATATATAAAATAGATAACTACTAAGGACCTACTGTATAGCACAGGGAACTCTACTCAATACTGTGTAATGACCTATATGGGAAAATAATCTAAATAAGAGTGGATATATGTATATGTATAACTGATTCTCTGCTGTTCAGCAGAAAATAACACAACATTCTAAATCAACTATACTCCAAAGCAATTTTCTTTTTTTTAAACAGAATATTACATAGAAGTTGCACATACGCACACACTCCTCACACAGAAGCTGTATCGTCAGTGTCAGGTGACCAGTTGGGAGATCTGGCCTCCATTTGAGCCAGGGATAGAGACAGGACTGACATATTTATGGAGAGTCCAATGCCTCTCTGACACAAGTGGGCCCTAGTGGTATGTCTCTTGTCAAACCTAAGTTTGTCTTTACCTCTACAATGGTCTGTCTAGGACTTGTCACTCTCTTTGTAATTGACTTTAGAAAACTAAGGTAATTGTGCATTTCTTTACCTGTCTCTAAAATACATATAGAACACACAATCTATAATCTTTGAGTCTCTGTCTTTTCATGAGTATTAACATTTTTTTTTTACAAAAGATCACTTGGAATGTGTCTGTAATAATTTTACAATTGCCATAAATTAAATAAATGACATGAAGTCTTGATCAAAATATTGCTCCTTCTTGCATTTTTATTCATCAAAATAAATTATTTTCTAATTTTATATGAAATTGAACTGGTACCTTTTTATTAAACTGTAATTAAGTGATGTTTAATATTTAATATCACTTTAGAAATATGGAATTTAATTACTTTGTCAGTCACCCTCAATCCTCAAGGTAACTGGCCATTTACTTTAGTCCATAATAAAAGGTCCTGCCACTGGACTTAGGAAGAGAGGTAAGAGATTGAAGTTTTAAATAATAAATACAATTTCAGGCAAGTATTTACCTGGCATTTTTAAAATAAAAATTTGAGCATATTTTCCTGAAAAAAAAGAAAAGGAAAAGTTTTCAAAGAGGCAGTAACTTTTATTCAAAGAAGTTATTCAGTTTATTAAGACTTTTCAGTAAAATAATTGGGCTAATTGCTAATATTTTGATAATGTAGAATATTCTCTGAAACTTTTTTTTTTGCTTTTTCATATTTTGGTTTATCTGTAATAGATATAGAGCAAGTATGTTTGAAATATTATCTCTCAGTACTTTATATCTCACAGTCTTATAGCAGGTACTTATCATGGAGCTACGTTCAGTTCCGATCCTGCCAATAATCTAGATCATTTATAATAATCTATCTTCTATCTCTTTAAATCATTTTTCAACATTTTATTCTTTAATGGTTCCGTTTTTGTAATAATTTATGAAATTGGCATTTCAGTTTTATTCCTTCCTACTTGGTACCACAAAAACGAACTTGAGGGTTATTTCTACATCCTTAGAATTGCTCTTAAAAAAATCCAAGTCAATCTCAGAACAAACACATACTGTTTTCTTTTCTCAGCTTTACTGAGATATAGTTGATTTAAAACATTGTGTAAATTTAAGATATACAACGTGATGATTCAATATGCCTATACATTGTGAAATGATTACCACAATAAGGTTAGTTAACATATCTATCACTTCACATGATTACATTTCTTTTGGTGGTAAGAACATTTAAGATCTACTCACTTAGCAACTTGGAATATATAATACAGTACTGTTTTTTTTTGTTTGTTTGTTTTTGTTTTTACATTTTTTTTATTAGTTTCTGCTTTAAAACAAAGTGAATCAGTCATACATATATATCTGTTCCCACATCCCTTCCCTCATGAATCTCCCTCCCTCCCACCCTCCCCATCCCACCCCTCCAGGCGGTCACAAAGCACCGAGCTGATCTCCCTGTGTTCTGCGGCTACTTCCCTCTATCTATCTACCTTACATTTGGTAGTGTATATATGTCCATGCCTCTCTTTCGCTTGGTCACAGCTTACCCTTCCTCCTCCCCATATCCTCAAGTCCATTCTCAAGTAGGTCTGTGTCTTTATTCCCGTTTTACCCCTAGGTTCTTCATGACTATTTTTTTTTTAATTCCATATATATGTGTTAGCATACGGTATTTGTCTTTCTCTTTCTGACTTACTTCACTCTGTATGACAGACTCTAGCTCTATCCACCTCATTACAAATAGCTCAGTTTCGTTTCTTTTTATGGCTGAGTAATATTCCATTGTATATATGTGCCACATCTTCTTTATCCATTCATCCGATGATGGACACTTAGGTTGTTTCCATCTCCGGGCTATTGTGAATAGAGCTGCAATGAACATTTTGGTACATGTCTCTTTTTGAATTATGGTTTTCTCAGGGTATATGCCTAGTAGTGGGATTGCTGGGTCATATGGTAGTTCTATTTGTAGTTTTTTAAGGAACCTCCATACTGTTCTCCATAGTGGCTGTACCAATTCACATTCCCACCAGCAGTGCAAGAGTGTTCCCTTTTCTCCACACCCTCTCCAGCATTTATTGTTTCTAGATTTCTTGATGATGGCCATTCTGACTGGTGTGAGATGATATCTCATTGTAGCTTGGATTTGCATTTCTCTAATAATGTTGAGCATTCTTTCATGTGTTTGTTGGCAGTCTGTATATCTTCTTTGGAGAAATGCCTATTTAAGTCTTCTGCCCATTTTTGGATTGGGTTGTTTGTTTTTTTGCTATTGAGCTGCATGAGCTGTTTATAAATTTTGGAGATTAATCCTTTGTCAGTTGCTTCATTTGCAAATATTTTCTCCCATTCTGAGGGTTGTCTTTTGGTCTTGTTTATGGTTTCCTTTGCTGTGCAAAAGCTTTGAAGTTTCATTAGGTCCCATTTGTTTATCTTTGTTTTTATTTCCATTTCTCTAGGAGGTGGGTCCAAAAGGATCTTGCTGTGATTTATGTCATAGAGTGTTCTACCTATGTTTTCCTCTAAGAGTTTGATAGTTTCTGGCCTTACATTTAGGTCTTTAATCCATTTTTAGCTTATTTTTGTGTATGGTGTTAGGGAATGATCTAGTCTCAAACTTTTACATGTCCCTGTCCAGTTTTCCCAGCACCACTTATTGAAGAGGCTGTCCTTTCTCCACTGTACATTCCTGCCTCCTTTATCAAAGATAAGTTGGCCATATGTGCGTGGGTTTATCTCTGGGCTTTCTATCCTGATCCACTGATCTATCTTTCTGTTTTTATGCCAGTACCACACTGTCTTAATTACTGTAGCTTTGTAGTATAGTCTGAAGTCAGGGAGCCTGATTCCTCCAGCTCCGTTTTTCGTTCTCAAGATTGCTTTGGCTATTCGGGGTCTTTTGTTTTTCCAAACAAATTTTGAAATTTTTTGTTCTAGTTCTGTGAAAAATGCCAGTGGTAGTTTGATAGGGATTGCATTGAATCTGTAGATTGCTTTGGGTAGTAGAGTCATTTTCACAATATTGATTCTTCCAATCCAGGAGCATGGTATATCTCTCCATCTATTTGTATCATCTTTAATTTCTTTCATCAGTGTCTTATAATTTTCTGCATACAGGTCTTTTGTCTCCTTAGGTAGGTTTATTCCTAGATATTTTATTCTTTTTGTTGCAATGGTAAATGGGAGTGTTTTCTTGATTTCATTTTCAGATTATTCATCATTAGTATACAGGAATGCCAGAGATTTCTGTACATTAATTTTGTATCCTGCTACTTTACCAAATTCATTGATTAGCTCTAGTAGTTTTTCAGTAGCATCTTTAGGATTCTCTATGTATAGTATTATGTCATCTTCAAACAGTGACATCTTTACTTCTTCTTTTCCAATTTGGATTCCTTTTACTTCCTTTTCTTCTCTGATTGCTGTGGCTAAAACTTCCAAAACTATGTTGAATAAGAGTGGTGAGAGTGGGCAGCCTTGTCTTGTTCCTGATCTTAGTTGAAATGGTTTCAGTTTTTCACCATTGAGGACAATGTTGGCTGTGGGTTTGTCATATATGGCCTTTATTATGTTGAGGAAAGTTCCCTCTATGCCTACTTTCTGCAGGGTTTTTATCATAAATGGGTGTTGAATTTTCTCGAAAGCTTTCTCTGCATCTATTGAGATGATCATATGGTTTTTCTCCTTCAGCTTGTTAATATGGTGTATCACATTGATTGATTTGCGTATATTGAAGAATCCTTGCATTCCTGGAATAAACCCCACTTGATCATGGTGTATGATCCTTTTAATGTGCTGTTGGATTCTGTTTGCTAGTATTTTGTTGAGGATTTTTGCATCTATGTTCATCAGTGATATTGGCCTGTAGTTTTCTTTCTTTGTGACATCCTTGCCTGGTTTTGGTATCAAAGTGATGTTGGCCTCGTAGGATGAGTTTGGGAGTGTTCCTTCCTCTGATATTGTTTGGAAGAGTTTGAGAAGGATGGGTGTTAGCTCTTCTCTAAATGTTTGATAGAATTCGCCTGTGAAGCCACCTGGTCCTGGGCTTTTGTTTGATGGAAGATTTTTAATCACAGTTTCAATTTCAGTGCTTGTGATTGGTCTATTCATATTTTCTATTTCTTCCTGAGTCAGTCTTGGTAGGTTGTGCATTTCTAAGAATTTGTCCATTTCTTCCAGGTTGTCCATTTTACTGGCATAGAGTTGCTTATAGTAATCTCTCATGATCTTTTGTATTTCTGCAGTGTCAGTTGTTACTTCTCCTTTTTCATTTCTAATTCTATTGATTTGAGTCTTCTCCCTTCTTTTCTTGATGAGTCTGGCTAATGGTTTGTCAATTTTGTTTTTATTCTCAAAGAACCAGCTTTTAGTTTTATTGATCTTTGCTATCATTTCCTTCATTTCTTTTTCATTTATTTCTGATCTGATCTTTATGATTTCTTTCCTTCTGCTAACTTTGGGGGTTTTTTGTTCTTCTTTCTCTAATTGCTTTAGGTGCAGGGTCAGGTTGTTTACTCGAGATGTTTCCTGTTTCTTAAGGTGGGATTGTATTGCTATAAACTTCCCCCTTAGAACTGCTTTTGCTGTGTCCAATAGGTTTTGGGTCGTCGTGTCTCCATTGTCATTTGTTTCTAGGTATTTTTTAATTTCCTCTTTGATTTCTTCAGTGATCACTTCGTTATTGAGCAGTGTATTGTTTAGCCTCCATGTGTTTGTATTTTTTACTGATCTTTTCCTGTAATTGATGTCTAGTCTCATAGCATTGTGGTCGGAAAAGATACTTGATACAATTTCAATTTTCTTAAATTTACCAAGGCTTGATTTGTGACCCAAGATAATATCTATCCTGGAGAATGTTCCATGAGCACTTGAGAAAAATGTGTATTCTGTTGTTTTTGGATGGAATGTCCTATAAATATCAACTAAGTCCATCTTGTTTAATGTATCATTTAAAGCTTGTGTTTCCTTATTTATTTTCATTTTGGATGATCTGTCCATTGATGAAAGTGGGGTGTTAAAGTCCCCTACTATGATTGTGTTACTGTCGATTTCCCCTTTTATGGCTGTTAGTATTTACCTTATGTATTGAGGTGCTCCTATGTTGGGTGCATAAATATTTACAATTGTTATATCTTCTTCTTGGATCGATCCCTTTATCGTTATGTAGTGTCCTTCTTTGTCTCTTCTAATAGTCTTTATTTTAAAGTCTATTTTGTCTGATATAAGAATTGCTACTCCAGCTTTCTTTTCATTTCCATTTGCATGGAATATCTTTTTCCATCCCCTTACCTTCAATCTGTATGTGTCTCTAGGTCTGAAGTGGGTCTCTTGTAGACAGCATATATATGGGTCTTGTTTTTGTATCCATTCAGCCACTCTGTGTCTTTTAGTGGGAGCATTTAGTCCATTTACATTTAAGGTAATTATTGATATGTATGTTCCTATTCCCATGTCCTTAATTGCTTTGGGTTCGTTATTGTAGGTATATTTCTTCTGTTGTGTTTCTTGCCTAGAGAAGTTCCTTTAGCATTTGTTGTAAAGCTGGTTTGGTGATGCTGAACTCTCTCAGCTTTTGCTTGTCTGTAAACGTTTTAATTTCTCCATCAAATCTGAATGAGATCCTTGCTGGGTAGAGTAATCTTGGTTGCAGGTTTTCTGCTTCATCACTTTAATTATGTCCTTCCACTCCCTTCTGGCTTGTAGAGTTTCTGCTGAGAGATCAGCTGTTAACCTGATGGGGATTCCCTTGTGTGTTATTTGTTGTTTTTCCCTTGCTGCTTTTAAAATGATTTCTTTGTGTTTAATTTTTGACAGTTTGATTAATATGTGTCTTGGCATATTTCTCCTTGGATTTATTCTGTATGGAACTCTCTGTGCCTCCTGGACTTGATTAACTATTTCCTTTCCCATATTAGGCAAGTTTTCAACTATAATCTCTTCAAATATTTTCTCAGTCCCTTTCTTTTTCTCTTCTTCTTCTGGAACCCCTATAATTCGAATGTTGGTGCGTTTAATGTTGTCCCAGAGGTCTCTGAGACTGTCCTCTGTTCTTTTCATTCTTTTCTCTTTATTTTGCTCTGCATTAGTTATTTCCACTATTTTATCTTCCACCTCACTTATCCATTCTTCTGCCTCAGTTATTCTGCTATTGATCCCATCTAGAGTATATTTCATTTCTTTTATTGTGTTTTTAATCGATGCTTGATTCATCTTTAGTTCTTCTAGGTCCTTGTTAACTGTTTCTTGCATATTGTCTATTCTATTTCTAAGATTTTGGATCTTGGAAATAGAATCTTGGATCAGCTTTACTATCATTATTCTGAATTCTTTTTCAGGTAGACTGCCTATTACCTCTTCATTTGTTAGGTCTGGTAAGTTTTTTTCTTGCTCCTTCACCTGCTGTGTGTTTTTCTGCTTTCTCATTTTGCTTATGTTACTGTGTTTGGGGTCTCCTTTTTGCAGGCTGCAGATTCGTAGTTCCCGTTGTTTTTGGTGTCTGTCCCCCGTGGCTAAGGTTGTTTCAGTAGGTTGTGTAGGCTTCCTGGTTGGGGGGACCAATGCCTGTGTTCTGGTGGCCGAGGCTCGATCTTGCCTTTCTCGTGGACAGGTCCACGTCCGGTGGTGTGTTTGGGGGTGCCTGTGGCCTTATTATGTTTTTAGGTAGCCTCTCTGCTAATGGGTGTGGTTGTGTTCCTGCCTTGCTAGTTGCTTGGCATAGGGTGACCAGCACTGTAGCTTGCTGGTCGTTGACTGAAGCTGGGTGCTGGTGTTGAGATGGAGATCCCTGGGAGATTTTCGCTGCTTGATATTATGTGGAGCTGGGAGGTCTCTTGTGGACCTGTGTCCTGAAGTTGGCTCTCCCACTTCAGAGGCACAGCACTGACTCCTGGCTGCAGCACCAAGAGCCTTTCATCCACCTGGCTCAGAATAACAGTGAGAAAAAGTAGAAAGAAAGAATTAGTAGAAGAAAGAAAGAGAGAGGGAAAGAAAGGAAGAAGGGAAGAAAGGAAGGAAGGAAGAAAGAAAGCAGGGAGGGAGGGAGGAAGGATGGAAAGAAAGAAGGAAAGAAAGGAGGAAGGGAGGGAGCAATGAAAGCAAAAGGAAGAGTGAATGGAAGAAGGGAGGGAGGGAGGGAGGAAGGAAAGAAAGAAAGAAAGACAGTAGGGAGGGAGGGAGGAAAGAAAAAGAAAGAAGGAAAGGAGGAGCGGAGGGAGGGAGGGAGGAAGGGAAGGTAGGAAAAAAAGAAAGAGCAGGTAAAGTAAAATAAAGTATGAAATATAGTAGCGTTATTAAAATTAAAAAGTAATTATTGAAAAAAAACACGGACCGATAGAACCCTGGGACATATGGTGGAAGCAAAGGTATACAGAGAGAATCTTACAGAGACGATTACACATACACATTCACAAAAAGAGAGCACGGGGAAAAATCAAAAATCTTGCTCTCCAAGTCCACCTCCTCAATTTGGGATAATTCGTTGTAAAAAGAGGAAAAGGGCAAGAAGTCTGAAATCTTGCTAAGTCCACCTCCTTAATTTGGGATAATTCGTTGTAAAAAGAGGAAAAAGGGGGGAAATTCTTAAATCTTGTCCTCAAAGTCCACTTCCTCAATTTGGGATGATTCGCTGTCCATTCATGCACTCCACAGACGCAGGGCACATCAAATGGACCGTGGAGCTTTAATCCGCTGCCTCCGAGGCTGCGCAGAGAGATTTCCCTGTCTCTGCTCTCACAACTCCCGGGTCTTAGCCCTGGACCTGGCCCCGCCTCTGCGCGTAGGTCGCCGGAGGGCGTCCGTTCTTCTCTCAGACAGGACGGGTTTAAAGGAGCCGCTCATTCGGGAGCTCTGCCTCACTCAGGCAGAGGGGAGGGAGGGGCACGCAGTGTGGGGCAGGCCTGCGGCGGCAGAGGCCAGCGTGACGTTGCAGCAGCCCGTGGCGCTCCGTGCGCCCTCCCGGGAAAGCCGTCCCCAGGTCCCGGGACCCCAGCAGTGGCGGGGTGCACAGACCCCCCGGAAGGCGGGGCGGACAGTGACCCGCGCTCGCACACAGGCCCCGCGGCTGCGGCCGGCGGTGTTGGCGGCGGCGGCCGGTGGCCGGCGGCGGCGGCGGCGGCGGCGGCCGGTGTACAGTACTGTAAACTACAGTCATCATACTGTATGTTAGATCTGCAGAACTTATTTATCTTATAACTGAAATTTTTTACACATTGACCAATATCTCCCCATTTCCCACCACAGCCCCCATCAACCACCATCTTACACTCTAGTTCTATAAGTTGGGCTTTTTTAGATTCCATATATAAATGATATCATACAGTATTTGACTTTCTCTATCTTATATATTTCATTTAGCATAATGTCCTCAAGGGTCATATGTTGAAGCAAAGGCAGACTTTCCCTTTTTTAGGACTAAATAATATACCATTTTATATATATATATATATATATATATATAGAATCTCATTTTCTTTATCCATTTATCCACTGATGTACACTTAGGTTGTTTTCATGTCTTATCTAATGTGAATAACGCTGCAATGAATAGGGTGATGCAGATTATCTCTTCAAGATAGTGATATCTCAGATAGCACAAAGCACATGAAAAGATGATCAACATCACAATTATTAGAGAAATCCAAATCAAAGCTTCAATGAAGTATTACCTCACACCAGTCAGAATGGCCATCAACAAAAAGCCTACAAAAAATAAATGCTGGAGAGGGTGTGGAAAAAAGGGGACCCTCCTACACTGTTGGTGGGAATATAAATTGGTGCAACGACTATGAAGAACAGTATGGAGGTTCCTTTAAAAACTAATATAGAGCTAACATATGATCCAGCAACCCCACTCCTGGGCATATATCCAGAAAAAAACATAATTCAAAAAGATACATTCACCCCAATGTTCATTGCAGCACTATTTACAATAGCCAAGACATGGAAACAACATAAATGTTCATTGACAGATGAATGAATAAAAAATATGTGGTATATATGTACAATGGAATATTACTCAGCCATAAAAATGAATGAAATAATGCCATTTGCAGCAAAATGGATGGGCCTAGGGATTATCATACTAAGTGAAGTAGGTCAAAGACAAATGTCATATTATATCATTTATATGTGAAATCTAAAAAATGATAAAAATAAACTTATTTACAAAACAGAAACAGTCTCACAGACTTCAAAAACAGACTTATGGTTACCAAAGGGGAAAGGTGGGGGAGGAGGGATAAATTAGGAGGTTGATATTAACATATATACACTAAATATATATACAATAACATATGCAAAATAGGTAATCAACAAGGACCTACTGTATAGCATGGGGAACTCTATTCAATAATCTGTAATAATGTATATGGGAAAAGAATCTGAAAAAGAATAGATATATGTGTATGCATAACTGAATCAATTTGCTGTATACCTGAAACTAACACAACATTGTAAATCAACTGTACTCCCATATAAAATAAAATTTTTTAAAATATAATGATTTCTTTCCTTGGATATATACCCAGAAATGGGATTACTGGATCATATGGTAGCTTTATTTTTTTTTAATTTTTTGAGGAAACTTAATATTATTTTCCATAGTAGCTATATTAATTTATATACTTTTTTCACCACATCACCAATATTTTTTATCCCTTATATTTTTGATAACAGCCATTTTAACAGATATGAAGTGATATTTCATTGTGGTTTTGATTTGATTTTCCCTGATAATTAGTGATGTTGAGCATCTTTTCACATATCTGTGGGACATCTGTATGTCTTCTTTGGAAAAATGTCTAATCAGGCAGATGGAACTGAATTTAAACATAAATAAACGAATCTGTATTATGGAAAAAAACACAGTTTTGCATGCATGAAATGGAGGCTACCTAAAATTTTAGTAGGAAGACGCTGGATAGTTCCATAATGTTTATCACTGAACTCAAGAGACCAAGTTTTATCTCACTGAAGAAACTGGACAGCTATTCCCCTATTCCAAAATAACTGTCCTAACAGTATCAGATGAGTTAGTCAGAGTAGTATTCCCTCACAGCCAACATACCACCATCTTTTTACATCCTTTTGTGAAGGAAAACCCCAAGAAAATAAATATACTCAGTTGTTCTCTTTTTGCTCCTTCCATTGTTGGGGAGACTCTTCTCATCTCATATCTAACTTGACATCTTAGCCTGGCCTGACACGTGTGGAACATGCCCTCTTTTGAAAAACTCTTCTCTTGACTTCTGTGACAACATGGTTTCAGATTTATTACTAACTTATTTATCACTCCTTATTAACTAACATTTACCAGTGGGTTTTTTGTTTGTTTGTTTGTTTTTCTTTAATAGTCTCTATGTTGGGCTTCCATGGTGGCACAGTGTTTGAGAGTCCGCCTGCTGATGCAGGGGACACGGGTTCTTGCCCCGGTCCGGGAGGATCCCACATGCCGCAGAGCGGCTGGGTGCATGAGCCATGGTCGCTGAGCCTGTGCATCCGGAGCATGTGCTCCACAATGGGAGAGGCCCACAGCAGTGAGAGGCCCACGTACCGCAAAAACAAAAGAAAAGAAAAGAAAAGAAAAGAAAAATAGTCTCTATGTTAAATTTGGAAGAAAATGAAACAGGTTAAGCAACTGTCTTAACATTAACACAAGACTGTCTAGGTGACTCAATGTAAACAATATCCCCTCAAGTATTATGTTTTTCTTCCTTGGTTGTATGATATATTCATTAATTCTTTCTTTTATTCAACCATATGTCATAGCAACAAGAAACAGAAAATTTTAAAAGAAAACAAATAAATAAGATAATGAAGAAAACTAGGATAGATAACAAGTATGAGTATATGAGGCATGGTATGAGGAAAATCAAAAATGTTAAAAGAAGGTTAACTAGGAATAAAGAGAAATATTGCAGAAGTAACTGTTGTGACTCATGAAACATGAGTAAAATGAAGAGCTGGTAATAAGAAGATGATTTTTTGTGTTCCATTTAGAAGGAGTAAAAACTAGAAAGACCCTAAAGCCTGAAGGCCCTATGAACACAGAGTATCTGAGGAAATAATGAATGTGAGGTGAAGGGTAAATAGAATGGCATGAGATTTTTTTAAAAAGGCATGCAGTTGCTAGATGAGCAAGGGACATGCAGGTCATGGTAAAAACTTAGTTTTTATCATAAACATGGTGAGAAGAAATAACAGGTATTTAAGCAAAAGATTAATATGATGTGATGACATTAACAACACTGGAAAGAGAGAACCTGTGAAATGTTTGGAGAGTTGACAAAGCAAGACATGTATTTTGAACATGTTGAAATGAGGAAGCCTTTTGGACAACAAAGCAGAGCTGACAGAAGAGAAGTATATGATCACATCTGGATCTCAATGGAGAGATCACAGCTGTATGTAAATCTGACAGTTATTTATTTAAATGATTTAAAATCTGTGGTAAATACATTAACTCATTTAAAATTGTAAATAAAAAAGAAGTCTAAGACCAGAACTTTAGGTTCACCATATATCAAGGTCTAGAAGAAAATTAGGAGCCAATAGAGGAGACTGATATGGAGGAAGTGTCCATTGAAGTGGAATAAAAACCATAAATAAATGAAATAAGTGGTGTTCTGAAAATCTAGTGTTAAAGGTATTTCAAGGCTAGGTGGTAAAAACTTGCTGGGATGTTGACTACTGAATTGGCAAACTGAAATATTTGGGGCCATAAAAATAACAATTTAAGTGGAGTGGTAAAGATAAAAGCTTACTTTGAGTGAGTTAAAAAGATAATAGGGATACAAGCAAACATAAGTTTGAAAAACTGTTTATTACTGATTTTCCAGAGATTCCATTCCAATGACAGAAAATGAATTGTTTTAAGGGAAAAACAATGTATAGAGTCTGAGAGAAATAACAGATGTAAAATTTTGGATACAGAAAAAAGCTAAAAAAGAGTCAACTGAATGAGCAGACTTGGGAAAACAGAAAAGTCAGTTGACTGTGGAAAAACTGTCTAACACTACATGTACCAAATAATACCAGGTATTTTTGAAAGCGGTTGATTAGGTTGGACTGAGAATAGAAATATTGGTTGAAATAATATATAAAAGATAAATAGGTCCCCAAATTCCTTCCCTGTCTCTATCCAGCTGGAAGACTGCTGCTCCAGCACAGAAGACTAAGATTACTTTCCGCTAATGTTGAATGAGAGTGATTATGAAATAGAGAATATATGACACACTAAGAATAGAAGTGCTTTATTGAAACAGGGAAGATTAAGTGAAAAATACATCCTTAGTGTTAAAATCCCAAGCTCCTTTTCCCCACTTGAAACCTAGGGCACCAGAGTGAGGCTTAATAATATGATGGTGGCCTAGATGTGAAGGATAGCAGTACGAGAAATGAGAAGTGGTCAGCAAGATTTCATAAAAGAAAGAAGTCAATGAGAATTCCACAGTTTTGAGTCTAAACAAATACACGAATAAAGTTGCCATTTGCTGAGATAGGAAAGAGCACGTAGAAAGAAAAGGGTTTTGGAAATGAAGATTTAGATATTGACAGACTATACAGCTATAAAGTTTTAATATGAGCACTAAGCTAGAAATATACATGGAATTCATTAGTATACAGATAGTATTAAAAGCCATTGGACTGGTTGTACTTACCTAGGAATTTGCTAGTTAAATCTCATGCACTGAACCTAGAACATGCCAATACAGAGAGGTCAGGGGAAAGGAGACACCAACAAAGGACCCTGAGGAGGCAGCAGGAGTTGGGGTTGAGAATAGAAAATAAAGGATGCCTTTTTGCTCTTGAGTGTTTCTTGTTTTATTTTATAAATAAAAGACCAAGGTGAGGCTAAAGTGAGGACTACAGATGTGATGTTGTTAGGAGAGGAAGTGACATGTAATATTTCTATAAGGGAATTTTTAATGGCTTAATTAAAATATAATTTAAAACATACCATATAATTCAACTATTTTAAGTGTATAATATGATTGTTTTTTAGTATCTTAACAGAATTTCACAATCATCATCACAATCATTTTAGAACCTTTTCATCACCTCACAAAGAAACCCAAGGCGATTCCTCTCCCTCCCACCTCCAGCCTTAGGCAAATACTAATCTATGTTCTGTCTCTATGGATATACCTTCTCTGGATGTTTTATATAAATGGAGTTATACAATATGTGGTCTTTTATGACTGCTTCTTTGATTTATCATATTTTAAATTTGTATCCATGTTATAGAATATATCTACTTCATTCCTTTATATTGTTGAATTATATTCCATAGTATGAGTGTACATATTGTTTGTCAATTCTTAATTTGGGTTGCTTCCATTTGTTTGACTATTTTAAGTAACACTGATATGAACATTCATGTACAAGTTTTTGTGTGATCATACCTTTTCATTTCTTTTGGGAATATACTTAGGAGAAGAATTAATATATGATATGGCAACTCTGTTAACCTTTAGAGAAACTGCCAGACATTTTTTCCACAATAGCTGTAACATTTTACATTTTCAGTAGCAATGTATGGGGGTTCTAATTTCTCCACATTTTCATCAATACTTATTATTTTTTGTTTTTGTTTTGTATCTCATTGTGGTTTTGATTAGCATTTGATGTTGAGCATATTTCCATGTGTTTAATAACCAACTGTATATCTTCCTTGGAGAAATTTCTATTCAAGTAATTTGCCCAGTTTTTAATTGGTTGTTTGTGTTTTTGTTACTGAATTATAGGGGATCTTTATTCTGAATACAAGTCCTTTATCAGATACATGATTTGCAAATATTTTCTACTGTTCTGTTTGTTGTCTTTTCATTTTCTTGATGTGTCCTTTGAATCAAAATGTTCTTAACTTGGATAAAGTCCAAGCTTTACTCTTTCTTTTGTCACTTGTGATTTTGGGGTCATACCTAAGAAGGCTTTACATAATCCAAGGTCACAGAGATTTATTCCTATATTTTCATCTAAGGGTTGATAATTCTAGCTCTTGCATTTTGCTCTATGATTTATTTTGAGTAAGTTTTCATATGGTATGAGGAAGAAGTTCAACTTTATTCTTTGGCCTGTGGGTGTCCAGTTGTTCCAGTACCACTTGTTGAAAAGACTATTATTTCCCCCATTGAATTGTATTGGCTCCACTATCAAAATTCAATTGACTATAAATGTGGAGATTTATTTATGGACTCTCAATACTATTCCATTGATCTATATGTCTAAGCTTAGCCAGGCCCACATTATCTTGATTACTGTAGCTTTACAGTGTGTTTTGAAACTGGGAGGTGTGCGTCCTCCAACTTTCCTTTTCTTTTTCGAGATTGTTTGACCACACTTGTTCCCTTAAATTTCTATATGTTTTGTCAGATCATTTTGTAAATTTCTACAAAGAATCTAGCTGGGATTTGATAGGGATTGTGTTGCATCTATAAATCAATTTGGGAAGTATTGCCATCTTAACATATTAAGTGTTCGGACTGATAAACTTGACAACTTTTCATTTATTTGGATTTTCTTCAATTTCAATCATTTTTTAAAATTTTACAGAGTATAAGTTTTGCACTTTTTTTCTTAAAATTACACTTGTATTTTGTTTTAATGCTATTTTAAATATAATTGTTTCCTTAATTTTCATAGTTTATTGCTAGTGTATAAAGTATAATTTATTTTTCATATTGATTTTTTTACCTTGCAACATAGCTGAATTCATTTATTAGTTCTATCCTGTAAGAGAATTTTAATTTTAATTTTCCTTTACAAAGAAATATAATAGAATTACTGGACTCTACTGTGCTCTCAGATAAGATTTTAGAGTCATCCTTTTAAAGATGAAAGAGTTAGAATAAAGTGTTTTACTTTATTTGAGTTCAGTTGCCTATGTAGGACGTATTATAAAACTGTGCTAAATATTTGACAGTTGAATGAAATTAACAATGAAAATTATGAAAAAATGTCTAAAGACTATTTGAAAAATCTGAAGACCTCAAAACCATGAAGTATTTTTAAAAACTGGTTTTCCCTGGTAACTACTTGTGCAACAGTCTATGAATAGTAATTCAAGCCCAAATAGAATAATCATTTTACTTCTATGTCTATGTCTGTAAAATCTTTGAGAATAAAACCCATATATTTATCACTAATTGATGGGATTTTACAAAATGCTCACTTGTCAGCAGGCATTCTATAAATGAATTGTGAGTTTGTCAGGATAAATTAAGTAAAATTGTACTTGTATGCACTTACTGACTGTATGATATAATTAGGTATTATTCATTTAAATAGTTGAGCATTGGTTCTCAACGCTCTCTGCACAATGGAATCATTTGAGGATTTTTTTTTTGAAATACCAATGCCCAAGCCCTCCCTTAAAATTTCTGACTTAACTGGTCTGGGGTGGGGTCTATGTTCTGGAGTACTTTAAAAACTACCAGGGTGATTCTAATACAGAGCAAATATTGGGAACAAGAGATTGTTAACTTCTGTCAAATACAATGATTTTGATTAAAGTGTAATTAATATTGATATTAGAAACTATTTTAATCCAAAATAGTCACCACATTTAGCTACATATAAGTGTAAAACCTATTCTACAAAAATAAAATCTGTATTATGGACATGACATAATACCTGACATATAGAAGGAAATCAATGCATTCTATTTACCTGGAAGCTTTTTTCCTATTTGCTGTGCTTTAATAATATGCATTTAAATGTTCTCATAACCGTACAAAGTGTTTTATGTGATAGTTAAATCTTCCTAAGATACTGCTCCTATTCACACTCATTTCTTTCAAAATGTAATTTAGTAACATAAAGATCACATTCCCAAAGGACTGTACATTTGGGGAAACAGTTCCTTTGAGAATTTGAAGAAGTCGTGAATTCCAGAAAATTGTGCTTACGGTTCCTGAAGCCATCCATTTACAGATCCCCTTAAAATTCAAGGACCCTGATTAAGGAATTATATACTGGAAGATATTATAGGTTTATCATGAGGCAATAAGTCCATCTTCTAAATTCTCAACACGTTGCATAAATAGGAGTAAATATATTTCCACAATAATATAGAATTTTAATTATAAAAAGATACTTTATTTCATTACTGCTCTTGCAAACTTCTTACCTAGGCAGTCAGGGTTAGATATCATTACTCTCTTGAAAGAGGAGGGAACAAGTAAAAAATATTTGAATCATGCCTGAGGCAATCCAGATGTCCCTAATTGCTCCCTCCCTTCCATAAAAATCTCTAAAATACTGCCTTGGGCATCTAAAATGCAGCATGAACAGTAAAAACCACCCTTTATCAGATTATTCAGAAAAACTTCCATAAAATTTAGAAAACATCTATTTTTAGAAGGTTCCTTTTGTGAATTATTGGTTAGTCACTAAACTGGAAATGTCAAATATTTTTTGTACTACTTATACTACTTCTAGTTTTATAAGAATTCTGCTTGATTACCACACTAAATGACTATTTCCTGCTTTGTCTTTAAATCTTTTCTATTCTTGCTGGATCCAATTTAAGTTAAAGACCCATGAGCTACATAAAATCTTAAAACTGTACTGACATTTCTATAATCACACAACACAGGGAAGTAGTGATTACCCTCCTTTATGGAATTAGTTCAAAAAGTAGCAATACCACTTGCTTCATTCATACTATATAAATAGTAAGTTATTATAGTTTCTCTCCTGTTGTACTGCTCCTTGTAATTTTTATAATATCATTTTGACAACCCTGTGATATTACCTTTAAAGAAAGGGAGGACAGATCAGAGATAAGAAAAACGAATGATAATATGACTTCTCATTTCTCCTATAGTGTTTTCTGGACTAGTTTTATTATAGAATTTTGTCAAATTTAATATGATAGAGAAAACTCATGTGAACTGATGCCACCAATCACATTACAAGTATTTCGCAATGCCCTAGAAGAAGGATCACACTCACGGAGAATTGAACATGCATCTGTTTTGTTGTTTGTTTGTTTTTTATATCCAGTTCACTCCTGATGGCTGTAATTGTGTATAATAGCTCCTATATCAATCTCATTGTTACAAGTTTTCATCTAATGTTACTAAACCCAGTGGATGAGGTAAATTTGCTGGATCTACAGAAGTTGTCAAATTCCCAGATTAGTTTGTATTTACTGATTTCTATGGTGTAAATTCTCCAACCATGGCTAATTTCAAGCTGCCAACATGGCGTCACTGATCTTGAATTGGGAAAAGATGGGAACAGTAGGCTCAGGAAAGTCAATTTGAGTTTTCCCATGCCACTTGATATATCAGATTGGACAAAAAGATTAGCAGATCAATCTAATAAGTACATGCAGGTCATCACCCCTACTACTAACTACAACATAATTTTTTCTATTGATACATTGAGAACATTTATTATAATAACTTTACTTATGCTTGGCAATAAAGTTGAAGAGATGAAAATCATACAAAATATTTCTATGACCATAGTTAAGATAGAAATGAATAAGAAAAGATAATTAGGAAATCTCAATGTGTTTGGAAACTATCAGATAACTCATTGATTAAAGAAAAATCATGATGTAAAATTTTTAAAAATTATTTTGAATGAATGTTGATAAAAGTAGTGTATATTAGAACTTGTGGGATACAACTTAAATTAGAGGGAAATATAAACTATTAAATGTATATATTAAAAATGAGAATGTTGATAATCAATAGGCTAAGAATATATCATAAGAAATCAGGGGCTTCCCTAGTGGCACAGTGGTTGAGAGTCCGCCTGCTGATGCAGGGGACACAGGTTCGTGCCCCATTCCAGGAGGATCCCACATGCCACGGAGTGGTTAGGCCCGTGAGCCATGGCCGCTGAGCCTGTTCACCCAGAGCCTGTGCTCCACAATGGGAAAGGCCACAACAGTGAGAGGCCCGCGTACCGCAAAAAAAAAAAAAAAAAGAAATCAGTATAAGAAGGACATATTGAATTAATATAATATATAAATAATAAAGATAGAAGGAAAAATTAATAAAATAGAAAATAAACAAAATAGAAGAAGATCAACAAAATCAAAGTAAAAGCATTAATAAGTTGGTGGGGGGGAGGGAGCTGATCAAAGAGAAAAATGGATATATGCTTTGAACTGACACCTCACAAAAGAGGATTTGATAGATTGTATTATTGTACAGAATTTTCACACTCCTCTATGCCTCATTGATAAAATGCTTCAGCATGCAAATTGCTTTGGCCAAAGAAATATGAGTGAAAGTGACATGTGCTACCTGAGCAAAAACTTTAATCCATGGAGTGTACCTACCATGTTCTCCTTTCCACTTGTCATGAGACAAGCAATGTCCACGAAGAGGCTTCTTTATCAGCTTAAGTCCCAGAGTGTAGAATCTGGGGAGAATCACAACCAACTCTAGATAACCAAGTATCATGTATGAAAAAGATAACTTTGTCATTGTAAGTCTCTGAGATTTATTTTCTTTTTTTTCCTTTTCTTTTTTCTTTTCATGTTTTCCCTTTCTTCTCCTTTTTAATTTTATTCATTTCCTTTCATTTGTTTTATTAAACAACCATATAGTAACTTACAATAAACCGACTGATATGAAGATTAAAGAAAAGGAAAATAATTCAAGGGTATGTTAATTAGAATCATGAGGTATTATTAAGCACTTAACTCTATGTATGAATTTTAAAACACTCAAAATATGGAAGAATCTCACAATATAATATTAATTCAGACATAAAATAATATCTGCTGAATGACTATATTTATGCAAAATACACACACACACACACACACACATACACACACACAAAGGAAAAACTGAACTAGATTGTTTAGGGACACATGTTTAGTTAAACTCTAGAAAAGGCAAGGAAGTGATTCTAGGTCCTGAGGTTCAACCATATATAAGTCCCCTCAGAGTCTAAGGGCCCAAGCTGAAGAACTCAGGTTGAAAAATCCTGGAGGAAATTACTAGATTATTATAAGGCAGCATGTCCATCTACTAAAACAAATTCTTATTTTCAGGCATAAGCAGAAAGAATACAGAAATTTTAACAGTAATAATGAATTCAACTGTAAAAATATACACCAATTAACACTTTGTAACTGTTCTTGGGAAAGTTCTTACTTAGATATTAAGGGTTAGCTGTTACTCTCATTAAAAAGGAGACAACAGGTAAAAATGTTTGGGTCATGCCCAGGGCAATCCAAATGCCCCCAATTTCTGTCTTTCTTTCACTGTGTTCCCAAAATGCTGTCTTGAGAATCTAAAATGCATCAAAATAGTAAAATGTGCCAGATTATTCAGAAAAAAAACTCCATAAAATTGGAAAATATATAATTTTAGTAGGTTCCTTTTATGAATTAATTAGTGGTTTAAAATGACATAAATGTAATGCCTGAAACATTTTATTTCTCTAGATCCTTTTACTCCTGCCAGCTACACTTTTTAATGTACAGTACTAAGTATTATACATGAATTAAAATTAACTGGTTCAGGGTGAGGCTCTTTCACACTCCTTTCTTTCTGAAAATCCCTTGGTATCATAATGATTACACTTCCAGAAAAATGTTAGCTAACTTTGGGGATATTTAGACCCCTCTGAGAATAAGAAGAAGCTATGAACTCTCTCTTTCCAGATAATTTTGCAAGGGGTTATTGACATAAAATTCAAGATGGCGTTTACTTTTGAGAATAGTGATTACAAGATGATATGATGTGGGTTTTGTGGCACTGGCAAATAGATAAATAAATAAAACAAAAAAAACTAAAATAAAATAAAAAGGAAGGTAAAAGAAGAAAATAAAATTAAAAAGTCCTATTTTTTAAGGCACCAATATAGGGAGAATTTCTATTACATCTTACTTATTAAGAAAAGAACATAAACATATGAGTTACCTGGGAGACGACAAAGACAAATAGCATGTCCTGTACTCCTATGAGTCATCAGACCCCAGGAAACCCCAAAATAGGCCACATATCTTTAGCTTATTTTTACTTATAGACTATTTCTTAAGCACAGACCTATAATGAACTTCTCCCCAGCATCCTACTGTGGTAGACCACAACTGGGCCTGTGGAGATGAAATCTCAAATAAAATATGAAAATAGTGAGTTTGCAATCATTATATAACTAAAATAGATAGCTGTTGTACTGGCAAAAACTTAGAATTTGTACATCAAAAAATATAGGCTACCATTATGCCCCAATTCCCAGTAAAAAGTACTAATATTAGTGAAAAACTTCCTTTAGACTGTTCCTGAATCTGCAGTCACAGTTAAGGTCAAGTTTTTGTAGTATCTTCAAGAGGAAGTAGGGAGACACCAGTTTGTGGTGCCCATCAAGTCTCCTCATACTCAGTTTTTTATATACAAACCTTTGGAGAATTTGCAATGCTTATTTATGAATTTAGTGAAAATTGCCTTGAGTGAGTCCAAGTAATCTCACCAGTCCTTAAAACTGGACCAATTTATGATCTATCCTGCCTTACCCAGACTCAAAAACCATCTAAGAATTGTGAAAGAAACATAAAAGCTTAATTAATTAAATGAAGAAAAAACAAATAAATAATAACAGTAAAAATGTCAACATCAATAATAAAAATAAAAACAAACCACAGATATGAAAGAGAGCATAATAAATATAGAAACTATTATGTAAAAATTTATGAATGTACATTTGCAAGCTTGAAATAGAGACTATTCTGTTTACAGCAAAATACAGAACATAAAACTAAAATGCAAACTACAAACAGGAAAATATTTTAAATACTTATGACAAAGTCTTTATGTTACTAATACAAAAAAAGATTTACACACTGAAAAGAAAGAGAGGAACAATTCAAATGATCACAGGCAAAAAGATAGCATTGTTTCATTTTGTTTAGCTGTATTGTATTTAACCTTTTAACTCTTTGAAGAGTATTTCACTGGGACTTAAACAAAAGATCTGTCTGGTATTAAGATAATCTGAGCAAATATTATTTCTTCGGAAGCTCTCAATGCCATCAATAATGAAATAGTGTGAAGTGTTAAACTATGAGGCAGAAAGCACTTTTTTTCTTTCTTTGCTTATATATATTTTTAAATATATCTTTATTGGAGTTTAAGTGCTTTACAATGTTGTGTTAGTTTCTATTGTACAACAAAGTGAATCAGCTATAAGTATACATATATCCCCATATCCACTCCCTCTTAAGCCTCCCTACCATCCTCCCTATCCCACCCCTCCAGGTCATCACAAAGCATTGAGTTGATCTCCCTGTCTCACTTCATCCCAGCTTCCCCTTCCCCCACTGTGCCCTCAAGTCCATTCTCTACATCTGTGTCTTCATTCCTACCCTGCCACTAGGTTCATCAGTACCATTTTTTTACATTCCATGTATGTGTGTTAGCATACGGTATTTGTTTTTCTCTTTCTGACATACTTCACTCTGTATGACAGACTCTAGGTCTGTCCACCTCATTTCAAATAACTCAATTTCGTTACTTTTTATGGAGCACTTTTTGTTAGGTTAAAAAGTGTTCGAATAAAAAGACCTTGGTTCAAATTATGTTTTAATATGTATTGGCAGTGTTATCTTGAGAAAATAACAATATTTTTTGAGCATCACTTCCTTCTTCAAGTGGAAATGAGACATTTCAAATGATAAAAAATGCACCACTATTGTCTATACCATTCAGAAAATACTGATATTTTATTTCTAAGATGCCATCAACTATAAAATACATGGTTATTTCTGAGATGATAAAAATTTTAAATTGTAAAATCAACAAAATATCATAATATGAATGAGGTATGAATACAAAATGAGGCAATATATGTTAAACTGGTTTATAAATTAAATCAATAACATAGCAATTCTAGTCTCTAGTCTAGTATTTCAATATATACCTTAATAAGTTTTTCTTTAGTTTGCTTCATATATGGACATTATGTCTCCCCACAGAAATTATAAACCATTTCAAGGAATGTAATTTTTTGGTACTGCTATAATGTCTAGCATAAATTTCAACAACTATCTGCCATTTGTTCATTTTTAGATTCTGTGGAAAAAGTTAAAAGGGCTATAATATTTTCCTAAACTTTACTATTTTAATATCCTGTATCAATAAGAAAACCAAAAAATTTCTACCCAATATGACCTGCAATCGAGGCATTGTGAATGAACATTCACTATGTTATGCTACGAATATTTTTTTCTAACTTACATTTGTTTTAGAGAAACTATATTGCACACTTTACTGTTAAGAAACAATTTTCCATGGGTTTCATATATTTCTGCTAATCTAGGAAAGTGAGGCACTGACTATTCTTTGATCCACATTATCTTTTTAAGGATAATGTGGCAAAAACAATGCTCTTGGCAAAAAGCGTGAAAAGACAGGTTTGCCTACAGCCTTGGAAGATAGAGATAATGTCCCTCTGAGCAAAGGTAACACCTGAATGATAAAGATAATGTCTCCCACCAGGGCAAAGAATGGTCATGTTTTGGTTTCCTAAGTTCAGTGTTCCTCTCTTATAATGCAACTATTATATGTGCATGTGTCATGCACACATAATCGTTTCTTTATGGGAATTGGAGCTTCAGAAAATTATGCAAAATGTAAATTTTTTGCTCTCAGCAATAAACTGCCCTTGTCTCTGACCCAGGAGTCTTGTGTCTTCTCTCACCAGCCAAGAAACAATGGCAGTCTAATTTGTTAGCTTGCAAGCAAGGTAAAATTTTTGAATTTTCACAGTTGTTGAAATTTTAATTCATTTTTTCACAATAAATTTGATAACTTATGGTAATGTTTTATGCTTATAATTTTTTCAGGGTTATTCTTTCTACAACAAGAGTTGTTTTTTTTTTCCTCAAATGATATGACAAAATAATATCTTAACAACAAAAAAAAATTTGCACCTAAATTAGGCAATTAAAATCATAGCTTGGAAGGATAAGGCTCCAAACAGATGTTTGAAAGTTTCATTTGTAAAACTTATTAAGAAAAGAGATTACAATATACTTTTGTAATAATTCAATTTAATCATGCCAAGAATAAGGGTTTATTCTAAAGGACGTCTAATAATCCATTCTAGTCCTAAAAAATATGAATTTGAGATGAGGCCATTATTGATATGCCAAGATAAAGTAAAAAAAATATCAACACGATAAGAATAACATGGCAATCTAGAATAAGCATATGTTTCTCTTACAGACATTGTCATTAGATTTAACTCACAGACTGATAACTATAACAACAGGAAAATTTCCAGAGGAAACTCCTAAATTTAGCTCACATACTATGTCATTCTATAATGTGAGGTCAGTTGAAAAATGTTATCTAATTTGCTCCATATAGGGTTACTTAACAAGAAAGGAAGTATGGCTCACTGCAGACACCTAAAATTTCAGCTACTTCATTTTACATGTTTTTTTGGTAGATATAAGTCTAAAAGGAGAATTTTTGATATATTTATCATCACTTTTTATATCTACTGTACTCATTTTACATACAACTGTATAGTTAATATTTCTTATAGCAGGTAAATCATGAAAAGTGTGGGCAAAAATGATGGCAGAGTAGGAAGACCCTGAGCTCAGCTCCTTTCATGGGCACCCCAAATTACAACTACTTATAGAACAACTATCAAAGAGAATGAACTAAAGTATAGCAGAAAAATGTTTCCACAACTAAAGGTATAAAGAAGAAACTACAATGAAATGGGTAGAAGGGGTGGAGATGTGGTATGGTCAGCATCAAACCCCTGGGTAGGTGACTCACAAACAGAAGGATAATCACAGTTGGAAAGATTCTTCACAAGGAGAGAGGGGTCCGAGTCCCACATTGAGCTCCTTAACCCAGGTGTCCTGCACCAGGAAGATGAGCCCTCAGAATGCCTGACTTTGATGACCAGTGAGGGCTGAATACAGGAGACCTAGAGGGCCATAGGAAACAGAGACTCCACTCTTAAAATGTGTGCACAAAATCTCACATGTTCTGAGTCCCAGAGCAGAGGCAGTGATTTTAAAGGAGTGTGAGTCAGACCTACTTGCTAATCTGGGAGAACCTCCTAAAGAGGCAGAAGACAGCTGGGACTCCCCCTGGGGACATAGTTGCTGACATCAGCCATTTGGGGAAGCTTATTCTACCATAAAGACACAGGCACTGGAAAGCAACATTTTGGAGTCCTCTCTCTAGCCTACTAGGCCTTGAGGCTCAATTGACTGCCAGTGAGCTAGCATCAACCTCAGGCTGCACAGGTGCCAGCCAGCCATGTGGGGACATGATTCTACCCACCAGCATGTTGGAACCAGCTCTGGTCCACCCAGGGCCTGATAACTTTCTGCCCCAGGATCCAGCTCTGCCCACCAGAATACCAGAAAGAAGGTCCTGGTAGCCAACAAGGCTGGAGGCCAGTCCTTCCTACCAGTGCACCACACTAGTCTGACCCACCAAAACAGAAGGACCCATGCAGCCCATATGGGAGCACCCATAGAGCATATAGCTCTGGTAGCCAGAGGAGAGTGTGCTGATGGGTACCATAAGACATCTCCTATGTAAAGTCACTTCTCTAAGATTGAGAAATGTAACCAACCTACCTAATACACAGAAATAAACAGAGAATTAGACAAAAAGAGGCAAGAGAGGAATATATTCCAAACAAAGGAACAAGACAAAACCCCAGAAGAACTAAGTCAAGTGGAGATAAACAATCTACCTGATAAAGAGTTCAAGGTACTAATCATAAAGATATTCAATGAACTCAAGATAAGAATGGATAAACACTGTAAGAAGTTTACAAAGAGTTAGAAAACATAAAAAAAACAGAGATGAAGAGTATAAGTGAAATAAAAAATACACTAAAAGGAATCATCAGTAAGATAAGTGATACAAAGGAATAGATCAGTGAATTAGAAGACAGAAATGGAAATCACCCAAGCTAAATGGAAAAAGAAAAAAAATTAAAAATGAGAATATATTAAGATAACTCTGAGACAACATCAAGCATAGTAACATTTATATTATATGAGTCCCAGAACAAGGAGAGAGAGAAAAAAGAACAGAAATTTTTTTGAAGAAATAATAGCTGAAATATTCCCTAAATTGGGAAAAGAAACAACTATCCAGAGACAAGAATCACAGAGTCCTCAACAAGATGAACCCAAAAGGGTCCACACTGAGACACAGCATAATTAAAGTGGCAAAAATTTAAAGATAAAGAGAGACTCTTAAAAGCAGCAAGATAAAAGCAACTAGTTACATACAAGGGAACTACCCTGAGACCCTCAGCTGATTTTTCAACAGGAAGTTTGCAGGGCAGAAAGGGTGGCACAGTATATTCAGATACTAAAAGGAAAATACCTTCAACCAAGAATATTCTACACCAGTGACCCCCCAAGCTTTTTGGCACCAGGGACCAGACAATTTTCTATGGACCAGTGGCAGGGCGGGGTGTGGTTCAGACAGTAATGTGAACAATGGGAGTGGCAGATGAAGCTTCACTTGCTCATTGCTCACCTCCTGCTGTGCAGCCCAGTTCCTAACAGGCCAGCGACCACTACTGGTCCATGACCCGGGGGTTGGGGACATCTGTTAAACACAACAAGGCTATCATTTAAATATAAAGGAGAGATAAATAGTTTTTATATAAAAGTAAAAGTTAAAGGAGTTCAGCAACACTCACCAGCTTCACAGGAAATGTTTAAAGGAACTGCACTAAGTGGAAAGAAAAGACCACAACTAGAAACATGAAGTTTAGGGAAGAAAAAAATCTCACTGGTAAAGGCAAATACAGAGTAAAAGCAGTAGATCAATCACTCATAAAGCTAGTAGAAAGGATAAAAGACGAAGTAGTAAATTCATCTATATGCACAATAAGTAAAAAGATACACACATAAGAAAGATGTAAAATATGTC